>NW_020944647.1:88148-105445 GCF_900497805.2 Vombatus ursinus
TCTATCTATCTATCTATCTATCTATCTATCTATCTATCTATCTATCTATCTATCTATACATACATATAAGTTTTTCCCTCCAATTGCCCTAATATTGACAAAGGTCTCATGAGTTACAAATATCATCTTTCCATGCAGGACTGTAAACAATTCAACCTTAATAATGATTTCTCTTTCCTGTTTACCTCTTTATGTTTCCCTTGAGTCTTATTTTTGAAAGTCAAATTTTCTATTCAGCTCTGGTCTTTTCATAAAGAATGCTTGAAAGTCCTCTATTTCACTGAATTTCCATTTTGTCCCCCGAAGGATTATACTCAGTTTTGCTGGGTAGGTGATTCTTGGTTGTAATCCTAACTCCTTTGCCCTCAAGATATTAAATTACAAGCTCTGTGGTCCATTAATGTAGAATCTGCTAAATCTTGTGTTATCCTGATTGTGTTTCCACAATACTTGAAATGTTTCTTTCTGGCTGCTTGCAATATTTTCTCCTTGACCTGTGAACTCTGGAATCTGGCTACAATTTTCCTAGGAGTTTTCCTTTGGAGACCTCTTTCAGGAGGTGATCAGTGGATTCTTTCAATTTCTATTTTGCCCTCCAGTTCTAAAATATCAGGGCAGTTTTCCTTGATAATTTCTTGGAAGATGATGTCTAGGCTGTTTTATTGATCATGGCTTCAAATAATCCAATAATTTTTAAATTATCTCTCCTGGATCTATTTTCCAGGTCAGTTGTTTTTCCAATGAGATATTTCACATTGTTTTATATTTTTTCATTCTTTTGGATTTGTTTTACAATATCTTGATTTCTCATAAAGTGACTAGCTTCCAATTGCTCTATTCTAGTTTTTAAGGTACTATTTTCTTCAGTAAGCTTTTGGACTTCCTTTTTCATTTGGCCAATTTTGCTTTTTAGGGAATTCTTCTCCTCATTGGCTTTTTTGGCCTCTTTTGCCATTTGGATTAGTCTATTTTTTAAGATGTTATTTTCTTCAGTATTTTTTGGGTCTCCTTTAGCAAACTGTTGACTTGTTTTTCATGATTTTCTTGCATCACTCTCATTTACCTTCCCAGTTTTTCTTCTACTTCTCTTACCTGCTTCTCAAAATCTTTTTTGAGCTCTTCCATGGCCTGGGACCAATTCATATTTTTCTTGGAAGCTTTAGATATAGGAGCTTTGACTTTGTTGTCTTCTTCTGGTTGTATGTTTTGATTTTCTTTGTTATCAAAGAAAGATTCTGTGGTTTAACATTTTTTGCAAGTTTTGTTCATGATCTGAGCCAATTACTTGAGTTATAAACTCTTTGTTAAGGTAGGGGTCTGCTTCCAGTGTGGAGAATGTACTGTCCCCAGGTTCAGGTGTTTTGTGCAGCTGTTTTCAGAGCTACTTCTAAGGACCTGTAAATTTTCAGTTCCTCCAAGGTGGTATGATAAGGGGCGAGGTGTTTACTTCTTTCTTGGCCTGTACTCTGGTCTGTGAGTGACCACAAGCACTCTTTTCTGCCTTGGAACTGTGAGGAGGATTTACTCTCCATAGCCACTACAAATTCCACCACACCAGCACTCCTCCTTGCCCCAAGACCACCACCCAGAACTGTGACCCAGATCCAAGTATGGGCAAAACAAGAGAATCCTGCATCAGGAAGGAAATTCCTGCAATCCCCCTCAGATCAGTCATTCAATTCTCACTCAGTCTATGGTCTGGAAGCTCAGGAGGCAGCCACTGCCCCAGAGTCACACTTGGGGACTGGGGCTGGGACCAAGTTTCTCCCTCACCACCACAGTCACAGACTTTTCCTACTGACCTTCTAAGTTATCTTTTTTGTTTGTGGGTTGAGAAGTCTGGAAACTGCCACACATGCCCGTGATTCAGTTCTCTGAGGGCTGCTCCAGGTTTGCTGAGGCTTGTTTTGCCTGCACCCCCATGCCAAATTGTGTTCCTCTCCCCACCTGGTGCAATATACCTTTCTGATCAACCATCCAGGTTGTCTTGGACTGGAAATTTGTTTCACTCTGTCTTTTTGTGGATTCTGCTGCTTTAGAATTTGGCTAGAGCCATTTTTTTTTACAGGTATTTGGAGGGGTTTGGGGGAGAGCTCAAGCAAGTCACTGCTTTTACTCCACCATCTTGGCCCAACCTAAATTAATTTACTTGTTCAGTACCATTCTAATCAAGCTTCCAAAAAAATTTATAGAGCTAGAAAAAATAGTAATAATATTCATCTGAAAGCATAAAAGGTCAAGAATATGAAGGAAATAAATGGAAAAATGTGAAGGAAGGTGTTACAGGCATATCAGATGTCAAACTGACATGTATTACAAAGTGGTAATCATCAAAACAATTTGGCACTGACTAAGAATTAGAGAGGTGGATGAGTGGAATAGATTAGGTACACAATATAAAGTATATAACAGTAATTTATTGTTTGATAAACTCAATGATCCAAACTTTTGGGAGAAGAACTCATTATTTGACACAAACTAGTGAGAAAACTGGAAAGTAGTTTGGCAGAAACTAGGTATAAACCAGCATCTTAAACCACATAACAAGTTACAATAAAAATGGTACATACTTAGAAATAAAGAGTGATAGAAGGGCAGCTAGGTGGTGCAGTGGATAAAGCACTGGCCCTGGAGTAAGGAAGAACTGAGTTCAAATCTGGCCTCAGACTCATGATACTAACTAGCTGTGTGACACCTAGGCAAGTCACTTAACCCAGATTGCCTCACCAAAAAAAAAAAGTGATAAAATAAGCAAATTAAGGGAGCATGAAATAGTTTTCCTGTCATATATATGAATATGGGAATAATTTTTGACCAATCAAGAGACAGAGAACATTATGGGATATAAAATTAACATTTCTGATTGCCTTAAATTAAAAAGAAATTAATTTACAAGACAAACACAATGCAGTCAATATTAAAAGTAAAGCAGAAACTGGGGAGAAATTTATAGCAAGTTTACCTGACAAAAGCCTCATTTCCCAAATATGTAGAGAACTGAGTCAAATTGATCAGAATTTGGACACACAGGATCTGAACAGGCAGTTTTGAGATGAAGGAATAAAAGCTATCTATAATCAAAAGAAAAAATACTCTAAGTCCCTCTTGAGTAGATAAATGTAAATTTAAACAACTCTAAAGTATCACCTCACACCTATCAGATTGGCTAATATGATAAAACAGGAAAATGGCAAATGTTGGAGGGGATATGGGAAAATTGGGACACTAATGCACTATTGATAGAGCTTTGAACTGATCCCACCATTCTGAGGAGTAATTTGGAACTATGCACAAAGGGCAATGAAATTGTACAAACCTTTTGACCCAGCAATATCACTGCTAAGTATATATCCCAAAGACATAAAAAGTAGAACACGACTTCTATTTCCAAAAATATTTATAACAGCTATTTTTGTGGTAGCAAAGAACTGTAAATTGAAAGGATGCCCATCATGGTGGAAAACTTTTATACTATAAGAAATAATGAATTCAACTTCTGGGAGTCGAGATGGTGAAGTAATCAGTAAGCTACTCTTACTCTCCCTTATTGACCTCTAAAAACTCAAAAAAAAATCACCCCCAGGGGAAACAAACAAACAAACCTGAAACAGCAGAGCCAGCAAAAAGACAGGGTGCAGCAGTCTTTTAGTCTGGGAGGCTTGGGGGATTAACAGAAAATGTCCCTCTTGTTCTGGTGGAAGGGACAAGACAGGAGGTATCCTGGCCAGCTTGTGGTAAGCCCCACCTCAGCAAATCAGTGGGAGATCCTAAGCCCCAGGGTGGTGCAACAGGGACATGCCAACACCAGGACACCTCCCCTCTCCCCCAACCAAGGGAACAGGCAGACTCCAGCTTGGAGAACCACCATGTGCACCAGTGTGCTGGGTTCTTCCAGCAGCTGAACCTCCCCATGCTTCAGTGCAACTCCGGGCAGGCAAGCATCCTTCAGCAGCCAAAACTTCCTGTGCTTCAGTACAGCCAGGGTGAGTAGGCCTACTCCAGGGGCCAGACTCCCACCCCAACACCCAAAGCTTCAGCGTAGCCCTGGGGAAATGCAGAAAAACCCCACCTGGCCTCAGCATGCACCAGCCACCACCACTAGGACCTCAGCTCAGCACCAGGTAGACTTCCAGACCCCTACAGTCTCCAGCTGCCAGCACCTTAGGCCCTAGCACACAAAGCCAGTGACCAAGTCCCTGTCCTCCATGCAAGAAGCCTAGAACTGTGTACCCTGTGCTCCAGCAGGAAAGCTTAACTTTAAAAACCAAGAAAGAGGCAAACATCATGAACAAAAAGCAGAAGCTGACAATGATCACAGATTTTTCCTATGGGGACAGGGAAGATCAAAACACAAATTCAGAACAGAACAACATTGTCAATATACCCAATCCAAAACCTCAAAGGGGAATATGAACTGGTCTAAAGCTCAAAAAGTTTTCATGAAAGAGCTCAAGAAGGATTTTAAAAGTCAAATAAGAAAGGTAGAAGAAAAATTGGGAAAAGAAATGAGAGGTGTGCAAGAGAGAGTCAACAGCTTAGAAAAGGAAGGACAAAAATTTATTGTAGAAAACAATTCCTTAAAAAGAAGAATTGGCCAAATGGAAAAGGAGGTACAAAAGAAAAAAATTTGTTATAAATTAGAATGGGGCATGTGAAAGCTACTAACTCCATGAGAGAGTAAGAATCAGTCAAACAGAAACGAAAGAATGAAAAGGAAAATGTAAAATACGTCATTGGTAAAACAACTGACCTGGAAAACAGATCCAGGAGAGATAATTTAAAAATTCTTGGTCTACCTGAAAACCATGATGAAAAAGAGTATGGACAACTTCTTTCAGGAAATCATCAAGGAAAACTGCTCTGAGGTCATAGAACCAGAGGATAAATTAGTCATAAAAAAAAAATACACCAATCACCTCCTGAAAGAGATCTCAAATTGAAAATGCCAAGGAATATTGTAACCAAATTCCAGAATTATCAGGTCAAAGAGAAAATCCCGCAAGTAGCCAGAAAGAAACAATTTAAATATCATGAAACCACAGTTAAGATTGTGCAGGACCTTGCAGCTTCTATATTAAAAGATAATGAACTTGAAATATAATATTCCATAAGGCAAAGAGCTTGGATTACAACCAAGGATCAAATGCCCAGCGAAACTAAGCAAAATCTTTCAGAGGAAGAGATGGATTCAAAGAAATTCCTGATGAAAAGATCAGAGCTCAACAGAAAATTTGACCTTCAAAAACAAGACACAAGAGAGGCATAAAAAGATAAACAGGAAAGAAAACAGCAACAATAACATATCATTAATAAGGGCAAATTGTTTAAATCCCTACAGAGAAGATGACACTTGTAACTCTTGAGAACTGTAATGTTATTATGACATTTAAAGGGCGTATACTTAGACAGAGGGCATCAATATAAGTTGACTTTGATGTGATGGTAAAAAATCTAATTAAGTGGTGAAAAGGGATTGTACTGGCAGAAGAGGAAAGGAGGAGGCAGAAAAGGGTAAATTACATCACATGAAAAGGCACAAAAATCTAATACAGTAGAGGGAAATGAGCATTGTTTGAACCTTAATCTCATCAGATTTGGTTCAAAGAGAGAATACCATAGTCAGTTATGTATAGAAACCTAATTTACCCTATAGGTAGTGGGAGGGGAAAAGGAAAAGAAAAGGGATGGAGTGACTAGAAAGGAGAGAAGAAGTAGAAAGGATAAAGGGGAAGAAAGGAGAGGGAAGAAGGGAGGACAGACTGAGGGAGGTGGTGGTTGAAAGCTAAACTCTACTGAGCAGGGAAAAGGAGAAAGGAGAGAGAAAAGCATAAATGGGGGGAAATAGGATGGAGAGGAAGACACAGTTAGTAATCATAACTGTGAATGTGAATGGAATGAACTTTCCCATAAAATGGAAACAGATAGCAGTGTGGATTAAGAACCATAATCCTACAATATATTGTTTAGAAGAAACACATTTGAAGCAGAGGGATAGACACCTAGTAAAGGTAAAAGGTTGGAGCAGAATATATTATGCTTCAGCTGAAAAATGCAGGGGTAGGAAACCTAATCTTAGACAAAGCAAAAACAAAAATAGATCTAATTAAAAGAGATAAGGAAGGAAACTACACCCTGCTAAAAGGTACCATAGACAATGAAGTAATATCATTACTAAACATATATGCACCAAGTGGTATAGCATCCAAATTCTTTTTTTTTAATAGGTGAAGGCTTTGAAGGCACTTTCTTCTTTATTCTTTCTTTGAGAGACATCTTTTTGGCAGGGAGAAAGTAAAGACTTTGGGAAGCAGTAGAAGCCACATGGAGGAGCCAGCACCTCAGATTTTCCCTTGAACAATACTGGGATCTTTCTCTTGTTTGGGTTGAAATATCTGGTTCCTGGGGAGAGAATTCAATTACTCTGTAGATTTTCTGGTATATTTTAACCTATATAACTTCTCCAATTTCCATTTAGTTTTTGCTTGCTGTTCACGATATGTGGTGGTATGAAAGTAGCATTTGGAGGAAAGGAGCTTATAGGCCTAAGTTTAGGGTAGCCTTCCATTTTAAGAGATAGTGGTTAGGAAAGCATCTTGAAACTAAAAGTTGTGCCTCCTAGAGCATCAATATTTAGGGGATCAGATAGATATAATTCTGTATATCTTATTTTGTGTATATAACTTGAGGATATTGCAAGTTTCATTCAAGACCACTACAATGAAGCAAATATCACAATAAAGCAAGTCATATGAATTTTTTGGTTTCCCAGAAGTAGATGTGGAGACTGGCTCTGATTGATTATTCAGGTTAGAAGGAAATATATAACCTATTTCCCTGCACATGTTGTTAAGACATGTGCCAGCCTTATATGGGGAAAGGTATGGACTAACATCAAGAGGTGTTAATTTGCCAGTCTAGTTGGGAATAGGATATGTTTACAGGAGCAATTATTTTCTAAGGAATATACACAGCATGATTCAGAACATTTTTTCTTAATCTAAAATTTTTAATAAGACCGTCATTAACTTCTACCTGATGTAAGAGAGAATCTTGTGTACAGGCATACCTTAAAGATATTGCAAGTTCAGTTCCAGATCATTGCAATAAAATGAGTCATAATTTTTTTTTATTTCCCAGTGCATATAAAAAACTTTGATTAAAAATACTAGAAAGGTGGCTTGCAAATGCAGGGATATCCTCCCTATTTTTCAAATTTTTCCTGGTTATAATGAGGTGATTCCCCATAGGAGTAGGGGATAGGTAGGTCTTTGTCTCCTTTTCCCACAAAGTCACCTCATTGTACAACATTGACATAAGCCACCTAACCTGGCCCCTTCCTCTTCTTCTCTCATCCCACCTGAAATATAGCTGTTTTTGTAATTGTGGTCAAGCCATAAGCTCTGAGTCTGATCCATACACCCAAAGGGGGCTTTCTTGCAGGGAAAATAATAAAATATGAACTGTCCAGCATGTATATCTGTCTCCTTCTTCATTGTTTATTATAAATTGCCTCTCTTATACATATTAATTAGTCTTGTTTGCATTTGGTGTGAGTTAGTTTTTCCCAGAATGTGACTACCTTCTGGATAAGCTGACCATGGAGTTTCCAAAACCACAGACTTGAGATGCTTAACACTGAAGTGAGCTACACCATAATAATTGTGAGGACTTTCCTGGCCACAGACTTAACCGCTCTCTACTACACCATCAATTTAATACCAGCTTGGACTACCCTGATTTCACTACCCTGCTAATGCTCTGGGATACAGAGGCTTCATCCCAAGGATGCATGCGGAACACAGGGTGCAGCACTGCATTCCCTGCTGGTTAAACTTGGCAACTACAAACATGGAAGCATCCCAACATGCTCAAAGCAAAACGTTCTCTGAATTTTTCATCTATCTTCTCAACTGAAAAATATTTCTGTCACATATTTTAATGCATCTTCATCTTCTTCATCTTCTGAGTTCTTCTTGTGGACAGAGGCTGAATACTCCTGCTTGATTGAGGGACTTGTCCATAGGGCATCATTCACCTCCTCTTCTCTATCATTATTGCTCTCAAAAGACGAGGGGGACTCAGGTTGCACGGTTTGGGCCTTATCAGTTCCCAGCAGCAATGTGTGCTTTAAAGGCTTTTCCTGTTTATGGCACTCATCCAGGATACCCAGAGCAACATACACCAATTCGACTTCATTCATGAAGTGCACAAATCATACAGGGGGAAGACTCAATGATGCATCTTCTAACTGCACCGTGGTTTTTCTCCTCTTGGTTGGCCTCCATATTAGCACTGATTTCCTCTCAGCCACCTGGGCTGTCATCCATGGAGGAAGGTCTCTCTTTTTACTCTCAGGCTGTGCATTTGCATCTTTCCAGACTCCCAGGCAGAGCGCTGAGGACCCAGGTAGTGTCACAGGTGAAGGTACTGCCCACTGATGGCCTTGCTATTTCAAAATAGCAAAAACCAACCACCATCATGGGCTTAGGGCCCTAGCTCGAATCCACACCTTCTCCATCTCCAGGCTCTAGGTCCTGGCTCAGCATCCAAATTCTTTTCTTTTAATTAATTTATTTTGAGTTATCAACAATCACTTCCATAAGCTTTTGAGTTTTAAATTTTTCTCCCCCTTCCTCCCCACCTCCCTCCCCAAGACAGCACACAATCTGATATAGGCTATACGTATACATTCCTATTAAGCATATTTTCTTTTTTTTTTTTTTAGTTTTTTTTTTTTAGGCAATTGGGGTTAAGTGACTTGCCCAGGGTCACACAGCTAGTCAGTGACAAGTATTTGGTCTGAGGCCAGATTTGAACTCAGGTCCTCCTGACTTCAGGGTCGGTGCTCTATCCACTGCGCCACCTAGCTGCCCCAAGCATATTTTCACATTAGTGATGTTGTAAGTAAGAATTAGAACCAATAGGAGGAACCACCAGAAAGAGGAAACAAAATACAACAGAAGAAAAAAATAGCAAATAATATGCTTCAATCTGCATTCAAACTCCATAGTTCTTCCTTGTTTGTGGATAGCATTTTCCATCATGAAGTCTTTGAAGATGTCTTAGATCCTTGTATTTCAGCATCCAAATTCTTAAAGGAGAAAGTAATGGAGATACAGGAAGAAATAGACAGCAAAATTATACTTATGGGGGACCTCAACTTCTCCCTCTCCGAACTAGATAAATCTAACCACACACATAAAAAAGAAAAAAAAAACAAGAAAGAAGTTTTGGAGATGAATAGAATTTTAGAAAAGTTAAATATGGTTGACCTCTGAAGAAAACTGAATGGGGACAGAAAGGAATATACTTTTTTTCTCGGCAGTACATTGCACCTACACAAAAACTGATCATGTACTAAGGTATAAAAACTTCACAATCCCAGAATGAGTGGGTCAAACAACAAATCATAAAAATAATAATTTCATCCAAGAGAATGACAATAATGAGATAACATACCAAAAGTTATGGGATGCAACAAATGCAGGTCTTAGGGGAAGTTTTATATCTCTAAATACTTACGTGAACAAAATAGAGAAATGAATTGGCCATGCAACTAAAAAAGCTAGAAATGGAAAAAATTAAAAATCCCCAATTAAATACTAAATTAGAAATTCCCGAAAATCAAAAGAGAAATTAACAAAATTGAAATTAAGAAAACTATTGAACTAATAAATAAAACCAAGAGCTAGTGAAAGAAATGGTTGTTTTTTTGTGAAAAAATGACAACTATAAAATAGATAAATCTTTGGTTAATTTGAAAAGAAAGAAGAAAACCAAATTACCAGTATCAAAAGTGACAAGGGTGAATTCATCACCAATGAAGAGGAAATTAAAACAATAATTAGGAGTCATTTTGCCCAACTGTATATCAATAAATTTGACAATCTTAGTGAAATGGATGAATATTTACAAAAATATAAATTGCCCAGATTAATAGGATAGGAAATAAAGTACTTAAGTAACTCTATTTCAGAAGAATAAATTGAACAAGCCATCAATGTAATTTCTAATAAAAAATTTCCAGTGCCAGATAGATTTCCAAGTGAATTCTATCAAACATTTAAAGAACAATTAATTCCAATACTATATAAACCACTTGGGAAAATAGGTGAAGAAGTTTTACCAAATTCTTTTTATGCTACACCTATGGTACTGATATCTAAACTGGGAAGAACTAAAACAGAGAAAGAAAATTATAGGCTAACACACTCATTCCTATTAAAAACACTAGAGAGCACAGGAATAAATGGAGTCTTCCTTATAATGATAAGTAGCATCTATCTACCATTGTCAGCAAACATTGTACATAATGGACATAAGCTAAAAGCATTTCTAATTTCAGGGGTGAAACAAGAATATCCATTATCACCGTAGTTATTCCAAATGGTACTAGAAACGTTAGCTTTAGCAATAAGAGAAGAAAAAGAAGTTGAAGGAATTAGAATAGGCTAAGAAGAAACAAAGCTATCACTCTTTGCAGTGATATGATGATATACTTAGAGAATCCTAGAGAATTAAGTAAAAAACTATTTTAAATAATAAACAAATTTAGCAAAGTTGCAGGATATAAAATAAACCCACATAAATCATTGACATTTCTATATATTACTAACAAAGCCCAACAGCAAGAGATAGAAAGAGAAATTCCATTTAAAGTTACTATTGACATTATAAAATACTTGGGAGTCTACCTGCTAAGACAAACCAAGGAAGTATATGAACACAATTACCCAATTACAAAACATTTTTTGCACAAATAAAGTCAGATCTAAATAATTTTTAAAAAATCAGTTGCTCATTGGTAGATCATGCTAATAAAATAAAAATGACAATTCTACTTAAATTAGTTTACTTATTCAGTGCCATACCAATTAAACTACCAAAAAATTATTTTATAGAGCTAAGAAAAAAAATGACAAAATTCATCTGGAAAAACAAAAGGTCCAGAATATCAAAGAAATTAATGAAAAGAAATGCAAGAGAAGGTGGCCTAGCCATACTAGGTCTTAAATGGCATTATAAAGCAGCAATCATCAAAACTACTTGGTACTGGCTAAGAAATAGAGTGGTGGATTAGTAAAATAGGTTGAGTACACAAGACATGGTAGTCAATGACCATTGTAATCAATTGTTTGATAAACCCAAAGACCCCAGCTTCTGGGATAAGAACTTACTATATAACAAAAACTGCTATGAAAACTGGAAAATAGTATGGCAGAAATTAGGCATAGACCAATACCTTACACTGTATACCACGATAAAGTCAAACTTTAGATATAAGGGCTATTCTGTAAGCAAACTAGGAGAGCAAGGCATAGTTTATCTGTCAGATTTACGGAGAACAGAAGAATGTATGACCAAACAAGAGATAGATAAAATTATGAAATGCAAAATGGATAATTTTCATTACATTAAATTGAAAAGTTTTTGCACAAATAAAGCCAATGCAACCAAGATTACAAGGTAAGCAGAAATCTGGGAAACAATTTTTATAACCAGTGTCTCTGATAAAGGCCTCATTTCTAAAATATATACAGAACTGAGTTCTCAAGAATACAGATCTTTTCCCAATTGATAAATGGTTAAAGGATATAAATAGGCAGTTTTCAGATAAAGAAATTAAATCTATCTATAGTCATATAAAAATGCTCTAAATTACTATTGATTAAAGAAATGAAATCAAAACAACTGTGATGCACCACATCACACCTATGAGATTGGCTAACATGACACAACAAGAAAATGATAAATGTTGGAAAAGATGTGGGACAATTGGAACATTAATGGTGGAGTTGTGAACTGATCCAACCATTCTGGAGAGCAGTTTGGAATTATACTCAAAGGGCTATAAAACTGTGCATACCCTTTGACCCAGAAATACCACTTTTAGGTCTGCATCCCAAAGAGATTATAAAAATGGGTAAAGAACCCACATGTACAAAAATATTTCTAGCAGCTCTTTTTGTGGTGGTCAAGAATTAGAAATTGAGGGGATGCCCATCAATTGAGGAATGGCTGAACAAGTTGTGGCAAATGAATGTAATGGAATACTTTTATTCCATAAGAAATTGTGAGCAAGCAGACTTCAAAAAAAATCCTGGAAATACTTACATAAACTGATGTGAGTGAAGTGAGCAGATTCAGGAGAACATTGTACACAGTAACGCCACAATGTGTGAGGACTAACTTTGATAGACTTAGCTGTTGTCAGTAATGCAATGATCCAAGACAATTCCAAAAGATTCATTGTGGAAAATGCTATGCTTGTCTAGAAAAAGAACTGTGGAGTTTGAATGCAGATTGAAGCATGCCATTGAAGATCAAATTTTGTTGAGCTCTGGTCTTTTTATCAGGAAGGTTTGGAAGTCCCCTATTTTATAGAATATCCATCTCCTTCTCTGAAAAGTCATGCTCATTTTTGCTGGGTAAGTAATACTTGGCTGCATTCCAAGCTCCTTTGCCTTACGGAATATCATGTTCCACGCCCTATGGTCTTTTAATGTACAGGCTGCAAGATCCTATGTAATCCTGATTGTGGTTCCATGATATTTAAATTGTTTCTTTCTGGCTGCTTGCAGTAATTTCTCTTTAATCTGGTAATTTTGGAATTTAGCTCTTATATTCCTTGTCGTTTTCAATTTGGGATCTCTTTCAGGTGGGGATTCTTTCTATAGTTATTTTGCCTTCTGGTTCTAGGATTTCGGGGCTGTTTTCCTTTATGATTTCCTGAAGGATATTGTCCAGGCTCTTTTTTTCATCATGATTTTCAGGTAGGCCTATAATTTTTAAATTGTCTCTCCTGGATCAATTTTCCAGGTCAGTTGTTTTACCCATGAGGTATTTTACGTTTTCATCTATTTTTTCATTTTTTTGTTTCTGTTTGACTGATTCTTGCTCTCTCATAGAGTCATTAGTTTCCATTTGTTCCATTCTAGTTTTTAACATATTGTTTTCTTCTGTTAGATTTTGTACTTTCTTCTCCAATTGGTCAATTGTATTTTTAAGGGATTTGTTTTCTTCAGTGTACTTTTTTTCCAATTGACCAATTGTACTTTTTAAGGACTCCTCTACCTCTCTCATTTGACTTTTAAAATCCTTCTTGAACTCTTCTAAGAAGCCTTTTGGGGCTTCAGACCAGTTCATATTCCCTTTTGATGTTGCAGGTGTGGGTTTGATGACAATGTTGTCCTCTTCAGAATTTCTGTCTTGATCTTCCCCCTTCTCATAATATGAATCTATCTTACATTTCTTTTTACTCGTGGTGTTTCTTTATTCCCTGGCCTTTAAAGAGACTAAGCTCTCCTGCTAGGGAGCAGAGGGCACTGACCCAAGCTTCTTGTGTTGGGAGCCTAGGTCTTGGTCACTGGCTTTGTGTGCTGGGGCCTCTTATGTTGGCAATTGGAGGCTGTAGGGTTCTGGCAGCTTACCTGGTATTGGGCTGGAATTAGCAAGGCTGGGACTTTAGGCAAATCTAGGTTGCTGGCTTTTCCTTTCCTTTAGCTTTGTTTAGCTCCTTTTAGATGGGTGCTGCCAGGTGTTTATCTGCCTGGGGCCCCCTGAAGTACTGCCTCCCTTAGTTCTGTTGAGGCACTGGGAGACTCCTTTGCTGTAGGATGCCGAAGCACCTGGTGGTTTTCTGAGCTGGTTTCCACTGGTTCCCCAGCCCTCACTGAGGCACTTGGAGGTCCAGCTGTTGGTGTTTGCCTGCTCGACCAGCTGGGCTTCGGGATCTCCTCCTGGTAGGCAGTTGGAGGCTATAGGGTTCTGACAGCTTACCTGGTGTTGAACTGGAATCAACAAGGCTGGAACTGTCAGTCAACTCTAGGTTGCTTTCTTCAGCTCCTTTCAGAAGAATGCTGCAGGGTGCTTATCCACCTGGGGCCCTTTGTAGTGCTGCTTCCCTTATTTTTGCTGAGGCACTGGGAGACCTGTTTGCTGTAGAATGCTGAGGAACCAGAATCTCCTCCTGGTGTGCTAAAGTGGGTGTTTCCACTAGCTGGCTTGGCGACTCCCTTTCAGTACTGCTCCCCTTCCCCCAGGGTAAGAGGGGCCTTTCCCATTAATCCCTCTAGCTACCTGGGCTACTGCACTGCTGCACCCCTTCTTTCTTATAGGTCAGCTGTTCCCGGGTTTTTTCTGGGGTGATATTTTCTGGGTTTTCAGAGGTTGATAGGGGAGGGTAAGAGCGACTACCTTTTTACTCCACCATCTGGAAGCAGACTGAAGCATGCAATTTGCTGTCTCTCTCTCTCTCTCTCTCTCTCGTTTCTTCTTTCTTGTGATTCCTCCCATTGGTTCTAATTCTTCTTTACAACATGACTAATGTGAAAATATGTTTAATATGAATGTATATGTAGAGCCTATATCAGATTGCATGCCATCATGGGGTGGTTGGAGGGGAAGTAGGGGATGGAGTGAGAGAAAATTTGGAACTCAAAATCTTATGGAAGTGAATGTTGAAAACTAAAAATACATAAATTATTTAAAAAAAAAACAAAGAAATGATGAGCAGAATATTTTCAGGAAAAACCCTGAGATTACTCCCATGAACTTATGCAAAGTGAAATGAGCAGAACTAGTAGAACATTGTACATAATAACAACAATATTGTACGATAACCAATTGAATGGTTTAGGTATTCTCTGCAGTACACAAGCCCAACATAATTCTGAATGACTTATGTAAAATATTGTTTACCTTCAAAGAAAAAAACTGATAGAGTCTGAAAGGATACTTTTGTAACTATTATTCTGGTTTTTTATTTTCTTTTTCAACTCGGTTAATATAGAAATGTTTTGCATGAGTACACTTTTATAATCTGTATCAAATAGCTTGCTTTCTCAAGGAGGGAGGAAGAGAGGGTAGTAGAAAATATAGAATTCAAAATTGAACAAAAATCAATGTTAAAAATTTTTGCTTACAATTGAGTAAAAATTAAATAAAAAGTAAAAGTAAAATAAAACAAATCTATACTTTCCAGAAACTTCTTTTCTATCTTTTTCTTTTTCTCTAGTAATACTTCTTTCCAGAGAATTCGGAACTCAAAAATTTTTCTTACAATGAATGTTGAAAATTGTTTTTACATATAATTAGTTTAAAATTTTAATATTAAAAATAAGTTGTTTGCAGGAGACACACATGAAGTAGAAAGATATATATACACAGTTAAAATAAGAGGCCTTAACAGAATGAATGATGCTTCAGCTGAAGTAAAAAAATCAGGGATAGCAACCATAATCCCAGAGAAAGAAAAAGCAAAAATAAACCTAATTAAAGAGAAAATCAAGGAAACTGCAGTTTGCTAAAAGGGAATCATGGACAATGATATAATATAAAAAATTACAGCAAGTTTCTCTGATTAAAAACTTTACCTTTCAAATATTTGGGAACTGAGTCAAATTTATAAACATAAGAGCTATTATCCAATTGATAAATGGTCAAAGTATATGAACAGGCAATTTTCAGAAGAAGAAATCAAAATTATATCTTGTCATATGTAGCAGGTGAAAGATGAAATGTCTGAGGGAACAAATGTTTCAGCTTCCCAAGCATTTTAATTTATTAAATTTAATTTATTAAAGCAATTTATTAATTAAATTTAATTTGTTAAAGCAATGCATGCCAATTGCCCAACTGGTAACTGGTAACCTTCTTTACCTTTGGCACTTGACCCTGAATACAGAGGATGATTGACTTTTATAGATTGAAAACAATTAATCAAATAACACTAATTAATTGAAAGGAAACAATTAACCAGATATATTAGGCAATTTGATTTCTAATTGAAGGAAAGATTAAGGACTTTCCAAGTTGGGAGGTGGGGAGCTAACAGTTGGAATTCTCTGAATTGAGAAAAAGAGTTGTTCCACTCCTCACAAGTTTATACAAACAATCAAAAGAACATGGAAACAATAACTGATTGGCACAGAGTCAGTTTTCAGATGAGACATATAGATTGCTTGAGATGAATAATTGTGAGAAAACTCCTTTTATCAATATTTGTATCTGACTGGATTCTAGTCAGCATAACCTAGGTCTTCAGTTAAAGGGTCTCTAAGCAGCAGGAGAGGTACTCCAACTTTCCAGCCATGGAGGGGTAGGTTCAAATAATGCAACAATGTCTTCTCACAATTTCCACAATTGAATAAAGTTTTCTCACAAAAATTGGACTCAATCCATATTCTATAGGAAGAAGCTGAGCTAGCACCAGAATTGAGTCATAGGATGGAGTAACTTAGGTTCACTCAATTACCACTACCACACATTGTAACAAGCCCCTCAATTCCATCACATATGAAAAAGCACTCTAAATCACTACTAATTAGAGAAAGGTAAATTATAACAACTTTGAGGTACTACCTTGTATCTATCAAAATTACAAATGCTGGTGGGTGTGGGATAGATGAAGGAAAATGGGTATACTAAAGCCCTGTTGGTGAAGTTGTATACTAGTCCAATCATTCCGGAGAACAATTTGGAATTATACCCAAATGGCTATAAAACTGTGAATACTCTTTAACCAAGCAATAAAATTACTTTGTGTATCATTCCCTGCCACCCCATCCCCAGAGATAAAAGAAAAAGGGAAAGGATTTATATATACAAAATTATTTATAACTTCTTTTTCTATGGTGGTGAAAAATTTGAAATGGATGGGATACTCATCGATTTGGAAATAGTTTAAAAAGTTGTGGCATATGCTTGTGATGTAGTACTATTGTGCTATATGAAATGACAAGGAGGGGTGGTTTCAGAAAAACATTTAGTAGTTGCATTACCTTGGTCAAGTTTTGAAGTTACTTTATATCTCTAAGCCTCAATGTTCTTAACTGTAAAATGGAGAAAATAAATAAAGGACATAAATAAAAAGGACACCTGTCTCACAGGGTTGTTGTGAAAATCAAATGAACAAACATATCAAAAGTGCTTTTATAAACCTATATAGTTCTATACAAATGATATACTGTTATCATAACTATCATCGTCATCATCATCATTGTTGTTATTTACAGCTCCTTCTCCTTCTCTCTTGCATTGTGATCTGCCTCTGCACTTTCAATTCCATATCTTTATCCTCCATTTTCTTTTTCTTATCCTCCAGTTACTTTCTCCCTCTCTGTAACCTTCACCCACTCTTTCCTAGATTTACCGACAATGTTCTATCTTTCCTTTCCCTACCTAATCTGTATCCTATTATCGGACTTCTACTGGCTGTATTGAAGAATTTGTGATAAAAAATTATGAAATACAAAGATCAAAAGGTTTTTTTTTAAATTTTACTATTTTTCAGGGGG
>NW_020944648.1:0-2293 GCF_900497805.2 Vombatus ursinus
AAAAATGGAAATCAATCACTTTGTTTCTTCAACCGAAGTTGCTAAGTTCTAGATTTTTATAGTTATGTTGTTGTTGTTATGTGTATGTTTAAAGAATAATGTCAGAAAAGGAAGATAGATATTACACAAAGTAATTCAAGATTATTACATGGATAGTATATGTTTTCATAGTGGAAAAAGAATGTTAGCAGAGACATAAAAAAGAGATTTATATGAAAAATTAATCCCTTTCAGGAGAAAGTGGAAATAATAACCTACCCCAAGTTCTGACGAAAAAATTAATACTTTTCCTTTAGTTGTGAGATCTTTATACAGTGTGTCTATTTCAGCATGATATAACTGTGTTCTTTCTTCTGTGGTTTGAGTTTCCACAGAAAACAATATATTGCCAATTCTGAAAGCACAAGAATGAGCAGAAATGGTATGGGTTACACAACTCGTTTAAAGATCCAGAAACTGAGGATAAGAAAAGAAGCAAAACCCGGAAAGTTTTCTTGATGTGGTAGGAAGACAAAGACAAATAGCTAAATATTTGTCTATCTTCTCTTTCACTGCATTTAGTTCCTACATATAACTTCCAAGGATTCCACTTTCATAAAATGCAACGTGAAAGCCAACCTGCTTTGACTAGTAGTCTCTATGAGCCCAGGTTAATAAAGGGGAACACAGCTCTACATCTTGAAGGCTCACTTAGAACTGCCAAAGAATACAGTTTTGGAACCATTCGTTGCCAGAGAGCTGCCACTGTTATGACTGAGAGATACAGGTTCTGAAAAATCAGCCAGTCAACAGTTAATAGGCATAATTGCACTTACCACTTACCCAACAGTAAAACCAAGTATGGAAAGCAACATGTTGTCTCTGGACCTCAGAGGAAATTACAAACTAGAATTCATACACTTTTATCTTGTTCATAGTCTTGCACATCTGGACTATCTAATACAAAACAACAGTCTTGATCCCAATGTAAGGAAACTAACCTTGGAAATCTCTTATAGCTTGCCCAAAGGAACTTAGTTGAATAGTTTAAGCTGTGTAAGTACTACATACTAAAAATCTTTTGAGTTCTCTGATAGTATCTTATAAGGTAGCTTTAGATAGGTAGTTTATATATGAGGGGTAATTTTATTCAAAGGGGAACAAGCTGACTGACTCAATGGGCTAAATATCCTTTTAACAAGTTACAAGAAATGAGGAGGTGAATACGAGGCAAAATCTGACAGGCACACTAGACTTTGGGGAGGCAAATTATTTTAAAATGTTAGAAAAAGATAAGACCTCAGTCTCATAGCCTGAGCCCTTAAAATGATTAACGAAATACAAAATAAACACAAAGGAAAATGGCACTTATAAATAAACATCTGTAAAAATGTGAACTTTACTAATAATAAAAGATGTAAATGAAAACAACTTTGAGGCACCATCTCATATGCACGAAATTGGCAAAAACAAATCAAAATGATAGCGGGCCTGCGAGGAAATAGGCACACG
Source organism: Vombatus ursinus (assembly GCF_900497805.2). Lineage (NCBI taxonomy): Eukaryota > Metazoa > Chordata > Mammalia > Diprotodontia > Vombatidae > Vombatus > Vombatus ursinus. The sequence continues at coordinate 1,492 of NW_020944648.1, forward strand.
CTACTGGTAAAATTACAAATTAGTATAACCTTTTTCCAAAAAAGAGTCATAAAACTGTTTATATCCAGTAATCCCACTACTGGAAATACATAGCAAGGACAAAATTAAACAGAAGAGTGCTATTCTTATAAAGATGTAGCTGATCACCCAAATGTCTCATTTTATAGAGAGGGAAATGAGGGCTCCAGAGAATTGAATTGCCCGGTTACTCAAAAAGCCAAGTAAGGATTTGAACCCAGCTTTTCTGGCTCCAAATCGACAATGTATTAGTAAGTGCAGTGATCTCCTTCCTTTATACCATACCACCTCTTACTAGTAGCTGACCTATTATTATAGGTAAGCAAAAAAATGAAAACACCTCATATATCCAGTAGTTAGGGAACAAACAACAGTTAGGCTGAATGAACAACAATCAATGTAACAGAGTACATTTGCTATTCAGAACAACAAATGAGAGGACAGCATAGTATATAGAGAGCTGGAATCAAGTCACGAATAATAATAAATAATAATAGCTAATATTCTATGTACACAAATTTAAGGTTTATAATGCACTTTACATATATTATCATGTTTGATCTCTGACTTTTATCTAAGGCTGTGACAACCTGGGGAAGTCACTTAACTTCTCAATGCCCCAGATAATGCTGTGGCTGTCTGTACATACATCACATACTGATCTGAATGGGTGGAGGGAGTTTCTCATTGAGAGTTCCCTATATGTATCAATCTTATCTGCCCTCCCCCAAAGTACGAGTAAGGAGAACAGTAAGAAATTAGATCAGACGTGAAATAATGAAAA
>NW_020944649.1:0-1889 GCF_900497805.2 Vombatus ursinus
TTTGTAACTATGCCCAAAGGGCTATAATAATGTGCACATCCTTTGACCAAGCAATAACACTTCTAGGGCTGTATCCCAAAGAGATCATAAAAATGGGAAAAGGACCCACACATACAAAAGTATTTATAGTGAGCAGGGCTTTCTATGGTGGCAAAGAATTGGAAATTGAGGGGATGCACAACAACTGGAGAATGGCTGAACAAGTTGTGGTATATGAATGTAATAGGATCTCAATGTGCTATAAGAAATGGTGAACAAGTGGACTTCAGAAAAGCCTGGAAAGACTTGTATGGACTGATGCTAAGTGAAGTGAGCAGGACCAGGAGAACGTTGTACACAGTAAGATCCATGTCGTGTGATGACTGAAGTTGATAGTATTAGCCCTTCTCAGCAATGCAAGGATCTCCAAAAGTCTCATGATGGAAAACACTATCCACATCCAGAGAAAGAATTATGGGGTTTGGGTACAGATTGAAGCATACTATTTGTTCTTTTTTTTCATCTGTTTTGTTTTGTTTCCTCTTTCTTGTGGTTCTTCCTGTTGGTTCTAATTCTTCCTTACATCATAACTAATGTGAAAATAAGTTTAATAGGAATATATATGAAGATCCTACATCAGATTGCATGCTGTCTTGAGGAGGGAGGTGGGCAGAAAATTTTAAAATTCGAAAGCTTATCAAAGTGACTGTCAAAAATTAAAAATAAATTAATAATTTATAAAATTGGCAAGACATTTTTTTGTTTGTAATTTTAAGCATCCAGGAAACCTGAGGGACAGACAGGACATAGCATGTGCCAGGCAAGACAAATCACTACCACTGCACTGACCACTATCTCCCCACAGACTCTAAGGGAGATAGCAGAGAACACTGAGCACAGGAGCTTTGGGAACAGCAGTGTTTCATGAACCACCTCACCTGCTTGCAGCCAAGACCCCACAGCCATCCTTAAAGGGAGTGATCACTTTGGAGAAATGACCCACCTTCCTCAGCACCAACAGCAGCACCTGCTTAATGACTATCACCAAAAGACTGACAACCAGAAAAGACCAAGATGTAGCAGCATCCCCCACCCGAGGGCTCCTGTGTCTAGCTCAGTCATCTCAGGCATCATCCATGAGAGTAACTCTTGTGGAGCAGGGTTAGCCATCCTCAGCAACTGTCAGCCAACCCACACTCAGAGGAGCCCACCTGGTAGAAGCCACTAGACCCCTGGGGGAAAACAGGAGGTAGCATGTGCCAAGCAGCTCCAACCACTATCACCACCATGACAACCCTCTCCCCCGGGATGGTTAGGATGATGAGGATACAGGATTTGGAACCCCAAACCTAAAGGAACAGCAATACTCCCAGCCAAGGGTCCATAGTCATAAAGCTAAGATTCAACCTTCTGGAGATGCATCCTGGCAACTGCTCCTGCAGGTACTGCACTCACAACTGAGGAAGAACCAGAAAAGAAGGCTCTGGGCCCCAAAGTCAGATAATTTTTTTAGTAGAAGCAGAGTTAAAGAAAAGGCATGACCATCTGCTTTAGTGCTGCACCCTCAGGACCAGGGCACCTTTCCATTTGAAATGCGGCTGATACTATCCAGTTCAATGTGAGCTCCTTGAGAACAGGGGCTACCTCCATTTTCCATTTGGATCCCCAGTCCTCAGCATGGTGCCACCACAGTATGAATTTATAAATTTTTTTGTTCATTCATTCTTTGTGGCTATTAACAGATTCCTATGGCAGAGGTGGGAAAGGTTAAGACTTCCTTATCAGAATGTGTCCACCTGGATTCTCCTTGTCTGCACTATGCCCAAGTCTCCTGGAGGGCACCTATCACCTTCAAATACTGACAGAAACATTACTTGGAGATGTGACCTCTATGTATGTGTTGAGGACAT
>NW_020944650.1:0-5061 GCF_900497805.2 Vombatus ursinus
TGCTGCACTCGCCTTCCTTTTGGTGGCAATTACGTGCACTTTGGGCCCACATGAAGTCATGCTGCTCCACAGTAAGTCATTCCAAGAAGGAGCAGAAATCAAGGGAGACTTGAATGGTGCTGGTGCTGATGACCATTCTCCCATTCAGCCTTGCTAAAAGCCCGTGCACTTCTAAACTACCTCCTCTCTTTCCTGGAGGAGCCCCTTATCCTCCCCCTTGGTTCATCAGGGACACAGATAACCAATCAATATTTCAGCCTTCTCCCTGGAAAACTAACCTCAAAGGAAAATGTACAGGGAAGAGCCCACTTCTATATTGAATGCTCTCCAACTAAGACCCAGACAAGTACTATGTGACAAATGTAAAAGCAGTGTTGTTGCAGAAGAGAAAAACAAATAACTAACTAAATAAATAAATAGGTGGCAATGCCAGTGACTCTTCTGAACAGGAAGATAACAAAAAAGGGAGAAATGAAAGCCTACCTGCTGTGAATATAAAACTGAAAACTGACCATGAAGTGGATGGGAGAAACCAAAATGACAGCCAGAAAAAAATGCTGTGGTCAAAGTTTCAGATAGTGCTCAAAACAGAGGCAGAGTAAAACTCAATTAAGTAGTGGAAAAAAAAAAAAAAAGTCCTCCAGAGCAAGAACATGGATCATGCAAAAGCCAAGAAGTCTGAAAATGACCAGAGAAAAGGCTCCAAAGAACCAGAGTGAAACTTCCACTTCCAAAAATCCACATTCCAAGGTTCACTTCACCCCTTGGTTTCAGAACACCAGCTCAGGGGCCCTTGCAGCCCAGTTGCATTTGAATCCCAAAGATATAGCAATGAAGAAAACTGACTCTTCCCTGAAGGCTGGCCTGGAGAAAATTTGGAGTGGTAAGATGGCACCCCAACCCCAGTCTCACTGCTCCTCTACCGCCTCAGCAGGTGAGGCCCCTTCAGAAGACCAGAATCCCTATGTCCTGCAGAGGCCAACAGTGAAGTTCAGGACACAAGTGAAGTTCATGTGCTTGATGAGCAGGATGAACACCAGACATTGGGCAAAAAGGGCAGCCAAAACCGTATCACTGTTTACATGACCAAAAATCAAAAGAAATCTGACTCTTCCAGCGCATCAGTGTGTTGCATTGATAGGACAGATGATTTGAAATCTTCCCATTCCCAATCTAGTTCTACTCCAAGCTTTGATTTTCCTCCAGGCTGTATGCATGCACTTTCCACCTCTTTCACTTCATGCTCTTCAGAGGAAGAGAAAAAAGCTGAGTGATTCCTTGCAGATGAAAGTCTTTTCCCAAAACATCTCTAAATGCATCACACCAGATGGCATGACAATATGTGTAGGGGACGTTGTTTGGGCTGCGATTTATGACTTCCCATGGTGGCCAGCCTGTATTCTTCCTGTAACTGTAAGCCAGGAAGGTAAGGGCCTGTTAGTCCAACAGGAGGCCGGTGGTTCATGGTTTGAGCCTCCAACAACATTTTTCCATGCACTACTGGAACTGTCTCCCTTTTCAGAAAGCTTCCAGCCATGCCTCAATAAGAAGAGAAAGGGCTTGGATGGCAAGGCAGCTAAGGCTGCAAAGTAGCTGAGTTTGGAAGTGGGGCCCTGTTGACACAATTTGAAATGTGAACGTGGCCAGTGAGGTAGGAAAGAAAAGTTTGGAGGCTCCACACAATTTTATTAGGCTGCTTAGAAATAACTTATACAAAGTACACTTGGTCAGAACTGGGGAGAGAAAAAGAAATTGCACTCAGTTGGCTGCTTTTTTTAATACTAAAATGGATCTCTTTGATAACTTTCTTGACAGGCAAACTAAACCAATTGAATATACAATCAAATTTTTTTCTTAACATGATATTTTCAAGTAAAAATCTTGCATTTTAAAATTCCTCAGCCTTACCCCAAGACATAAGAGCCATAGCCTCAACTGAAAGGCATTTTTTATGCAGGGAATATGCATCCGTGTCTTTTGACTATTGTGTGGGAGGGCAGTAATAACTGTGAGTTGGAACATTTGGGATTTTAGTGACCACTTGTTATTTACTTATTTATCTATTTATTTATTCATTTATTTATTTATTTACTAACTAAATTAAAGAACACAGAAGCCTTTCTCTGCCCACAAGAGCACAAGGTTTACCCTTCAGTTTCTGACAAGCTGAAAAAGGGATGGATGCTCACAGTTCAGGAGTAGGCTGCAAAATTGCTCAAGAGTTGGGGATCAAGGACTGTCAATGCTTCATAGTAATAAATCATAACTTCCTTTTTTTCTTCCAAGGTTCTAACTTGGGAGTTTAGAGAAAGAGGTTGGTTTTGAAAAATGTAAATAATTGATTGCTAAATTGGTCAGATTTTCTCCTGACTGGCTGTTCCTACATTTCCAGGATACATACTAGTAAATTACACTTTGTCTATTGACTTGTCATGTGTAATTGTTGTATTTTGGATATACCTAATTTCATAATTTTGGGAAAAATTATTTCTGTTTAAGGTATCTGTTTACAGGTCAGAAAGTAAAACAATCTAATTGTGTAATGCTCTGATATGTACTAAAAATGTAAATAAAATGGACTTAATCTGAAAATAAGAAGAAGAACCATAGCTAGAAATTGTTATGCTTGAAGAAAGCTGAATTGATAGATGGAGAAGGGAACACAGGAGAGTCCACTGGTGAGGACACACTTAGAAAAGGGGCAACCTATCCACAAAAGAGTCCTTCCTGAGCCACTACAGAATGGCCAATGGTCCCCCAAACCTACCAGAATGAGACAGAGAGACATGGCAGTGAGGAAAAGCAGGCCAGAGTAGAGGGGTACCATGGCAATGGGACACCAGAGATTTTGAGTTTGTTGAGGGAGTGAGAAAGTTCCACCCACGTGTTGTGGGCAGTTCAAGGACAGTGAGCCAGACGTTCTGTCTCCATCAATCAGTCAACAAGCATTGATTTAGTCCTTATGATATGCTAGTCACTGTGTTCTACCCATGTAGGCAGTAAAGCACCTTGTTGTTCCACCCTAGTTATTCCTCAGATCTTGGCTTTTCCTCCCGTTATATAATGAGATCTTCTGGGTCTTTTCATTGTTAAAACTTATCAGAATGGAGGGGTAGCAAGGTGGCCGCAATCGATAGAGCACTGGGCCTGGAGTCAAGAAGACTGGTCTTCCTGAGCTCAAATCTGACCTCAGACATTTACTAGCTGTGTGAGCCTGGACAAGTCACTTCCCCCTGTTTGCCTCAGTTTCCTCACCTGTTAAATGACCTGAAGAAGCAAGTGGCAAACCACTCGAGTATCTTTGTCAAGAAAACTCCAAATGGGGTCATGAAGAGGCAGACAAGACTGAAATGACACAGTAACAATCAGAATAGCTGTACCCTGATTCCACTTGATTTTGCTCTGTTGTCAATAATTCAATATTGATGTTCCACTTCTTCCAGTTGAATAAACAGGGATAGACAGGGTGAAGTGACTCACCCAGGGTCCCACAGCTGTCTGAGGTTGGATTTGACCTCAGGTAACTCTACTCCAGGCTAAGCACTCTGTCCATTGTCTGTTCTTCCTTTCTTCCTTCTTTCTGTCCTTCCTTCTTTCCTTCCTTCCTTCCTTCCCTTCCTTCCTTCCTATTCCCCTTATGCTAGAAATTTCATACCCTAGATCTGGAAAGCTAGCTTCCTCAATGGCAGACACATCCATATGTGTGCTATTGCTAAAAGAGACAGAAGCTTTCCTTAACCTGTGGTTTATCTCCCTCCTTTGCACTGGGTTCATGAAGCAACAGAATACTGCCATTGTCATTAGCTGTTTGTTGTAATTATCTGGTATTATTAGTTAATGCTTGCCCATTTTGAGCTTATCTCTGCACATCTCCTTTGAACCTCCACACAATAGATGTTTTATTCTTAATATCCCAGTTACAGAATTGATTTATTTTACTTCATTTAGTTTGGAACACCGTGATTTCCACCACACATCTTATGAACACAATTAGATGTGGTAAGTATTAGAAAAGGAGCTTCTCTAATTCAAATATTCATTTCAGAGGTGGAGAGAATTTCTAACATTCAGGATTTCTTGGGAGAAACTCATGTGCCTTCATCATTTCAGTCACTTCAACAAGCATTTAACCTAGGTAAATGACTAAAAGGGAAGATCAGCTCCATTTTACACAAGGGATTTGACACCATGCCACATGGGGATTCAAGGAGTTGCTGCTGCTTAGCCTCAAGAATGCAACCAATCAGAGGGAGACGTGAAAGTGGCCATCAAATCTTTGAAAGATGGTCCCAACCAAGAGAGAATACCGTGCTATTACTTGGCTTCAGTGGGCAGGACTAAATGGGGGACAGATTTCATTTCAGTGAGAGAATTTACTAACAATTTCAGAATTACACCTGTACAAAAGTGGCACAGTTGATTCTGTGAGAAAGTGTTTTCTCCCCAGTTAGAGGTGGGCAAGCTCAGGCTGGATGCCTACTTGTCCTCATGATATTGAATAATAATGGATTCATTAGACTTTTTAATTTTTTTTTTTTTTTTACTTTATGGACTTGAAATACCTCGCAGGTAGGTGTGGAGATGGTGGTGGTGGCCATTGCTGGAAATAGAGCTATCTCTATTCCCAAGTTATTAGCTGCCATCTTTTCTCCTTGCCTCTACCTCTGGGTAATATCACAATGGAATTATGTCAATGAGTTGTAACCCCTGCGATCATAGCCATAAAATTTCAGTTTAATGTGTATATATATATATATATATATATATATATATATATGCTATTACTAACAGAGATAGAAGCTTTACTTAACATGCGATTTTTCTGCCCACTTGTCCTCTGCGTTTAAGGAACTACGGAATATTTTCATCATTTATTAGTTATTATTAGTTACTAGCTGCCTTTTTTCCTTGCTTCAACTTTCAAGTTATAACACAATCGAGTTACATCACTGAGTTATATCCTTGTTAGTTGTTAGATATTATTTTTAGTATCAGTTATTAGTTACCATTTTTCCTTGTTTCTCCATGTCAAGTATATCACAATAGTTATATCACTGTGTT
>NW_020944651.1:0-2568 GCF_900497805.2 Vombatus ursinus
GGTTTGAGGAACAAAATTTGGGAACCACAGCCTTAGTCAACACTTCCATAATGTGAGAAGTAAATGTGCCTGAAGCACCCTTACACTTACTAATTCTCTTTTCCCTAATTCTATTGCTTTAACTCCTTTGTTCTGGTTTTGAGGGTGTTAGGAGGGTGGAACATGACATCTTCATTCATGTGGGTTGTCACCCAACTTAAGAAATCTATAAAATATTTAAAATCATTATATTTCCCTCTCATATAGCTACCATGCCCCCAACTGGATCCCTCTAGTAAAATTCAGGCTGAAAGGCTCTATGCCCTCTGCCCAGTTTTCCTTTTCTTCATCAAGTACCAATGTCAAAGTCTTGTTCTTCTTTGCACTCCCAAGAGACAAATAATTTAGCAAAGAACCAACAACATTTGGGACCTATCAGTTTATGTAAGTTAGATTTGGTACTAATTAAAACAGAAGGTGTCAGAGTAAGGTAGGAACTCACTTGAACTCTCCCAATTTCACCTCTAAACAACTATAAAATAATGCCTCAAAATGGATTCTAGAGCATCAGAACCAACAAAAGGACAGAGTGAAAAAATTTTCCAGCAGAAGACTACTTAAAAAGTCATCAGGAAAGGTCCGTCTCACAGGTAAAACAGGAGCACAGCCCAGTGCAGGCAGTATCCATTCAAGCCAGCATCAAGGCCCTGAGCCCAGGCTCAGGTCAGTGGCTCTGGCACAGTATGCCAGAGGCCAGGCCCCACAGCCCCTGAGCAGCAGGCAGCTGAGAGACCTCTCACCCCCAGAACAGCAGACCGATGCTGAGGTCCCTCTCTCCTAACACAAGAAGCTTTGAGTAGTGCCCCTTCCACCCAAGGAACAGAGCCCAATTTTAAGTCACAAAATAGACTGGGAAATGAGCAAAAAAGAAACAAAAAAAACCAAACAAACAAAAAAACCAACCTGACCACAGAAAGTTACTGTGATGACAGGGAAGAATAACACACAAACGCAGAAGAAGACAAAAACATCAAAACAACTACATGCCAAGCCTCAAAGAAGAAAATGTGAAATTAGTTTCAGGCCCAAAAAGAACTCCTAGAAGAGCTTTAAAAGTATTTTAAAATTTAAATAAGAGAAGTAGAAGAAAAATTGGGAAAAGAAAGGGAAGTGATGCAAAAGAATCATGAAAAAAGAGTCAACAGCTTGGAAAAGGTAGCACAGAAAATAGAAAAAGATGTACAAAAATTCACTGAAGAAAACAACTCCTTAAAGAGAATTGGCCAAATGGAAAAGGAGGTACAAAAGCTCACTGAAGAAAATCATTCCTTAAAAATTAGAATTGGGCAAGTGGAAGCTAATGGCTCCATGAAATATCAAGAGTCAATCAAACAAAATAGAAAGAATGAAAAAATAGAAGAAAATGTGAAATGTCTCATTGGAAAAACAACTGATCTGGAAAATAGATCTAAGAGAGACAACTGAAAACAATTGAAGCTATGATTAAAAAAAAAGCCTGGACATCATATTTCAAGAAATTATTAAGGAAAACTGCCCTGATATCCTAGAACCAAAAGGTAAAATAGGAATTGAAAGAATCCACCAATCACCTCCTGAAAGAGATCCCCAATTAAAACTCCCAGGAATATTATACTCAAATTCCAGAACTCCCAGTTTAAGGAAATAATACTTCAAGAAACCAGAAAGAAACAATTTAAATATTGTTGAGCTACAGTCAAAATTATACAGGATTTAGCAGCTTCTACATTAAAGTATGGAAGGGCCTGGAATATTATATTCCAGAAGTCAACCAAGAATCATCTACCTAGCAAAAATGAATATATAAACCTCAGGGAGGAAAATGTATATTTAATGAAATAGAGCACTTTCAAGCATTCTTGATACAAAGACAAGAGCTGAACAGAAAATGTGATTTCAAATACAAGACTGAAGAAAAGCATAAAAAGGCAAACAGGAAAGAGGAAAAAACATAAGGGATTCAGTAAGGTTAAATGATTTACATCCTTACATAGGAAGATGACACTTGTAATTCTTAAGAACTGTGTCACTATTAGTGCAATTAGAAGGAGTATACATAGACAGAGGGAGGGAGCAGGCATAAGTTGATTTTGATGAAGTGATACTAAAAACAAAATTAAAATAAAATTAAGGGATGGAAAAGAGGATTGCAGTGGGAGAAGAGGGAAGAGAGGTAGAATGAGGTAAATTATCTCACAGGAAAAAGGCTTACAGAGGGAATCACATAAACAGTCAGCTCGATGTAGAAATCTATCTTACTGTGTAGGGGAGGGGAATAAGAGAAGAGGGGTTACTAATAGAAGGGAGAGTAGGTTGAGGGAAAGGGTGGACAACAACAAAACACTGGCTCTTTATTACACAGAAAAGAAATGAGAAAGGGTAAACAGGGGGGAAATAGGAACACACAGTAATCACAATTGTGAATGTAAATGGGATATACTCACCTATAAAGTGGAAGCAGATAGCAGAGTGGGTTAAAAACCAGAATCCTAGAATATGTTGTTGATAAGAAACACATTTGAAGTGCACAAGTGCACACACACACACACA
>NW_020944652.1:0-2443 GCF_900497805.2 Vombatus ursinus
TTGATCCTGAGATGGTAGGTAATAGTGAGCCCCTGAAGGTTCTTGAGGAGAAGAATGACATGACCAGATCCACACACAATTGTGATTATTTTCACAGTGGTACGTTGAGGGCATTGGAGGGGCATGAAGAAAGGTAGAGAAACCCAGCCATGCAGGGATGATGGAATCCTCAGTTTAGCTCTTTAGATATTCTTTAGAGCAAGTCTCTCATTTTATAGATGAAGAGACTAAGGCCTGAAGACAGGAAGAGATTTCACCAAGATCACGTAGATAGGAAACATTTGAATCCAGAACCCTCTGACCCCAAGTCCCGGGTTCTTTCCCCTGTGCCCTATAGTGTATAATGGACACTATCTTGTCTTCAGTGGCCTGTGGCCTGCTCCTCTCTCTCCATGACCCATCCTTCTTAGCTCCTGCCATACCTGCTCAAGGAACCAGGAGAGACCATGATCTCAAAGCCTTGCTCTAGCCCTCTCTCCCTTGAGCCAAGCCCAGTTACTGGGACCTGCCTCCTTATAAAAATGTGAGAGCTCACGTCTATGCAACATCTTATGTTTTACAAAGAGTTTTGTATAGATGATATGATTTGATCCTCCCAACCACTGGGAGGTGGGCATTATTATTCCCATTTTACAGGTGAGGAGCCTAAGGCACAGATGGGTTAAATGACTTGCTAGTAAGTCATGTACCTGAGTCAGAATTTGAACTCAGGTCTTTCTTAAGTCTAACACTAGGCACTATACCGTGCCAGGAATAATAAGATCCATTGGGGCTGTCAAGAGACCTTACAAAAATATTCTACCATGATCTTCTTTCTCAGGAGCATGCTCAATGTCTTGCATGTCTTCACCACACCTCAGAAATGGCTAGTTGACCTCAGTCTTGTCAACTTCTTGGCCAATCCTGCTGGACCTTACTGGTTACAAGGTTCTCTCACTATCTTTACACACTCTCCCTCACCCTAAACCTCATAACAGGGACCAAGTGAGGGAGTGGGAACTCTACCAGAAAGGGGGAGAATGTTCAGGAAGCCTCAAATATTTCAAACTTATTTCTCTTTGGAAATTAATCCTTAGACAGCTGGGGAAAGATGACCCAAGTGGGGGAGTCTGGTGAGCCTGCTGAATGTGCCCCAGAGCTTATTCTGGGACACACACCTTACTCAGTGGCCAGGCTGACCTGCCAACTACAGAAAAACCAGGGACAAGGAAAGGCCAGTGTCTGGGCAGTCCTTGGGCCATGAAGGCTCAGTTTCCTAGTGTAACATATCTGTACATATCTGTAACACAACAACATATCTGAGCCAGAGGAGACCTTGAAGAAGATCACCTTGAGCATTCTCATATTGCAGGAGAGGAAACTCCTAAGGAAAGGGGAGAGCCCAAAGGAGGGAATGTGTATGAACTGCCTCTATGGGCAAGACAGTGCCAGGCACAGGGGATGTGATTGTCAATTAAAGACTCTTGGATTTCAACCAGGTCTCTTGACTTCTAGCCCAGGACTTTTCCTTCTGCATGCTGCTGCTAATTAATGTATTCCCAATCTCTGCCTTTCCTTTTGTTCCCTTTGGAGTTAAGGTAATGTCTCTAGCCAGTTCTCTCTGACCTTCACCAACATCCTCCTCAAGGTGTAGAGGTGACCCTAGCTTCTGGAAGTCCAGGCCAAGGAAACATAAACTCTCCTAGATCCTGCCAAACTAGAAAGGCTTCAAGTACAGCCTGGGTAATGGACATGGAAATCTGTCATCTCTGGACCAGGCTGCCTCAACCTGGAAAGATTCAGCACCATGTGCTTGGGCTCCAGATGAATGTCTTTGTCAGCCACAGCAACTCAGGAAAGAACTTTCTCTTAAGGACTGGAGAAGCTGTGACCTGCATCAGAGAAAGTAGTGTCCATGCCAATGAAATCACAGGTTCTTGGCCTCATCTTCCAGGGCCTCTGACCTTGCCATAGTCTTACAGAGGCTACTTCCAAACCACATATTTGGTTGGAAGGGTAAGAAAAAGGACCAAACAGTCCATTTCCGTCTATTTTCTTCACACGGCTACTATCCAAACCTACCATCAGCAGCACCACCATGGCCCCAGTGGAGAACAAGGACAATGTCTCCTTGACATGCCAGTCTGAGAGTCAAGATGTCACATACCTGGTTTGGTCCATAAACCAAAGCTCGCCAGCTGGTGACAGGATAGTGCTGTCCCCGGATAACAGGACACTCACTATAATCAATGTCACAAGGGAAGACCAAGGACCCTATGAGTGTGAAATCCAGAACCCAGTTAGTGTCAAGAGGAGTGACCCATTCACACTGAATATTACCTGTGAGTAAATTCTCTTTCTACATGGTGCATGCTTATAGCCTAGTGGTGTGTTCCCAGAGGTCAGACTAAGTTAGTCACTTGCCTGAGTGCTGAAGATCAGATCTCTGAGATTCCAATCTCTC
>NW_020944652.1:2453-3864 GCF_900497805.2 Vombatus ursinus
GCTATTTTTTAAGGTGTTATTTTCTTCAGTATTTTTTTGGGTCTCCTTTAGCAAGCTGTTTACTAGTTTGTCATGATTTTCTTGCATCGCTCTCATTTCTCTTCCCAGTTTTTCCTCTACTTCTCTTACTTGCTTCTCAAAATCCTTTTTGAGCTCTTCCATGGCCTGGGACCAATTCATATTTTTCTTGGAGGCTTTGGATATAGGAGCTTTGACTTTGTTGTCAAAGTTCTGGTTGTATGTTTTGATCTTCTTTGTCACCAAAGAAAGATTCTATGGTCTGACTTTCCCAGCCAATTACTTGAGTTATAAACTCTTTGTTAAGGTAGGGGTCTGCTTCCAGTGTGGAGAATGTACTGTCTCAAGCTTCAGGGGTTTTGTGCAGCTGTTTTCAAAGATACTTCTAGGGATCTGTAAATTTTCAGTTCTTCCAGGGTGGTATGATCAAGGCTGAAGTGTTTACTCTTTTCCTGGCCTGTGCTCTGGTCTGTGAGTGAATACGAGCACTCTTTTCTGCCTTGGAACCATGAGGAGGATTCCCTCTCCACTGCGACTACACACTCCACCACACCAGCATTCCTCTTCACCCCAGCACCACCAACCAGAACTGTGACACAGATCCAAGCAATCAAGAGAATCCTATACCAGCAAAAGATCTCTGCAATCGCCCTCTGATCAGCCACTCAATTCCCCCTTAGTCTGTGAGCTAAGAACTCCAGAAGCAGCCACCACCCTGGGGTCATGCTTGGGGATTGGGGCTGGGATCAAACTTCTCTCCCATCGCAGTCACAGATTTTTCCTACTGACCTTCTAAGTTGTCTTTCGAGTTGGTGGGTTGAGAAGTCTGGAAACCACCACAGATGCCCAGGATTCAGTCCTCTGAGGGCTGCTCCAGGTTCACTGTGGCCTGTTTTGCCTGTGTGTCCATGCCAAACTGCACTCCTCTCCCCACCCACTGTGATATACCTTTCCAATCAACGATCTAGGTTGTCTTGAGCTGGAAAATTGTTTCACTCTGTCTTTTTGTGGGTTCTGCTGCTTTAGAATTTGTTTAGAGCCATTTTTACAGATATTTGGAGGGGCTTGGGGGAGGGCCCAAGCAAGTCACTGCTTTTACTCCAGCATCTTGGCTCCGCCCCCCAAAGACCTGGAAGTCTTAACAAATCTCAGTGTGCACATCCCATCAGGAAATCTTAAAAACTCGGAACCCTAAATGAAAAGACCCTGGAATTCCTTCACTGAACCTTTTTTCAGGCTGTCCCCCATACCTGAAAGGTTCTGCCTCCTTCTCTTCACCTCCTGGCTTCTTAGAGGGCCAGCTAATATCATAGCTTCCACAAGAAGCCTTTCCTCATTCCCCTTAATTCTAGTGGCTTCCCTCTCTTGATTATCTCTCCAATTTATGCTGTCT
>NW_020944653.1:0-6900 GCF_900497805.2 Vombatus ursinus
CCCCTTGAAACCTAAATTTTTAGAAAGATTACACATTCATTGCCCATTACAATAACATCAATACTTGTTTTACCTGATTGTGGCACTACATGGAATTATGTTTGTGATCCTCATTTTACTTTTATCCATATAGACCACTTTGTTTTCATGCTCTGTCCTGGGCTTTGTGTTGCAAGATCTAAGCTTTAATTTAGAATAACAAAAAAGACCTGATATAAATTGTGTTGAAATAAAGTATTTTTATCGTATGTATTTTTGGCTGGTGTTTACTAAATTATCCTTTCCCTGCCATTATGTTGGCCCATTGAACAGGGAAGATATAAATTGTCATTTCATAACTGTTTCTGGTCCATAGCACTATGTGTTTTGAAAACTCTCTCATCGGGCAGGTAGGTGGCACAGTGGACAGAATGCCTGGCCTAAAGTCAGGAAGGTTCATCTTCCTGAGTTCAAAGCTGGCCTTAGAAATTTACTAGCCGTATGACCCTAGATAAGTTACTTAAGTCGGCCTTTCTATATAATACCAACAAAGTCCAGCAGCAAAACACAGAAAGAGAAATTCAATTTAAAGTAACTGTAAACAATACAAAATATTTGGGAGTCCACCTGCCAAGACAAAACCAAGAAATATATGAACATAATTGCAAAACACTTTTCACATGAAAAAAGTCAGATCTAAATAATTGAAAAACATTTAGTTGCTCATGGGTAGGCAGAGCTAATATAAAAAAAATGACAATTCTACCTAATTTAATTTACTTATTCCATGTTGCCCCAATCAAAGTACCAAAAATTATTTTATAGAACTAGAAAAAAAATAACAATGTTCATCTGGAAGAAGAAAAGCTCAAGAATATCAAGGGAATCATTGAAAAAAAAATGCAAAAGAAGGTAGTTTAGCCATACCAGATCTCAAACTTTTCTGTAAACTGGAAATAAACAAAACATTCAGGTACGGGCTATGAAACAGAGTGCTGGATCAGTGGAATAAATTAGGTACAAATTATATTATGGTAAATGATCGTAGTAATCTTGTGTATGATAAACACAAAGATCCAAGCATATGGAACAAAAATTCATTTTTTGACAAATACTGCTAGGAAAATATAGAGAACATCTCACAACATGTACCAAAAAAGTCCAAGTGGGTACATAGTTTACACATGAAGACTGATGCCATAAGAAAATTAAAGAGCATGGAACGGTTTATCTGTCAAATTTTTGGATAAGGGAAGAATTTAGGACCAAGGAAGAAAAAGATTAAAAAATGTGAAATTGATAATTTTGACTACATAAAGTTAAAAGGTTTTTGCACAAAAAAACTGATGCAATCAAAAGTATAAGGGAAGCAGAAAAAGGGGAAAAGTTCTGCTACAACTAACTCTAATAAAGGCCTCATTGGTCAAACATAGAGAACTTAGTCAACTTAGTCAAATTTATAAGATTACAAGAATTTATAAGAATACAAATCATTCCCCAGTTGATAAATGGTCAAAGGATGTGAACAGGCAGTTTTCAGACAAAGAAATCATAGCTATCTATAATCATATGAAAAATGCTCTAAATCATTATTGATTAGAGAAATGCAAATTAAAACAACTCTGAGATAAAACCTAACATCTCTCACATTGTCTAATACGACAGAAAAGGAAAATGTTGGATGTTGGAGGTGATGTGGGAAAAGTGGAACATGGATGCCTTGTTGGTGGAGTTGTAAACTGAAGAAACCATTCTAGAGAGCAATTTGGAACTATACCCAAAGGGCTATAAAACTGTACATCCTCTTTGGTTCAGCAATACCACTGCTAGGTCTGTATCCCAAAGACATTTAAAAAAAGGGAAGGGAAAAACCTATTTGTACAAAAATATTCATAGCAGCAGTTTTTGTAGTGGCTAAGAACTGGAAATCAAGGGGATGCTCATCAGTTAGGGAATGGCTAAAGAAGCTGTGGTATATGATTGTAATGAAATATTATTATGATATAAGAAATGACAAGCAGAATGATTTCAGAAAAACCTAGAAAGACTTACATGACTGATGCATAGTTTTGGGAAGAAAACCAGGAGAACACTGTACACAGTAACAGAAATATTGTTTGATGAAGAAATGTGAATGACAGCTATGCTCAGCAATGCAATGATCCAAGACAATCTTAAATGACTAATGGTGAAGCATATTGTCCCCCTCCAGCGAAAGAACTGGCATTTTTAATACAGACTAAAGAAGGCTATTTTTCATTTTCTTTCTTTCTTGTTTTTCATTGATTAGAGTCTTCTTGTACAAAAGGGCTGGCATGGAAATGTTTTATGTAACTGCACATGTAGAGCCAATGCCTGGTTGCTTAATGGCTCAGGGAGGTAGAAGGGGAGGGAAAGAGGAAGGGATAGAATTTGGAACTCAAAACGTTAAACAAAAATTTAAATATGCACATATATGTATATGTATGTATTTACTCAAAATATATACATATGTATATACTCAAAAACAAAACTGATGGGATGGGAATAAAAGTTCTACGCATTAAGTGAATAAAAAAAACCCAAGATTTGTAATCACCCTGACAAAACAAAAACAATCATTCCAAAAATTAAAAAGATAAACAAGATCTGCATTTTTGGAAGGGAATCATAGACCACAAACCAAAATCTGGGATAAATATATAAGTTCCAAATATCTTTGTAGCCAAATTTATAAGGTAACATTAACTGAACTAGAAGAAGACACTAAAAATAACGTAATGGCAACAGGAGACTTTTATGTCCCTATCCCAGTTTTGTATAAGTCTAGTAGAAAGGTGCACAAAACAGAAAATAGGGAAGTGAAAAAATTACTGTTGAAAGTAGAGTTAAAAAACCATACATGAGTTATCTTTTAAATGGTACTACAAAGGCATATACATATTTCCGAGATCTAATAGAACTTTAAAAAAATTGATGATGTATTATGGCATGGAGATACTATAAACAAATATAAAAAGGCAGAAATAGTGAATACATCCAATACAGGTCATAATAAAATAAAAATAGTTATTGGTGCAGGAAACACATAAAAAAGACAGAAATACAAAAGTGACTTAACAATGAAATCCTAAATAGTAAGATAAAGAACAAATCATAGAAACAATAGGAATTGAACTTTCAGGTAAAAGATTCAACAAGATGGGGGACTAGAACTTTTCTGATCGCCTTGAACTCTGATACATCTCCAAAAAAAATAATTCACCAAAGATAAATTAACATCAGCTGTCTCCATGATTTATGACATAAAGAATTCAAAAGGAGGTAGAACAAAAAAAAACAAACCTCTGAGTTGACTTCTTTAGTATGCTCACATGGCACCCCTCCTTTTTGCATTATTTGCAGTGAGGCTACATTTAACTGAACCAAAAATATAGTTGAAGGATCTAATTCAGAGATTCAACACATGAAATAAGGGTGTAGGATGTGTTCAGGAAAGACCAGTACCTCTGGTGTGAGGGCTGCCAAGCCATTTTCAGAGCTGCTTCCCACCTCTGGTGTCTACCTGATCCACCCAATGGCTCCAAGAAGCTGTTGCCTGCACAGTGGCCACACTGTGGTAAACCATTTGGGCAGATGGGCTAAACCAGGTTGAGGGTAACTGAGGGTATCTCAAACCTGTAGGTAAGTTTAGGGGGTGTCTCCCCCAAGCATATAATGAATTCCCCTTTTGGAATGGGCAGATGAGAACAGTTTGTTCCGATGGCCATGAAGGCAGCTGAAGCAGTCACTGTGGAGTGCTTAGAGCTTGGTTAGACATGAAAAATGATAAGGTCATCTATTGCCTCTCGAGCTATCACCAGTCTTCTCTAGTCTGTATCTCCACTGGACTGTGACCACTCTGGAAGAGGGAGTGAAGCCAATGATTGTGAGAAATTCTGCCTCATATGCTATGGGGATACACAGCAACCTTTCTCACAAAATTCACTGGCAAAGAAAGGATGCCCACTCTTTTCCCTATCATTTGACCGAGTTCTAGAAATGCCTGCAACAGCAATAAGATGAGAGAAAGAAATCAGAGGCATAAACACAGGGAAAGGGAAGATAAAAATTTTCCAAATGTGCTGATAATATGATGATATACTTGGATAATCTTAGGAAGGTTTAGATTCTTATAATCTAGCCACTGCTCAGATTCTTAAAATCAAGCCACTGCTGGGATTCTTAAAATCTAGCCACCGGTCAGATTCTTATAGTCTAGCCAATAGTTTACTAATGTTCAGGCTCCTTAAGAGGCTGGCTAATATGACAGATGTTCTAATAAACCGTGTCTTTGGCTGATAGAAGGCGTGGGTCGAATTTTTTTGGGCAGGACCCTTGTGTTGTGATATTGGGGTCCCAGCACCCGTGAACCCCTCAACCACATCATTTTGGTGGCCCGTATAGGGAAACTGCCTAAACCCAAGTTCTTTTCCAGCAAAGACTGGAAGGTATGTAAGCCTCCCCTTGCTCCTTTCTTGCTCTGCAGTTAGGGTTGCTCTCCAAGTACCAAGGCCTGGAGGTGCTTTTCAGGCAGACAGTTACCAGGTTGTCTCTCACTTGGCCTGATGCTCTCAGTCTCCTGGTCCACTGGGTAGGTTGAAGGCCATGGACCTGAGTACATCTTCCGCAGCATAGAGGACAAGCACGGATGCCCTCTCAGAAAGTGTATGCTCAATTCTGCTAATTTCCTCAGTGCTAGGGAATTGGGGAAAACTGCAGTTGCTTTTTGGTTCCCTGAAGCTTGCTTACTCCCTTCCCTCTACACTCCTGAATCCTCCTTCATGGAGGTTACAGGGGAAAGTTAGAACAGCTAAAAATATCTTGGCAGATTTTGGAGGTTTTGTGATTGATCATTAAGGAGTTTTGAAACTCTTCCTTACAACCCTGGTCACTCCCTTCCCTTGAGTTAAGAGGGTATCTGTTAACCCCTCTCATAGGAGAAGAGTTTCACCCTTTACCCCTCACCTTTGATTTCACCCTCCCCCACCTGGGAAAGGAAGAAGGGGAGAGGGGTAGCAGCTAAGGTGTGGGACCCCTGTCAATGGCCTTGGGTTCTAGGGCAACCTTTTCCTGGAAACATCACCCAGGTTCAGCACATCCTGCTCAAGGTAATGAAGCTAGCCTCCAAAGTTGGGTAAGCACACTCTTTTAAATTTGTAGTTTTAACTGTTAATGATGAGAAGTTGATTCTCTGTGTAAAGTAATTTGGAAGTGCTTTTAACAAAACTGAAGTCACCTGATTATATCAATTATGTCAAGCAACTTTTCATAATTTGGTTACCACTAAAACAATTTAGCTATTGTTGGTTATTGTTTTTATGTGTAAACTAGCCAAAAAGTTTATTCGGGTTCTGTTCAGCTTGCTGAGAATTTGTAAGTGTATAGAAATCTCTAATGATTGGCTTTTTACCCCAGGACAAATTTAAGATTGAGTTGTAAATCCTGGAAAAGTTTTTTCTAAGCCATGGTTAGTAAAACTTGGTGTTTGTGGTCAAAGTTCATAGGATTTTATTTTGAGTTGTCTGATGGGTCATAATCCATCGATAATCAATAATCCACCATCTGAGAGAAATGCCACAAGCTAGTCGGAGAAGGTGATACTGGTGGGAAGTCAGTAATGGGAAAAGCTGAGAGGACAATTTTAGCCTCAGTCTAAGATGGGATCCTCCTGGCTCAGTTTCCCCATTATGTTCCTTTGAAAGGGAACACTACCCACCTGGCTATTCCTGAATCTGGCTATGAGGTGGATTTGATACTACCTGGTTGGAAAACTGAATTATCTGAATCCAAACAGATCTATGGATGTTTTATCCTATCGAAGTTGAGCCCTCAATCTTGTGCCTGCTTTATATCTGGGCCCTGCAGTTTTTTTCTGTCAGATTTGTGTCTTCCAGACTACAAGCCATTCACCTACAGCAAACAGTGGGGACCAGTCAATGTCCTCCTGTCATTCCTTGGATGTAGCCTGTGCTCTGTTCCAGTCAACTTCTTTGGGACCTCCTCAAGGCAAGGACAGCTCTACATCCCTTGCCAGCAGGAAGCAGTTTCAGAAGCTGAGACTTTTGCCCCTTACCCCAAAAGAATTTGGGTCCCATTGATGGGGATGGGATCTAGATCCCAGAAAGGAAAAACCCTGGACTTTCTCACATGGCCAAATCTGTGGCTTTCACTAGAGGCTATAATCCCATCAACTGGCCTTTCCTTGTGGCTACACCCAATCTCCCCTCCATTGTCTCCTTTGTCCAGGTCCCAGGAGTTCTTTTCACCCCAGCTTACTGACCACTCCCATCCAGATCTCCTTAGGCCTCTCCTCTCCTCACCCCAAACTCGTTGGCCACTCCTAGATCCCTCCCACAGGCTTTCTGTATATAAGGTCCATCTTGTCTCCATTAAGATGCTTAGATTCTTATAATCTAGCCCCTGCTCAGATTCCTAAAATCTAGCCACTGCTGGGATTCATATAATCTAGCTACTGTTTGGATTCTTAAAATCTAGCCACTGGTCAGATTCTTATAATCTAGCCAATAGCTTACTAAAGTTCAGACTCCTTAAGAGTCTTCCAATATGATCGATGTTCTAATAAACTTTGTCTTTGGCTGAAAAAAAAGAAAATCTATAGAGATCAATCTATCAGAGTAAATCAATGCTTGTATGGATTCAGTTACAGGGGACTCCATAAAGAAATAAAGAAAAACTAAAATAGCCAGAAGAATACTCAATGCCCATTAATAGGCCATTCTAATATAATAAAAATGACTACATTACCGAAGCTAATTTAAAGTTTTTATGCTATACTAATCAAGTTACCAAGAGAATAAATTAAAGAAGTTGATAAAATAAGAAAAATCATTTAGAGAGCTCAAAAAGGATTGTGAAAATCAAGTAAGAGAGGTAGAGGAA
>NW_020944653.1:6910-9059 GCF_900497805.2 Vombatus ursinus
AATCAAGTAAGAGAGGTAGAGGAAAAATTGAGAAGAGAAATGAGAGTAATGCAGGAAAATCATGAGAAATGAAGCAAAAGGTTGGAAAAGGAGAAAAAAAATTGCTAAAAAATAACGCCTTGAAAAATGGAAAAGGAGGTTCAAAAACTCACTGAAGAATCTAATGCCTTAAAATTTAGAATGTGACAAATAGAAGCTAATGACATTAGGAGAAATCAAGAAACAATAAAACAAAGCCAAAAGAATGAAAAAGTAGAAGATAGTGTGACCTACCTCACTGGAGAAACAGCTAACCTGGAAAACAGATCCAGGAGAAATAATTTAAAAGTTATTTAACTACTGGGGCAGCTAGGTGGCACAGTGGATAGAAAACCAAAAGATCTGAAACATCCAATGAAAGGATTAACAGAAATATGGGTAAAGGGAAATAGTACTTAGAGACTTCCAGCTATATTGTACTGTAGCAATAATCAAAACCATCTTGACCAACTATGCCCAAAGGGCTGTACAAATGTGCATATCATTTGGGATTTCTTGAAATATGGTATCAAGGGGTTTTGCATTTAAGGTTTTATAGCATTACTATGAGTATTAAGTCGCCTCTCTATTATGATCTATTTCTGTCTGTTCCTTTTGTTCTAATATGTCTTTGCTGTCTCATGGAGACATCTCCCTCTGGTCCTATCTAGTTTTCAATAAGTTTCTCTTGTGACCAAGTTTTCACCATTACTGTACTAAGTTGTTTGTTCACTGTCAGATACTTTCTTCTAGAGAAGTCAGTTTCTTTCCCATTCTGTTCTTAGCAAATGAACATTTCTATGACTTCTGTTTCATAACTTCAAGGAATTCAAATAGAGTTATGGAAAAGCCATGATTTTATTTGAGACTTGCTCTAAAGCTACTTAAACTTTTTTCTTGAAAGCGGAATATTTCTGACTGGGGAATGAGGAAGAAGGTTCACAAGCAGATGTTGAGGGTGAATATAGAGTGCCAGTAAGATCAGCTGGAGTATAGTGATATTAGAAATTGGGAGTAGGGTCTCTTGTACTCTGGAATTTGTGTAGAGGGGAAGGCTTGTGGGTGGGTGGTTCTTCTGGGCATCCTGTCCCAGTATACTGCTGCCAGCAACCCAAAGTCTTGTCTGAATTCAGACTCTAGAAATCAAAAATCCCAGAGCTTAAAGAGACCTGATGACATGGGATGTCAGAGTTGGAAGGGTTTTGGAACATTGGATGTCAAACAATCTGTAGATCACAGAATGTTAGACTAGGAGGGACCTCAAGGTCTAGTTCTACTAATGATCATACCCACTTAAATTAATTACATTTTTAGGAAGAATAGTCCTTGATAGAATCAAAAAAGTATCACCAATTGTGAACAATGATCTCATTGCTTTTTGAATTCCATTTTGTTTTCAGGTTTTCTACCTCTTTACTGCCCTTCCCCAGACATTCCACATACCTCTACCCAATCACTGAGAAATAAAAAAGTAAAATCTTTAGAAAAATGTAGAGTAAGCAAAATAAGTTCCTGTATTGGCCATATCCAGAAAAAATACACCTCAATCTGCACTCTGAATTTATCACCACACTCTCTCTGGAAGCAGACAGCATGATTCATCATGAGTCACCCAGAAGTGTGGTTGGTCATTTCTTGATCATATTTTCTATGCCTTTTAAAATTGATTATTTTTATAATATTGTTATTATACACATTATTCACTTGGTTCTGCTCACTTCACTCTACCAAAATTCACATGTCTTACCAGGTTTATATGAAACAATTTACTTCATCAATTCTTATCGAGCAACCATATTCTAATACATTCACATGCCCTGTATTGTTCAGCCACTCCCCAAATAATGGATACACCATTCTGATTTCAATTCATTGCATATATATAGAAATATTTTGTATCCATGGGTGTCTTTCCTCTTTCTTTAATATCTTTAGACTATATGCCAAGTGGTTTTGCAGTTACTTTCTTCCCCAGTACAATATTTAGACAGGAATCCACAAGGAAGATTTGGTGATTTCTGCTGGGTGAGGCCACCCTGTCTTCTAGTGGGTATAAAGCTGCTCATTTATAGAATAACTAGTGGTAACAATGACAGGGATGCATTCCTAATCAAGCCAAGTCAATGAGTCC
>NW_020944654.1:0-2810 GCF_900497805.2 Vombatus ursinus
CTGCAAAGAACCTCAGAGGCCATCTAGTCCAATCTGCTCATTCTAGAGCTGAGCACACTGAGACACAGGGAAGGGAAGTGACTGACCCAAGGTCATTTAGGTAGAGAGCACAAGAAGCAGGATTTTAACACAGGTTTAGAGACATCACTACTACCAGTCTTTTTATCAGTGAACAGCTGGGCCTCTATGGGGATCCTCAGCTTCTACTCATTGTTTCCCAGGGAAATATTTGGCTTCTGTCTAGGTCAAAACAGGAAAAGGGTAAAGGAACTTTCTATTTCATGAGCACAATCAGGCTCACAACAAAGCAAATATGAGACTGGGTTTATTTCACTTGATGAGAAATATAAGTCATAGAGGAGTGGAGTTTAGCTCATTACCTAGATTATTGTACTCATTTAATAAATCCCTGTAGGGTTGATTCAGCCAATAAAGAAACAAGACAAATCACTGTCCCTCCACAGTGTTCTCCACCTCCCCAAGGATGGTGTTAGAGGTAGAAGACTTCCAAAGACGATAAAGGGGGGAATGTGTGTCACACACTTGGGGGTGGGGGTGTGCTGGCTGGCCAGGAAGAGCAGGGGTTTGTACTATCAAGTTAGATCATTCACCCTATGTTCTTACTTCTTCCTTCTCTCTCATCTTAAAAGAAGCATATGCCTTTAGTCAATGTCTCCTCTTTCACCACTATTTCACTTGATGAGGTGCTATTATGTATTAATGAGGCCATATTCTCTACCTGCTCAAGCAATCCTTTTCCACCTCTCTCCTCCAGCATATTGCTTCCTCTCTCATCCTCATTCTGTCACATATTTTGAAACTCTCCCTGTCTACTACCTCATTCCATACTGGCTACAAACATGCTCATGTCTTCCCCATTCTCAAAAAGCCATCACTCATTTCTTCCATCCCCACTATCAACCATTTCTTCTTCCTTTTGTGGCTTAACTCTTTGAAATGTTTATCTATAATCAGTGCTTCCGCTTGCTTGCTACTCTCTTCAAACCCCTTATAATTTGCCTTCCAAACTTATCATTCCACCAATACTGCTGTCTTCAAAGTTACCAGTGATCTCTTAGTTGCCAGATCCAATGCTCTCTTCTCAGCCCTCCTTCTCCCCAACCTCTCTGCATCCTTTGACACTGCTGATCACCCTTTACTCCTGGGATATTGCTTTTTTTCTCTAGTTTTTTTTTATTCCCTCTCCCTAGAGACAGCAACCTCTGCTGGTTTTCCTATAAACACAACTACTCTTTCTCATTCACCTTCACTAGATCATGCCCGCTAACTGCTCTAACTGTAGGTATCACACACAGTTCCATCATTGGCCCTCTTCTCTTCCCTCTTTATACTGTTTCCCTTTTTGATCTCACCAACTTACATTGATTTCATAGCCACCTATGTCATGATGATTTTTAATTCTTATCCTACTCCAACCTGTCTACTCACCTTCACTTCTACTTACCTTGCACCTTCAACTGTCTTTCAGGAATTTGGAATGGGATGTCCAATAGAGATTTCAACTCAATATGTCTGTAAGCAAACGCACCTGTCCTCCTAAATCCCTCCTGTCGTCTATATTACTGAAGAGTACACCATCACCTCTCAGTCCCACAGGCTAACAACCTAGGTGTTATCTTTGGTTACTCATAATATCACTCCACATGTCAAATCTCTGTCCAACGCTTTTAGTTGCCACTTTTGGAAAATCTCTACACTTTGCCCCCTTTTTTCCCCTAACAGTGTCACCACTCTGCAAGCTTTCATCACATCACACATGCACTGGTCTTCTATTGCAAGAGCTCATTCTTGTGTTTTCCTTTCCCCAAGTCTCTCCTCACTCCAATCCATCCTCCATTCAACCACCAAAGTGATTTTCCTAAAACACAAGTCTAACCATCTCATCCACCTACTCAATTAACTCCAAAGCCTCCATGTCACCACATAGTTTAAATACAATGTCCTGCATATGGCATTTAATGACCTTTATGACCTAGCCACCTCCAGTCTTTCCAATCTTCTTATTCTTTACTCCCTTCCACTTATTGTTGAATCTTGTGACAAAGGCCTACTTGCTGTTCCATGACCAAGATACTCCATCTCTTGACTCCAGTCATTTTCTCTGCCTATCCAACATGCCTGGTATGATTTTCATCCTTACTTCTCACTACTGCCTCCCATATTTTATTTTAAAGGTGCTGTCAACAACTAATCTTTGACATGAAGTGTATCCCAACCTCTCTCAGTTCTTGTGCCCTCCCCCCTAAATAAATTCCTATTTATCCTGTATATAGCTTTATTTTGTTTGCTTTTTGATTCTCCAATTAGATTGTGAGGTAGTTGAGGCATAGATTTTTTTTTACCCTCTTTTTCCACACCCACTACCGAGCACGGTATGTGGCAAATAGCACACACTTAATAAATGTTTGGTGACTGACTGATATGGTCCCATGTAATTATAAGACCCCCATCCCATTACCACAATTTTTGTTGATATTTTGTATAGACATATATATGTATATGTTTTGAATGCCGCGAAATGCCTCATGTTTGTCTTTGTATTCTCAGCACCTAGAGCAGCCCCTGGAATCTAGTAGCTGCTTAAGAAAAGTTTTTTGAACAATTAAATTACTTCAACTTTTATAATATGGTCTTTCGGTGACATCTGGTGTCCAATAAAAATATTGCAGATTTTGGAGCACTCCTGTCCCCTTGTGGTCATTTGAGATATTACAGTTTCAGTCTGCCATCGCGTGGCCGAACATTCGTATTACATTTTCTCTTATTTTAAACCGTGTTTTTGCTGGATT
>NW_020944655.1:0-3544 GCF_900497805.2 Vombatus ursinus
AGACTTTGGGGGCAAGAACTTGCTTTTCTGGGTCCTCCTTAGGTGACTCTGTAGGCCCTGCAGGAGCTCCTGCCAGGCGCATCTCCACAGGGGATCTGTCCCTGAATGAGAGAGGGCACCAGACTGGGAAGTGGTATTCTTCCCAAGGCTCCTGGGCCTGCTGTGTGTAGATGTCTGGCCCCTTCTCCACAAGACTTGCTTTCCCAGACAGTAACTGTGAGGACTGGGCTAGAAGCAGACCTTGTACACCATAGTCAAGCAGGGCATGGCCACTCCCAAGGCCACCGTGCCTATCTAGAATGACTGCTGGTGTTAGTTGGTCAACATTTGTTGTTGATGATGATGAGGAAGGATGGCTCCCTCCCCACAACCATTTCTCCACTAATCATGTTCTTAATGTTTGACTATTTCAACTTGGATAGCAAATGCTTGTGTTTCTCTAGTGTCCAACATACCTAATCATTTTATTCCAGTTTCTCCTTTTAAATGTTTGTGCCTTTGTGTCTCAGCTCTCTATGTTTGCTGTGGCCACTATTTGTAGGTAATATGTTCATTAAATCGAAGCTAGAAAGAACCTTAAAAGCCATTAAATGTTCAAGTCTTTCATTTATGTCACTTTTTTTGAAGGGACAGTGACAAGTATAGTATGATGAACACTGAGGGCATATCATATTTTAAAATCAGTATTATTACCATTTTTGGTTAAAAGGTCAGATCATACTTTGAGTAAAAGTTAAGATGACCATTTTTGGTCAAAATGACTGTCCTAGGTAATGATCATCTCACCAACCATCATATAACCAGCATTGTTGGGCAAGCTGGCATGTCACCCTCTGGGAGGTATGCATAGAGGCCCTTGAGCCCAGTGGGAATATATTTTAAAATCAGTATTATTATCAGTTTTGGTTAAAAGGTCAGATCATATTTTTGGTAAAAGTTAGGATGACCATTTTTGGTCAAAATGACTGTCCTAGGTAATGATCATCTCACCAACCATCATATAACCAGCATTGTTGGGCAAGCTGGCATGTCACCCTCTGGGAGGTATGCATAGAGGCCCTTGAGCCCAGTGGGAATATATTTTAAAATCAGTATTATTACCATTTTTGGTTAAAAGGTCAGATCATATTTTTGGTAAAACTTAAGATGACCCTTTTTGGTCAAAATGACTGTCCCGGGTAATGATCATGTCACAATGTAGCAGCATTGTTGGGCAAGCTGGCATGTCACCCTCTGGGAGGTATATATAGAGGCCCTGGAGCCCAGTGGGAACATAATCCCAGAAGTGAGGGGCACTGTAACACCTCCTCCACTAGAAAAGGGAGTGATGAGCTAGAAACTCTGTGCTGAAGGAAATGGCAATGTCCTCAAGGGTTCCTTAGAGCACAGGTTTTAAGTTCATACATACCCTTTAGGGTGAAATGCTCTTGTATTGTAAAGTGACTCCTTAAACCTTGGTAGCCTTATTCGAGCTTGTCTGCAGGACAGGGCCTTTACTCTTCTCAGAAAACTACTAGCACCTCCTTCTGACCCAGAAGCTGGGGGGAAATGGCCATGGCTTTTGTTGGCCCCTTCATGTATCCTTCACATCAAGAGGGACAAAAAATAAATGAAGTTGAACTGTGGCAGTATGGATAGCGCTAGCACTCCTGAACTCACTGAGTTCAGAAAACTGACAAGCGTAGTTTTCCAGAAAGTCATGAGTAGCCTCAAGTATTTGGATCTACTAGATAGCAAGAAGAAGCAAAATGTGTGTGTGTTCTATGTGACGGCAGTAAATCTTTGCCAAGCCAGTTTCCTTTCCAGAATTATCGGGGCACAGGACTGTGCCTGAAAATCAGGTTCAAAAAAGAAATTCAGCATTCTTCAGGACGTCAAGATAATACATTGTAATGCTCATCATCCTACAGTACAAATATGATGAAATAAAGGAAATAAAGCAGATCCCTTGTGTCTTCTTTTAATATCAATAATGCCATTATTTAAAAATTACTATTTCAGAAAGAATTCTTATTTAATATGCCTTATAAATTTTATTGTGGCAGTGTTAGAAGCTATGTCCAAAATGAGGAGTTTCACAGGTCTCATCATTTAAACATGATTATGTTTTTTTTGTGTGTTTTTGTTTTTTGTTTGTTTGTTTTTACAAATGAGGAAATGGGGGCCCAGGGAGGTAACAGAGGGCCCACATGGGTAATTTACCTGTGTCAGAAGCAGACTGTCTTGTTACATACAAATAATAGCATCTAAAAAACAAATCAACTCTTTGAGAGACATTCTTAAAGTCCAGCCTCAAAATAAAGGGCCACTTGGGATTAAAATCCTGAGAGGTAACCATGGCAACTAGAGGACACAACAGACTCTTTACCTTTCCACAGTCAAGATCCAGGACATTCTAGAAACCTCACTCAGACTTACTATAATAACATTTAGCAACTTCCAACCCCAAAATATTTTTATCAAATGTTTATCAAATGATATTATATGATGTTTATCAAATGATATTATATGATGAAATCGTTTATATATGTGTGTAGGGTATGTGTGATTTGATATAATACTTAACCTCAACTCTTCTATATTTATCATCAAAATATAGCTTAACAGTTATATTCCTATATATACAAATACAGTAACTATATTCATATATTTAAACTATTATATAGTTTATATATTTTATTTTTATATAGAGAGAGCCAGCATTATTATGCAGAATCACTAGAAGCAGACCCATAAGATTACATCCAAAGTGCGAAGGAATCGAACAGACCATTTAAATGTGCATGTTCTCTTTTGTTTTTTCACAAATGAGGAACAAATGAGGAAAAAATGGAGGCCTAGAGAGGTAAAGGGATTTGAAAGTAACACAAAAGTAATTTACCTGTGTCAGAAGCATGTTGTGTACCATACCACTAATACAACCTAAAAAACAAATCAAAAATGTTTGAGGAAAATTCTTGAAGTCAGGCCTCAAAATAAAGGGACATTTGGGATTAAATCCTGAGAGGTAACTGACAACTATATAACAGAATGACTTTTGCCTTTCAACAGTCATGATACCGGACATTCTGGAGAGCCTCGGCTCTATCTTACTACATATAGGATAACATTTAGTAGCTTTTAGCCCCCAAATTTTAGGTTATCAATGATGGCCCTGCATTCACGTGTGTGTATGTTTTATATGTGTGGGTCAGGTTTCTTGGTATATACACTTTATCTGGCTTATTTAAATATCAATAATAATTCAAATAGTAAAGAAATTGTTTATTTAACTAAGAATTTCCCTATTTAGCCAGATTATTATTACAGAGAAACAATAGAATCTGAGCCAATGATATTTGCATCCAAAGTGGGTGGAATGTCAGAGATCAGAGAAACATCAAATACACACACACACACACACACACACACACACACACACACGGACACACATACACATATATGTGTGCACATATACATACACACATGTATACACATGTGTACAGGACACACATGACAAACAGCTAGAGATGACCATTTACAACTGGTGTCTCCAACTCCTTTC
>NW_020944656.1:0-333 GCF_900497805.2 Vombatus ursinus
GTTTCCTTCACCAGCAGATTCTGAAGCCCCTCCATGAACCACTCCATCCATTCACCACAATGTCCCATTTCCCTCCTTGCTTATCCGGGAAATACATGTCTGAATTATACTAGTACAAGGAAAGGAAAAGAAAGAGAACAGTGGGATCTTGGGGGCAGGACTCACCCATGTGTGCCCTCACCGCGCAGTCCAGACACAGTCCTGTAAGAGAAGCTCAGGTTATAGATGCCTCCCCTCCAGCCCATGCTGACCCCATTCCCAGCTCTCACCAAAGCCCCAGAATCTCTCAGTCTGCTTTGGTCAGAATATAAAGGAAGAGCCCTTTGAGCAGAC
>NW_020944656.1:343-3033 GCF_900497805.2 Vombatus ursinus
TCCCAGGTAACAAGAGTCTAAGGCTGGATTTGTACTCAGCATTTGAACTTGTTGATTCCAAATCAGTCAAAGTGATGAATCTGGCACCTGGTATTGTGGGTATTTGGTGCAATCTGGGGGCACCTGACCCCTGGTGTCTAAAGGCCTCATTTAGTGCCTCTTCTGTAGGACCCCACAATGGTAGCACCTTTCGGTCCAGGAATGGCCACCCATGGTGTTGTCTGCTCTGATTCCTGTTTGGTCAGGCATCGTAGGTACTCATTGTGAGGGACTGTTTGGTGTTGCCTACTGCTAAGGGTTAGTTGTGGCAACTTGGGGCGGGAACTAGGTATTAGGAAGTAACCGGAGCTCACGCTCCCCAGGCAGGGGCTGTGCTAGGCGGAGTTGTGGTGAACTGGGATGGGAACTGGATACGGAGAAGTAACCAGAGCTCACGCTCCCGAGGCAGGGGCAGTGCTATGTGGAGCTGTGACAAGCTGGAGAAGGAACAGGGTACAAGGAAGTAGCCGGAGCACGTACTCCTGAGGCAGGGGCTGTGCCACATGGGAGTAGGATGGCAGAGAACGAGCTCCCTTTGTCTAGCCTCCCTCCCTAGGCACCACGCTAACCCCAGACGCCTCCTTCCTGTGTCCAAACCTGACTTCCTGAGTCACGTACTCTCCCTAGGTGTAGCACTGACCCCAGACGCCTCCCCCTGATATCTGGGCCCGACTTCCTGCATCACGTACTTTCTCCTTTGTCTATGCACTGATCCCTCACGCCTCCTTCCAAATATCTAGGCCCCACTTCCTGTGCCCCTTCATATGCTCCCTTTGTCTAGGCACTAGCCCTAGACATCCCCTTCCGATATCTTATCCTACAATGAGTCGCTATGGGCGGGCTGAGGAGGAGGGACGAGGAAGTTACTTAAAGAACTGTAGGGATCGGAGCGTGCTCGCTTTTTGCTCCTGCTCGTGCGCGTGTACTTTCCTGCCTGGCCTTGCTGTGATGATCATCGAATAAAGTTCAGATTTTTGTACCTCCTGATCGGCTCGTTTCTGGTAAATCTGGGTGGCTTCTGAGGACTGGTGAGTATGACCCTGGTTGCCTGATCTGGCTGAAAGAGAGTGCGCGGTTTGGACCGCACAACTCATAAAATTGTCCCTTGACCAGAAAGTCTCAAGAGGCTTTCATGGCAAGAGCTGCCAGTTCTGGGCTGCCTTGCACATCATCACTCAGTACTTCTGTGGCACAGAGCCCCGTGAAGCAGGGAGCCTCTCGCCTAGACAAGAGCCAACTGAAACTCAATGACCATTTATTAAGCTTCTGCTTTATGGCCTGCCCTGTCCTAGGTGCTGGAATGCAAAGACTAAATAAAGAAATGGGACTGCCCTCATGAGCTTACACTTATTGATGAGGACAAAAGTATACTTAAATCAATAA
The DNA here is from genome assembly GCF_900497805.2 of Vombatus ursinus. Classification (NCBI taxonomy): domain Eukaryota; kingdom Metazoa; phylum Chordata; class Mammalia; order Diprotodontia; family Vombatidae; genus Vombatus; species Vombatus ursinus. The sequence goes on from NW_020944656.1 coordinate 1,766, forward strand.
AAAAGAAAGTATACTTGTCAATACCAAATACTTATGCATAATGATTTTTGAGTGGAAGGCAGAGTTTTATCTCGAAGGGAAGCTTGTTAATAACAGAAAAGGGGTTTTAGTGGGCACAAAGGAAGAGGAGAGGAGGGTGAGCTGGGACACAGGAGGGAATTAAGTTGAAATGGATGAGCATGATAGAAGAGAGTCTGGTGATCAGAAAGATAGTCTTGGCCTGGGCAGTTCATGGCTCAGAATCCCGAGTAGTAGCAATGGGTAGTGGGTCGTCAGCCCTTCACTTCAGGACAAGGTGAGGTTGAGTAAATTTCATTCACTGTGGGTGGAAAAGGGAGTTGAGCACACACGTGTGATGCCAGCTCTGATGGTCACTGGTACAACCAATCATCAAACATTTATTCAGTCCCCAGGGTTGCCAGGCTCTAAGGTAACTGCTGAGGAATCAAAGTCAGAAAGGTTTTCAGGGGAAACATGCATGTGCCGAGGTGGAGGTTTATGCAGAATAAATGTGTACAGTATCAATATAAAATAACTACATAGATGTGGGTAGACACATATTCATATCAGAGGGAAGGCACTAGCAGTTGGGAAATCATTAATGACATTAGGTTGAAGATAATATCAGCAGTGTCTTAAATGGAAACAAAATGAACACCAAGGACCTGTGAGGCAAAGGTCAGTGGGGGGTGTATTATAGATATAACAGACAGCCCAAGCAATTTTATAGCTGTATATTGTTACCATTTTATGCCATATATGTGTATATATTCATAGAGACACACATATGTGTGTATACTTATACCTACATATATACGTAAGTGTGTGTGTATCAGTATAGTGGAAAATCACCCTGAATTTTTCATCTAATGATCTGGCGGTTTTAGTGAATGGAAAACTTGAGAATAAACAATGTGGTGAAACAGCCAGGCCAAACACTTCTGAGATCATCACCTGCATTTAGAGAAGTAAAGTTGAGAACTTAGACTACCATTACAATTGTTTGTAAGAAATACACCTAAAGTATCAAAAGTGCATTAAAAATTAAAGTGATGCAGTGGAGCAGAATTTATTACTTCAAGTGAACTAAAAAACAGCAGAGGTAAGAATGATAGGGTCAGAGGAGAAAACTATCAAAATAGACATGAGAGAAGCAGGGAAAGTATGTGCAACAAATAGCCGAGTATCTAAGCACTAAAGGAAATGTTAAATGTATCATAAGGAGAACTATACAGAAAAATTATAAGATTTGGGGCCTTTACTCTGCC
>NW_020944657.1:0-5189 GCF_900497805.2 Vombatus ursinus
CATCCTCAATCATCATTTTGCTTAGTGTAGTGGATAGAGAGCCAATTTGGAAGCTACAGATATCTAGATTGTAGTCTTCACTTTGGTACATTACTGTCTGTTTGACTTTGGGTTTAATTTAACCTTGCAGGGCTGTAGACAACTGTCTAGACTGTAAGCTACAGAGAAGGTGTAGACCTGCATGGGTAGATGGTGGTTCCTCACCTAAGGAGTTCCCTTTACTGATGAAATTACAAGTTCAATCGCTGTTCTTTAACTCTGTCAGACATATTTGCGGAATTACTTGTACCTGTAACACTGGATGTGGGATCGTAGATTTAGCTCTCAGAGGGACCTTGAAGGGTCATCTAGTCCAGTCCCCCTATTTTATAGATGAAGAAATTTAGGCCCAACGTCACACAGCTAGCAAATGGCAGATCCCAAATTTGAACCCAGGGCCTCTTTTCTAATGGATGAATGAATGATAAAGCAGTTATTAAGCCCTTTCTGCGTGCTAATGCTCTTTCTATTGCTTCTCTCGGCTTACTGTGCTAGGAAGGGGAACAATGCGGGTGGGTTTCTGTTCTCTGACATACTAAGGAATTCCTGGTGCTCTTCTTGCAGGAACCCCTCATGGTTCTGGTGGGAAGACTTCATTAGGCTCCCAGGAGTCCAGTACACTCTTCAGTCAGCCACCACCCGCCGGCTCAACAGCGATCCAAATGAGCCTGTATGACATGAGGCGAAATGTGTCTGAACTCCAGCTCCAGCTCTGTCAGATGAGGGAACTCCAGGTATGAGATCTAAGTTGACTGATGCACCGTTGATGCACCATGCTTCATGTTGTTGTCCGTCTTTTGTTTTCAAGGAGGACCAGCGGCATTACAGGTGATGTTTGATTTGTGTGAATTGGATTTAAGTGAGGCAGAGTTACACGAAGTCGTCAGCCCCACTCTCTCTTCTTGAGTCATCTAGCTGGTTATTGAAGCCTTTCTCTTCCTGACATGTCATCTCTCCTTCGTCCCTATCCGTCCTGGGTTTTTTTTCTCTTTCATCTTTCTCATATGGGAAAGACAAACGACACAAGTAGTATAGGCTTAACTAATGGAGAAAATTTGACTTTTAAGTTTGACTGCATTGCGTGAGATAAAGAGGAAAACCTCACCAGCCAGCCTTAAAATGAAACTATATGGGAAGGGTTAAGACATAGCTCTAGGCAGGAGGGTATGTGAAGTTAACTGATCTAACTCCTCCTGTATACAAGGGAGTCTTTGGACCGTGCTGAAGCCTGAAGGAAAGGCCAACAGACCTTCAAGAAACTTCTGTCCTGTGATTGGCAGTTTGTCCCAGCTGTTCAGAGGGCTGTTTAGGGGGTCAGTGTAGGCCCCTGTAAGAAAGCATGAATATGAAAAATACAGAGGAACATGGGAGTCCTGACTGATGCCAAGTGAAGTGAGCAAAATAGAATCAGTGGCATGAGAAGTGTCCTCATATAACACAAACCCCTTGAATATGTCAAGGCTGGTGCATCGAGATCAAAGGAGGCTATTGCAATAGTCCAAGCAGGTGGTGATGAGAGCTTGAGCTAAAGTTGGTCCTTAGGGTATAGATAAAAAAGGTGGCATATCCCTTTTCCCATTCCACTGATAAAGGATATCTCAGCAACAACAGTTGATTCCACCTCTCTTGGCCAGCAACGCTCATAGACTTAGTCCTTGAGAATTATGTACTCTCAAGGCCTTGCTAGATAGAGTGGATATTCCTCATTTTAAATGTAGAGAGATCATACATTTCTAATTCCTCTACATTGGGGAACACTAAAAGCCTTAATATTACAAAGCAGTCAAAATAAAAAAACAGTGACTCTGAGTCAAGATGTGCTTGGTGTTTGGCTGGGAACTGTATAGATATGGCATTAGATAGACTGAACACTCAGAGGTCCTGCCCTATCCCTGACCCAGAGGAACTCATAAGAATTTTGTTGTTGTTCAGTCGTATCTGACTCTTTGTGACCCTCCTCCACTATCTCTTGAAGTTTGTCCAAGTTCATGTTCATTGCTTCCATGACACTATCTATCCGTCTCATTCTCTGTCATCCCCTTTTCCTTTTGCCTTCAATCTTTCCTGACATCAAGGTCTTTTCTAATGAATCCCATCTTGTCATTATGTGGCCAAAGTATTTAAGCTTCACCGTCAGTAGAAATAGCCTGAATTAATTTCTTTCGGTACTGACTGATTTGATCTCCTTGCTGTCTGAGGCCCTCTCACAAATCTTCTTCAGTAACACAATTTGAAAGTGTCAATTCTGTGACTCAGCTTTCCTTCCAGTCCAGCTTTCACTGCCGTACGTTGCGGCTGAAAAAGGTTGTAGCTTTGGTGATATGGACCTTGGTGGGCAAGGTGATGTCTCTGCTGTTTAGTATAGCACCTGAAGGTTTGCAGAAGGCTTTAGGGGTGGTATCTCATGTGATTCTCACAATAACCCTGTGAGGTAGGTGCTATTATCACCTTCTGGAGGAAGCCAAGGCCCACAGTGGTGAAGTGACTTGCCTAGGATGGAGGCAGAATTTGAACTCTGGTCTTCCTGACTTCAGGTCCAACGTTCTATCTAGGATACCACCAAATGAGGTCAAATCACTTTTTCTCTAGAGATTCAGTTCCCTCACTTGTAAATTCAGGAGGCTGACCCAACTTCGAAGGTCACTTCCGGCTCTGAATCTGTAATCATATGAAGATTAGTCCTCTGTGGCATACAAGATCTTTCCATGTTCATGAGCCTTTCTGACTGATAAAGTCTATCTTAAGGCAGTATCTGAGTAGAAAAAGCAGGCCTCTAGGCTCTGAGGAATTGGGTTGAAATCTCACCTCTGATGGTTACTACGTTTTAACTTGGAGCAAGTTACTCAATCCTCTGGGCCTCAGTTTCCCTTATTTGTAAAATGAAAGGGTTGGACTAGAATACCTCTGAGTTCCCTGCCAGTTCAAAGTCTGGGAAGGTATTTATTTTTTAGGCAATTGGGATTAAGTGACTTGCCCAGGGTCACACAGCTAGTAAGTGTCAAGTGTTTGGTCAGAGGCTGGATTTGAACTCAGGTCCTCCTGACTTCAGGGCCAGTGCTCTATCCACTGCGCCACCTCCCTGCCCCAGGTATTTTTCTAATTTCATTAACCTGAAAGGCTCCTTGCTTTGTTATTTCAAGCTTACCTCCTGGAGTGAGCTGGCTGCATCAGCCCTCTATTTTTCTCATGCAGCTTAACTGTAGAGGAGGGAAAATGTTTCCTTTTGTCCTCTAAGCCAGATGAGCCAGAGCAGGGTAGGTGGGTTAGACAGCAAGGAAGAAGTAGTATCATCCTTCACTTCCTATGACCCTCCTGTGGATTAGAGAATCTTGTCCAACTGATGCAAAGCAGCGCTTCAGAGGGAGCAAGGCTGTTTAATCCCTGGCATTATGTTTATTTTGAAAATCTGCAGCCATCTTGAAGAAACAAGCTGTGAATAGTACCAGCCTGAAAGACTATGGTCTCTTCCTGAAAAGAAAAGGCTAACTGGGCTGTGGGGACCTAGGGAGGTGTCCCCAGTGTTTTTCTTTCTCCTACCCTTGGTCAGTCAAAAAGCATTGACTGTGTGTCAGGCGCTGGCAATGTAAAGACAGAAATGAAACATTTCTTGCCTACCAAGGGCTTACATCCTATTGGCAGTGAGGAAAAACATGGATACATATATAGTTATTTACAAAATATTGGATCATGGGTTTTATTGGCATACAAAAGTCCTCTTACTGATAGAGGTTGGCACCTTCTATGTGACGTACAATCTTAGCTGCCCAGAGTTCTGAGAAGGTGAATGACCTGACGTGACCAGTGTGTCACTGGAACCTAGATCTTTGTGGCTCCATCAATCGAACCATGCTGCCTTTTGTATGATGTATACACACACATACAATTTTTATATGTGTGTATATGTATATAAATACACACATACAATCATATGCATACACATGTACATATATGCGTATACATGTAAGTATATTTATATGTATGCCTATACACATGTATGCATATGTCTGTGTGTTGTGTATACATACACTAAATACAGTCTATACTAAATACATTTACACGTGTGTATCTACATGTATAGATATGCATATGTATGTATCTATACATGTAGATATACATATGTGTGTGTCTACCTATATGTAGGTGCACACACCCACTCTAAATACAAGATAATTTTAAGGAGGAGGCATTAACAGCTAAGGGGATCAGGAAAGGCCTTGTATAGGTGGTGGTGGACTGTCACCAGCATCTGTAGGTCTCAGTGACAGCTCTTGCTCAAAACAGATGAGAGCTGAGAGGGTTTGAGCCTTACAGAAAATCCGTTTCAGTGACAAGACCTTGAGTCTTTTGGGGTGGCATTTTTTTAATTGCTTTTGCATAAAAGAACCTGCCTCTTCCTCTTCAGCTGCCTGTTTCAGTGGCTTGCCAAACCTTTTGTGAACTGCCTTGGCTTCATCTTTCTTCTGGGTGTGTATCTATGTGTACGTGTGTTATCTCATCCATTGGAATGTGAACTCCACCAAGGCAGGAGTTTGCAGTCTTGTATCTCTAGCTTTTATCCCAGTACCTAGCACATCATAGGTGCATGATATTTCTGTTTGTTGTTGATTGATTTAATTGAAACAGAGCACCTGAAGATTGAACTGGATAGCAAGACACCCATCTTAACTATACAACTTATTTTATTGGTCTTGAGGAATAACAAAAACAAATCACATTTATCTAATGCTTGGTATGCATTATCTCCTTTAATCAACCATGATACATCATCTAAAACAAAAGCCTCCGCCTTTCAGCATCCTTGGCCACTCTGACTCTGGAAAAAAAAGTCTTCCAAGCCCCCAAAATGACTGCCATAGATTGGGACACTTCTGAAGTTGGTAGTGCAAGTACGCAGAGTGTACCCACTTTGCAGATGAGAAAACTGAGGCCCAAAGAGCATAGGGAAGCCAGCCTGCAAAACTGTCTGCTGATTCCAATGCCAGTACCATTTCCACTCTCCCAAACTGCCTTCTCCTCTTCTTAGCTTTTACTAGGTTCCCAGATTTGATAACTAATTAACAAAATATGTAATTACATCCAGGAGTTCACTTGGGCAACAGCTTTGAAGATCATATTTGTTTCTGGGCCAGGCAGGAGAAAAATACATATTT
>NW_020944658.1:0-3002 GCF_900497805.2 Vombatus ursinus
GGGGGTAGGAAGCCATGTGCTGTTAAGTTCACCACTCTTGGATGATTCTTCTGGGTGCCTTTGTGTCAGCTTTAGATGGTTTAAGCATGGTGAGAAGGTGTGAGGAATTTTGAGTTTGTATTCAGTAGAAGGATTGAAAAATTAAAAAAAAATTGTAGCTTGATTTGAAAACCAATAAAGTTATGGAGGGTTAAAAAGCCATTCACCTCTCAGGATAAACCTGTAGGAGGGTTTGATTAAATCTGGCCTGAAAACTGACTCTGCCCAGGAAGCCTGAGATTTTCAGGAGGGTGGGTTTATCTGATAAGCCTCTGAAAAGGAGAGGGGGGCCTTTTCTTTTGCTCCCTTAAGGAAGTAGGAAAGAAAAGGGGAGAGAATTACTTACAGCAGGAAGTATCACCACCTGTCCTTTTAAGGGAATATATAACATACCAACTAAGGAAACCCCACCTGTAAGGAGAAATCCAGCCAGCACCAGAGTCAAGGCAACCTTGTACAGAAGGAGGATTATGCAGCTTTCTGATCAAAGAAGTTTCAAGGAACTTTGATAACTGATCAAAGAGCTCTAAGAACAGAGTCTTTAAGATGCCTTAATCATGGAAGCCTCACTCAATGTAAACAGAATCCTATCCAGTGCCCTAAAATCAGGGATAGCAAATTGCAGAGCATTGAATGATAGTATTGAAACCTGACAGTCCTTTCTGAATCGATATGTGGAAGGAAATGGAAACCAGGAACAAGAACAGAGAAAATGCTAGACTTTCCAATAAGATCAGATATAAAGCAAGAGTTTCCCTTATTATTACTATTATTTGATTTGTTTGAAGAAATTTTAGCTTCAACAATATAAGAAAAAGAAATTGGAATAATGATAAAGTACAAACAAAATTGCCACATTTTGCAGATGTAATGGTGCTCTTCAGGGGTAGGGAACCTGTGGCCTCGAGGCCACATATGGCTCTGGAGGGTTTTAAGAGTGGATCCTTAAAAAAAGGAGTTGTTCTGTAAAACTTGGACTCAGTCAAAAGGTCACACCCAAGGACCTGTAAGGCCACATGTGGCCTCAAGGCCTCAGGTTCCCCAACCCTGAGTGCTAGTGATTCAACTAAACTCTTATCTCTAATGCTAGAAATTCAACTAAAAAGTCATGTGAAAACAACAACTTTACCAAAGTAGGATGAAATAAAATGAACTCACCAATTCATCAGGTTTTCTGTACATAAGAACAAAATGCAGTATGAAGAGATAGAAAGAAAAAATATATTCAAAATATCCACAGAATGGATGGCATATTTGAGAGTCCATCTTTAAAAAGACAAATTAACTATGTGAATACACCAAAAAATAGTCTTCACAAAAATAAACTGATGTAAATAGTTGGAGAGACATTCATCACTGATGCTTGGGTCATGCTAATATAATTAAAATAAGAACACTTCCAAAAATAATTTACTTACTCATTTGCATAGCAATCAAGCTACACAAGGATTACTTTATAAACCTTAAAGCAATAATAATAATAAAAAAAACATCTGGCAAAACAAAAAGTCAAAGTCTCAAGGGAAATGATGAAAAAAGTGGGGAAAGAGGCATAACAATAGCAGGTCTCAAACGATAACCCAAGAAAGTAAGCATCAAAGAAGAAGAAAAAAACAATCATTAGAATGGATTGGGTATACCATATACAAAGGCAAATCATCAGGGTAACCTAGTCTTTTATAAATAGAATTATGAGAATGACCCATTCTTCCACAGGAAGGAAGGAAGGCAGAAAGCAAGCAAGGAAGGAAGGAAGGAAGAAGGAAGGAAAGATCATTTATGAAGTGGTTACTATGTGCCCAGAACTGCGTTAAATTCTAGGGAATAAAATCCTGAAATGGGGCAGTCTCTGTCATCAGGAACTTTACATTAGAATGGAAAGGAGTACAAGACATGTAGGGGAGTTTTGGGAAAGAAGTGTTTCTTTAGAAAACGACATTATATCAAAGGCTGTTTGAGTTTAGAAGAGGAGAGAAAAGAGATCTCAAAAGGATGTGCTTGATTTTTTTTGAAAAGTAAGAAGTCAGGTCCTGTGCTGAGAGGGAGATGTGAAAATGGAAAAAGAGGCCTGAGGAGAGAAGAAAAGTTTGGAAAATCCCTCTATTCATAAGATAATACAAATTTGTAGTGACCTCCATGAGTACAGTTGTGGGACTTGAAATACCATGAAGCAGCATACAAGAAAGACCAGAGAAAGAAGATTATGAGGATATACAAGACTGGATTTTCAGAGGGCATGAGTGGTAATGGGATAATGAGGCGAGAATAGAGAATAACTTTTAGCTGAACTAATTAATTTATAGGGTTAAGATTGTGAAGTAATAAAGAATGGCTGCAGTACAAGTGAAGTGTGAAAGAAAGGGGTTTGGGGTGGGTCTTGTCTGTTGCTCATATAAGTTATGTGTTCACATGGGCCTGTCTACATTTAGTTCAGAGGGAGCCATAAATATATATGTTTACTGTCTCTTCCAGCCACCCTGCTCCAAGGAAAAAATGTATTCCTTCCAAGAGGGGAGGCAGGAGATTGGCATCAAATGCTGGATGCTCCACTCTTCTCAGAGAAAAGATAACACGCTTGAATTGTATGTATCAATCCCCTCAAAGAAACTAGGTTCAAGCTGAGCTCCTGGTTGTTATCACTTAATGAAGTACCATAAGCTATCTATCTAAAACTTGACTCCCTTCACATCAATGCCCATTTTACAAGACACATACACATAGCAAATAGCAAATAGACCATTTATCTAAGCTAATAGCAAAAAGAAACCAGGAAAGGTGAATAGATAAGAATAAATCAGAAAATACAGAGTTAATGAGCTCTCCTTTGGAGAATGAGATTCCTCAGTTCAACCAAGAGATTTCCAAATCTCACCCACAGGGAATTACTCCAATGTCTCTGGTGTGGTCAACTGGGGATAGGGATATGATCAGTCTCCCAGCTCCCCTACATATTGACTTCTTCC
>NW_020944659.1:0-6290 GCF_900497805.2 Vombatus ursinus
AAGCGCCTATTGTATACAAGGTGCTATGGTCAACATGGGGCTACCAAGGTAGAAAGATACAACACTGACCCTGCCCACAAGGATTTTATGATCTGATGGTGAGAAGGCTAAATACCCACATAACTAGGATACAAGGGAGAGGGTGATGAAGTATAATGGAGAGATTCAAATAGTATAGTATGTTTAGCCAGAGGACCTGAATTCAAATCCCACCTGAGTTGCCAGCTACCTTTGTGACCTCATTGAGTCACTTAAGCTTCAATTTCCTCTTTTGTAGAATGAGGGAGTTGGATTTCATGCCTCTGAGGGCCCTTCCAGCTCTACATCTACAGTCCTAAGTCACTTCTTGAGCCTCAGTTTCCCCCTCTGTAAAATGAGAGGATTGGACTTGATGATCTCTGAGGTCCTTCTGTCTCTGTATCTATGGTGACAGGTACTATCACCCCATGAGCTTAATTGTGTAATAGGGAATTTGAAGAGGGAGAAACTACTCTTCCCGTGGTAGAGAAGGAGACTGGTCAGGGAAGGCTTCACGGAGGAGTGCAGAGTACTTGATTTGAACCTTGAGGTTCAAACCTTGTGGTCATGGGCTAGCCCATGGGCTAGCCTTAATCTGATTGGCTCCTGAGGGCAGGGGCAAGTAGGAGCAATGGGTAGAAGCTGGAGATGGAGAGAGAGAGAGAGAGAGCGACAGACAGAGAGACAGAGCGACAGAGAGACAGAGCGACAGACAGAGACAGAGAGGGAAGAGAGAGAGAAGAGGAGAGGAGAAGAAAGAGAGAAAGAAAGAAGGGGGGAGAGAGAGACAGACAGACAAAGGAGAGAAAGAGAGGAGGGAGAGAGGAGAGATGGGAAGTGAGAAAGAAAAGGGACAGGAAGAGAGAGAGAAGAGAAAGAGAGGAGAGCAAGGAGAGAAGAGAGAGGATTGAGAGAGGGAGAGAGACAGAGTGCCTTAGCCTCAGTGTCAGGAGAAGCTTTCTAACAATTCAAGCTGTCCCAAGGTGGGATGGGAGGCTTCCATGGGGGTCGCTATCATAGAGGGGATTGGTAGATCAGGAATGGCTCACACTGGTTGGTCTCTGAGGTTTCTTCAATGGCTAAAAGTTCAGTTCAGCTGGAACAATGCCCATGAGAGGGAGAGATGTGAATGAACTGAGAAAAGGAAGGATGAGACACATCATAGAAGGCTTTGAATGCCAGGATCAGGCTTGCTCTGGGAACCTCTGGAAGTCACTGAATAGACAATTGTAGGCTCTCAAATTTAGAGATGGAAGAGACCTGGGGAATCCTCATTTTGCAGATGAGGAACCAACCTGAGGTCAAGGGAAGCACAGGGACATGACTGGACTCACACAGTTTGCCACTCAGAGGGCAGATTCAGGATTTGGCCACAGGTTCACAACTCTAAATTCCACCTTTGTTCCCCTGTCCCAGAATGCCTCCCCATTAGCTACCATTTCACATAGTGCTTCTGGGTTTGCAGAGGATTGGGGAGGTTATCTGAGCAGTGTGGTGAGGGATGATTACAGAGGGGGTAGACGGGAGGCAGGAAAGCCAGTTAAAAAGCTAGGGCAGTAACCTAGGTGACTTCCACTCCAGATGTGTGACTATGAAAAATCCACACAACCTCTCTGAATTTCTTTATTCACTATAAAATGAGGAGATCAAAGGTAGCAAACACCCGGCACTTCTGACTGGGGCCAAATTAGATTAAAATGTAATTGGGAAATATTCAACAAAACAAAACAAAAGTGCAACAGAAGGTAGATAATGTTAATATGTGGTTTCCTGGGCCAACATGCACCATCAGGGATTTTATGCATCATTTAGTGGCCCCCATTTCTATTTGCATTTGATACCACTGCTCTAGAGGCCACAAGGTCCCCCAAGCTCTGACATTCTATGATTCTAAGCCAGGGCTGATGGGGAGACCAGAAGAAAAGCACCTTGGGTCTTTTCACAAAGGTCCCCCTCCCCTTTAATTCCCCTTCTCCTACTCCTCCCTCAATGGACTGTTCTACCTCTTCCAGCTCTTTTGGAGGGCATTGCCCTGCCCTGTCCCTCCACCCAGTTTCATTGAGGACTGACCCAAATTCTCACCCAACCAAATGTTCCTCTCTGCTCTGCCCTTTTCTCTTTCCTGGTCCAGAATCTCAGCTTTTGGTGGGCATCATACGTAGGGACCAGCTGCTGCCATTTCTCCAGGCAGAACCAACCATCCAGGCATCCAGGCACCAGGTGGGTGAAGATGATGGAGGCAATGCCCAAGCCTAGCCACCCACCCAAGATAAGGGTGGTGGGAGGAGATATCCAAACCTCTCTTCTAAAGGAGGAAGCATAATGTGGAGAGAGAGGAGAAGGCTGAGGCCATGGGAGGACTTGAGGGACTGGGCTGGCAGACACTGGGGTGGGAGGTGGGAAGAGGGACTCAAAGCCAAAAGGAGTAACAGGGAACCCCTCCTCCAACTGGCAACCTGTCCAAAAGTTGCACTATGGGTAGGCAGTGTGGCTTAATACATAGAGCTCTCAATGGAGTCAGGAAGACTTGGATTGGGGTCCCATCTCTGACACATAAGGACTATGTGACTCTGGGCAAGTCACTCAATCTCTTCATCGCCCAGATGACTCTCTAAGTTGCAGAGACTGTATAAACTCTGCCTTGATCGAGATCATTCTCCACCAGGAGCTCCATATATGATAAAATCGCGGGTTTGGAAAGAAAGAAAGAAAGAAGGGAGAAAGGGAGGGAAAGAAGGAAGGAAGGAAAGAAAGAAGAGAGAAAGGAAGGAAGAGAAAGAAAAAGAGGAAAGAGGGAGGGAAGAAGAAAAGGAGGAAGGAAAGAAGGAAAGGAAGGAAAAGAAGGAGAGAGGAATAATGAAGAAAGAAAAAATAAGGAAAAGAAAGAAAGAAAAAGGAAGAGAGGGAGGGAGGAAGGAAAGACAGAGGGAGGAATCTCTCCCATGTCTTTTCTATGTAGTCCAGTCTTGTGGGGGGTGGGGTGGGGGTGGGGCAGGTAGGACATTTTGGCCATCACTCCCTCACTCTTCACTTTCTCACCCATCCAGTGGCATCTCCATGAGGTCCTGGCGGGGGGCTGCCCCGTGGAACCTGTGACCCTACAGCTGTCACCCCAGACTTCCCTACACCAGGTAACTAAGGAGGCATGCGCTAGGGGGCGGCAGAGAACAGTGAGCTACGAGAAAGATGTTTCAAAGAGTGTGGATCAGGGCTAAGGGAAAGCAGGAGACTTCCGCGGGCTGGAGACTTGCAGCCAGAGAACCTGGATTCAGGTCCAGCCCTGGCTCGGTCATTTACTGACTATGTGATTTTGTGCAAGTATTCCCTTCTCTGGGCCTCAGTTTCCCCATCTGTAAAATGCCAGGGTTGAATGGGATGGATCTCTAGGTTCAATTTCAACACACATTCATTAGTAAGCACCTCCTATGTGCCGGCCATTGTGCATTGGTGATACAAAGAGAAAAAATAAATGAAACTATTCCTGCCCTGAAGGAGCTTCCATTCTATTGGATTTTTGAGCTCTGATGTCCTGTGAATCTGTTGCACCAGAGAGGGATTCATTTGGGTGCATTGTAGATGCATTTTTTTCTCTCTTTTTGAAAAAAAAAATTTTAAGCACGGAGATTAAATTTTTTTTTCAATTCCAAGTTCTCTCCCCCCACCTAATGAGAAGGCAAGAAAAATAAAACCTATTACAAATTTGAAGAAAAAAAGAAATACACATGATCATTTTGTTGTATTTTTGAGAAGAATAGCAAGTTGTTCATAGTAGATTTGCAATTTTATGTGCAATCATTTTTTGTACTGTTATGGAAATGCTTGTTTTATTCCATAAATTAAAAATACATTTTAATAATGATTAAAAAACAAAAAAGTCATTAAAAAAACAAATTTGTATAGTCATGCAAAACAAATTTTTGCACTAGCCACTTTCAAAAAAAAGCAAGAAAAAGAAAGAGGAAAAAACTGTTTCAGTCTGCAGTCTGAGTCCATCAGTTTCTCTCTCTGGAGATAGATAGCATGTTTCCTCATGAATCCTTTCAAAGGGTGATTGGTCATTGTGGAGATTCATTTTGATGAAATGTTTCCCTGATAAAGAAGCTGGTGGCTCAGTGGTCAGAGTACTAGCCCTGGAATCAGGAAGAGCTGAGGTCAAATGTGGCCTCACATACTTCCTACCTGTGTGACCCTGGGCAAGTCCCTTAACCCTCTATTTTCTCATCTCTAAATTGAGTTTAGTAACAGCACCTATCTCCCAGGTTGTCATAAGGATCAAATAAGATAATTGTAAATTAATTAGCACAGTGATTGGTACATAGTAAGCACTATATAAATGTTAGCAATTATTATAGAACATAAGAGCTGGAGCTGGTAAGATCTGAGTTCAAATACAGCTTCAGACACTTCTTAGCTGTGTGACCTTGGGCAAGTCCCTTCACCTCGGTTTCCTCAACTACAAAATGGGGATAATATCTCCCAGGGTTGTTGTGACAATCAAATGAAACAATATTTGTCAAGTGACTGGCATATAGGAAGTTCTATGTAAACGCTTCTTCCCTTCTCTGATAGAATGTAAACTCCTTGAAGGCTGGGGCTGGGCTCTTTCATTTATATTTATATTTCCAGCACCAAACACAGCACCTACCATGTAATTAGTACTTAATAAATTAATTATAAATAAATTATAATTTGAATTATAAATTAATTGATTGAAATGCCAGTCTATGATTGGCACAGATTTGAGGTAAAATTTTAGCTGTAAATAAAATTTAGAAGCCAAGGTCTGCTCCTGCTCCCCATGTACTGATCTGCCCTCCGTCTTTACTCATACTTCTCCCTGGCTCCTGATCTCTAACACCTGAGTTCCTAAAAGTTGCTTTTGCTGGCCTGGAAACCCTGTTGGGTTGGGAAACATGGATCTAGTGGATTGAGTTTTTTCAGAAGAATCCCTTTAAACCCTAGGACTCCACTCAAGGCAAAAAAGGACAGTCTCAATTACATCAGAGCCTCTTAGAGGAGAACCAGAGGTGTGCCTCAGTTTGCTCATTTGTAAAGTGGGGATAATAATCTCTGCCCTGCCTACCTGCCAGGGACACCTTGGTAAGGAAAAGAGGGTGGTTTGGGAGGCATAAAAAACAAGTTGTTGTTGTTAATTCTATGTATTGGCCCTCGGACCATCATCAGCACAGGGAGAAGGGAGGGGCAAGGAAAACTCATGGGATTGTACATGTAGAGCCAGAGATCTTAGAAATCATGGTTAGCAATTTATAGAGTGCTTTACAAATACTATTGAGTTTTATCCTAACAACATCCCTGGAAGGTAGATGCTATTATTCCCATTTTACAGATGAAGAAACTGAGGCAGGAAGAGGTTAAAATGACGTGCTCAGGATCACACATCTAGTAAGTGTGAGGTCTTCCTGACTCCAGGTCCAGTACCCTATCCACTGCACAACCCAGCTGCCTCACCTACTCACTGCCCCCCCACCTCCACTTACTCTGTCTAGATACTCGGTGTCAGTCTTGTTGGTACCTCGTTATTTACATGTTGTCTGCCCCATTACAGTGTGAGCTCCTCAAGGGCAAGTTTTTGCCTTTCTTTGTACCCCTAGTGCTTAGCACAGTGCCTGGCACACAGTAGGTACTCAATAAATGCTTGCTGACTGACTAGCCCAGAGTCCCAGAAGTCTGTACGCTTTAGACTTTGGGCAAGTGACCTCAGCTTTCTGGGTCTGTTCTCACCTCTGTAAAATGAGGGGGTCACACTAGACCTTCTCTAAGCTCCCTTCCCACTCTATGCCCTGCCCTGTGGTCCAGTCCCCAGCCTCCTAATTCCCTGTATCTGAGAAGGTTCTTCTGTGGGAGCAGGGTGGCCTCTGCTGGCCAGTTTGGGATTTACAGGGACTTGTGCTCATTCCCTCTCCCCCCACCCCCACCCCCATTCCTACCTCTTCAGCCTGGGGAAACTGAAGCACAGTGTGAAGGAGGGTCGTGCCAAAAGGGATCCAAGAGTCTTTTCTCTTATAACACATCCCCCTTTGTTCAACTCTTCCTCAGAGCTTTGCTAAATTCACCCTTCCAGGATCCCTGCCCTCTTCAGTACTGAACCCACCTCTCTCTTCCCCAGGTCCACAACCTCTTTGAACTCCTGAAAATGCAGAGGATCTTGGTGACATCGATGGGCCGAGTGGTGGGCTTCATCTCCTGGGTGGAGGTACGAGGGATGGGGAAGGGAGGAAGCAGACAGAGGTGGACAGTGATCTGAAGCAACT
>NW_020944660.1:0-13580 GCF_900497805.2 Vombatus ursinus
ATTTGGAAGAACAAAAGGTCCAGAATATCAAGAGAACTAATGAAAAATAAATGCAGGGGAAGGTGGCCTAGCCATTCCAGATCTTAAATTGTATTATAGAGCAGCAATCTTCAAAACTGCTTGGTACTGGCTAAGAAGTAGAGTGGTGGATCAGTGGAATAGATTAAGTATGCAAGACACAGTAGTAAATGACAATAGTCATCTATTATTTGATAAACCCAAAGACCCCAGCTTCTGGGATAAGAACCCACTCTTTGAAAAAAACTGCTGTGAAAACTGGAAAAGAGTACGGCAGAAACTAGGCATAGACCAAAATCTCACACCATATACCAAAATGAAGTCAAAATGGGTACGTGATTTAGATATAAAGGTTGATACTATAAGCAAACTGAGAAAGCAAGGAATAGTTTACCTGTCAGATCTATGAAGAAGAGAATAACTCATGATCAAGCAGGAGATAGAGAACATTACGAAAAGCAAAATAGATAATTTTGATTACATTAAATTGAAAAGTTTTTGCCCAAACAAAGCCAATGCAACTAAGATCAGAAGGAAAGTAGAAAATTGGGAAAGAATTTTTACAACCAGTCTCTCTGATAAGGGCCTCATTTCTAAAATATATAGAGAATTAAGTCAAATTTATAAGAATACAAGCCATTCCCCAATTGATAAGTGGTCAAAGAATATGAACAGACAGTTCTCAGATGAATAAATTAAAGCCATCTATAGTCATATGAAAAAATGCTCTAAATAACTTGATTAGAGAAATGCAATCAAAACAACTCTGAGGTATCACATCACACTCATCAGAATAGCCAACATGAAAGAACAGGAAAATGATAAATGTTGGAGAAGATGTGGGAAAATTGGAACACTAATGCATTGTTGGTGGAGTTGTGAAATGAACTATGCCCAAAGGGCTATAAAAATGTGCATACCCTTTGACCCAGCGATAGCACTTCTAGGGCTATATCCCAAAGAGATCACACAGATGGGAAAAGGACCTACAAGTACAAAAATATTCATAGCAGTTCTTTCTGTGTGACAAAGAATTGGAAATTGAGAGGATGCCCATCAACTGGGGAATGGCTGAACAAGTTGTGGTATATGAATGTGATGGAATACTATTGTGCTATAAGAAATGCTGAACAGGCTGATTTCAAAAAAACCTGGAAAGACTTGTATGTTATGATGTTGAGTGAAGTGAGCAGAACCAAGAGAACGTTGTATACAATAACAACCACAGTGTGTGATGACTAATATTGACAAACTTAACCCTTCCTGGCAAAACAAGGATCTAAGACATCTCCAGAGGCCTTGTAATGGAAAATGCTATCCAGACCCAAAGAAAGAACTATGGAAACCGAATTGTTATATTTTTTCTCTTCTGTTGAGTTTTGTTTCCTCTTTCTGATGGTTCCTCCTATTGATTTTAATTTCTACTTACAACATCACTAATGTGAAAACATGTTTAATATGAATGTAAATGTATAGCCTATATCAGATTGTGCACCGTCTTGGGGAGGGTGGTGGGGAGGAAGGGGGAGAAAAATTTTAAACTCAAAAGCATATGGAAGTGATTATTAATAAATCAAAAAAAATTTAAAAAAATAAAAATAAAAAATATTAAAAAAAAGAAATAGTCAGGTGGGAAACATTCCTTTTCAAAGGAACAACCAGGGGGATCCCATCCTAGACTGAGGCTAAGATTGTCCTCACAACACTTTCCCAGATGCAGGCCTCCACCTGTTAACAGTACAGGATCACATTCTCTCCAAGTAGATTGTGACATTTTTCTCAAACACTGATTTAACACAGAAAACTATATCCAAATTCAAACTTAACCCAAAATTAGTTACAGTCCCATGAACCTTTTACCTCAGCCTTTCACTAATCACAGCTTAGAGCCAGATGCAGTTATTTTTACTCTCATGGAGTTGCAGTAAGCAATAAAAATTTACTAGGATTCACATTCATAAGAGATTTCACTTAACAACTTTCCTTCTCAAATTTAAACTTGTCCTGATGTAAAAGTCAATCATTAGAAATCCATTCCAGCTATTGTGTATAAACTTGCAACTTCTCAGAAAAACAAGTTCATTATTTGGGAACTCCAAAACCCAAACAAGTTCTTTTCCTGGGGGTGATGACCTTGCCCACGAATGGTTTCCAGGGACCTTGGCAAGGTTACAAAATAAAGGCAATCGACATGGACCCCAGAGAGTAGCTGATCCTGGTGCCCCTGCCTGCCAATCCCCATACACCAAGGAGAACTGTCTAGAACCAAGTTGTATAAGGCTTTCATCCAATCCCTTCCTTTCCACACAGAGTAATCAATTAATAATTTTAGGTTTTGCATTAAAATATTAATCCCAAATAACTTAGTTAACAGTCTTACAACTTAAATAAGTGGTAGCCAAATTGTTTTAGCTGTAACTTCCCCTTTAACTCCAGGCAAAGGTAGAAATACCTAGTTATATAAATGGCAGTAATAAAATATTATAAAACAGGCTTAGCAGGGCTGATAAAGTAACTTAACAGGTTTTACACAATTTTCCCCACCATCTTTAGTTTCTTTCAGTTCATACTTCAATAACATCCAAATTATGAAAAGGTGCTTGACATAAATGACTCAAAAGTTTACCAATTTTAAACAAGAGTTTGCCAAAAGAAGAATGGGGAGAGGACAAGGAAAATGGCTCCCTCACATACCAGCAGAAATGAAAAGACATTTTGTGGATGGTGTCATTGGAGCAATTTTTCTGAAAGGTAGAATTTTGTGCAGCTCCTGCCAAATTGAGGCAGATGCAAAAAGAATCTGCAAGTGGGAAGTCCCTTCTCACCTTGATGTTTTTCCACTTGGAGGATACTATGTGTCTCCCCAAATTCAGTGAAGAGGCTGGCAAATCTCCTGATCAGCTCTGGAAAGAGGAAGATTTCAGGTCTGTCTGAAACTTTCTTCTTTCACCTGCATGCCCTCCACAATTGGAATGGACTTTCAACAAGAAGAGTCTGGCTACCTTGGGAATGAAGCCTACCTAAGGATTGGGAGTGGAAGGTGGAAGTAAAAGATTTGAACAGAGAAAGAATAAGGAGAAAGAGAATTGTTCAGCCTTAGAGAAATTTCTCCTGGGTCAGATGCAGGCTGGGAGAAGGGGTGGTGAAATGATAGCCAGGAGACATATAGGTACTAGCAAAGCCTCTCTGTTATTGAGGGAAAGCAGTGTCATCCTGCTGGAGAACTGAAACTGGTGGGGTGGAGGGAAAGTGCAGCTGGGGAGCAGTTAAGAAAATCAAGGAAGGGTGCCACAAACTGGAATTCAGAGGAGATGCAACTTGGATTTGTTTCAGGAAATTCATGATGTGGCATCCATTCTGGTTCTTTTTTCCAAATACCTCATCTGGATCACCTTGGAAGAGGATCAGTTAGTTGCCTTTAGAAAAACTGTTTGATGATTCCTTAGAAGAAATGAGCCAAACAATTTGATCCTTAGAACAGTTGGTGGTCATTGATGGAAACTTGTCAAAATCTTGGAGAAATGTTCCTGACTGTCTTCTGCCCTCATTAGGTGTGGTTGTTTGTTCAGGCTTGATGGGTGACTTTGAAGTCATGACTTTTTGAGTAATAAAGCTATTGAAGTAAAACCTTGTTTTGAGGGCATGATGACTTTCTATTAGATCCTGAGTCCTCAGTAAGGGGTTTCTATAAGATCCTGAGTCTTCAATAGACAGGTATTTGTTGAGGAAGGACTTCTGTGTAGGATTCCATAAGTGGCCTGTGATTATTCCTTCCTTGGACTAAGGTGTGACATGGTTCTTTCTCTGATCCCAGTTCAGAAGAACCAGACTCCAGCAAAGATCTGAGAGAAAAACTAAGAATTGACCATCAGAATTTGGAAATGAAGCCACAGGAGTTTGAAATGTGTCCATCTTCTTGGTTTTCTTTCCACCCTTTCAATTCAGGAACACCTGATCATTCATAGGGGAAAATGGCACAATTTATTTTCATCAAAGTGCACTGTAAATGGGAAAAGATTTCTAGAGAGAGCCTAGTATCTTCTCTCATTCAGGAGATCCAGCAAAAGAAAGGAAACATCATTGATAGATGAAGGTCTTAGCCAGAAGAGGATAAGTGAAGACTGAGATTTGGGAAGGTTGATATGTTGTACTAGTGAAGATAAAGGCCCAGAGGAGGAAAGATGGAAACTGTTCTCTTGTGACCAGTGAGGGAAGCAGAGGGCTTTTTTGGTCAAGGGTCATTGGAGCAGACCATTGTCATAAACACCTGTGGTTCCTTTGAGGTCCAATGTTGGTCAGCATTGTCTGGTGGAAAGGAAGACAGATACACCAAGGATCTGCATGAGGGAACACTACAAGAGATTCCACTAGGACTGGAAGGAAAGGCTCTTTGAGATTCCTCTGTTGACTTGATATCTTTCCTGGCTTGGCCAGCAAAATATGAGGGTTTGTGTGCTCATGGAATATCTTCCCACATCTATCTTTTGAAGATAGAAAAAGAGATGATTCTTGAGTGGCAAAGTTTGCCAGGGTCTGCATACCAGGAACATATTTAGATGGATAGGAAAAATCAAGGAAAATGAAATCTATGCTGACAGAAGGACATCATTTGTGTGAGGATTTGAAAACATTTGGTTCACAGAGGAAGGCGCCATGGAATTTTGGAAGAATCCAAGTCTTTTTTGAATTTCTAAAGGAGTAAACAAAAAAAAAAAAACAAAAAACTTCAGGTAAAGTGCACGGTGTTGATGTTTATGGAGAATGGATTGTTAAGCAACCAGAGAGTTAAGCAGTGGAATTATGTTGCCCATCTGAATGCCAATAAATTTGACAGTCTTAGTGAAGCAGATGAATATTTACAGAAATATAAATTGCCCAGATGAACAGAAGAGGAAGTAAAATACTTACATAACCCCATCTCAGAAAAAGAAATTGAACAAACCATTGATGGACTACCTTGGGAAAAAATCTCCAGAGCCAGATAAGTTTACAAGCAAATTCTATCAGACATTTAAAGAACAATTAATTCCAATATTATATTGACTATTTGGGAAAATAGGAGAAGAGGGAATCTTGCCAAATTCTTTTTATGATACTAATATCTATCTTTAGGCTTATCTAAAGATAGGCTTCTATCTTTACCAGTACAGCATATCAACCTTTCAAAACCGCAGTTTCCTCTTACCCTTTTCTTACTTCAATCTTTGTGTTTCAATGGTCTCTTTGTTGTTGTTCTTTTGGGTCTCCTGAATAGTGGACAAAATAATGCTCTCTCTAGAAATCTTTCCCCAATTCAAAATGCACTTTATGGAAAAGAAATTGTGCCATTTCTCCAAATAAGTTAACAAGTCTTCCTGAATTGTAAGGATGGAAAGAAAAGCCAAGAATCTATGTGTCTTTCAAGCCTACTTTGCATAATTACTAAGTTCTCATGATCACTTTTTGGTTTGACTCACAAATCCTTCTTGGAATTGGAATTGGGTCCATGAGAAATGGGATCAGAGAAAGGGTTCTGTCATGCCTCACTCCAAGGAATGAAGCTACTCATGAAATCCTGTACAGAAGTCAATTCCAAGCAAAATATCATCCATGAACACCTCAGGTGGTAATGCTTTTTTGTTTTAACATTTCTTCTATTTGATAATTTGGTAATCAAAAAGTCATAACACTTTTCAAGAAAATAGTTAAAATAAATTAGGAAAATTTGACAGTAAATAACACGTAATTATCAAGGAGATGAGAAAAATCAAATGTGTCTTAATGTTGTGTTAGAGACCTGGTTCCTTTGTTTGTTTTCTCAGATTTAGTTCTCTATTCCATGAAATCATCTGCTTCCAGGAAATGTTTTCTGTTGTGAATTTTTTCCTTCACCCAAGTCCACAAATTGACAGACTTTATCTTCTTAAACTCAGAGACATGCAACTCTGAATTAACATCTTGGTAAGTAGAGTTGAGGAATTATTTCTTTAAATATTTCTCAGAGTCAGATATTCCCTGAGTAAAGCTGCTAAAAGTAAAGCTGCCAGGAATAAGACTCAATTCAGGAAAGGAGTAAATGCCTCACGCTTGATCATACTACGTTAGAAGAATTAAAAATTTACAGGTCCCTAGAAGTATCTCTGAAAACAGCTGCACTAAATCTCTAAAGCTTGGGACACCCTCCACACTGGAAGCAGACCCCTAGCTTAACAAAGAGTTTAAAACTCAAGTAATTGACTGGGATCATGAACAAACTGTGCAACAAAAGTCAGACTATAGAATCCAACTTTGGTGAGAAAGAAGATGAAAACATACAGCCAGAAGAAGACAACAAAGTCAAAGTTCCTACATGCAAAGCTCCAAGAAAAGTGGAAAGGTTCAAAAAGGGTTTTGAAAAGCTAGTAAGAGAAATAGAAAAAAATTGGGAAGAAAAATGAGAGTGATGCAAGAAAATTATGAAAAATGAGTCAACAGCTTGCTAAAGGAGATCCAAAAAATACTGAAGAAAAGAACACCTTAAAAAATAGACTAACTTAAATGTCAAAAGAGGTCCAAAAAGTCAAGGAGAAGAAGAATGCCCTGAAAAGCAAAATTGGCCAAATGGAAAAGGAAGTCCAAAAGCTCACTGAAGAAAATACTCCCTTAAAAATTAGAATGGAGCAACTGGAAGCTAATGACTTCATGAGAAATCAAGAAATTATAAAACAAAACCAAAAGACTGAAAAAAAAATAGAAGACAATGTGAAATATCTCATTGGTAAAACAACTGACCTGGAAAATAGATCCAGGAGAAATAACTTTAAAATTATTGCAGTACCTGAAAGCCATGATCAAAAAAAGAGCCTAGACATCATCTTTCAAGAAACTATCAAGGGAAATGGCCCTGATGTTCTAGAACCAGAGGGTAAAACAGAAATGGAAAGAATCCACTGATCACCTCCTGAAAGAGATCCCCAAAGGAAAACTCCTAAGAATATTATAACTAAATTCTAGAATTCCCAGGTGAAGGAGAAAATATTGCAAGCAGCCAGAAAGAAACAATTCAAGTATTGTGAAAACACAATCAAGATAACACAAAACTTAGCAGCTTCTATACTGAGGGATTGAAGAGCTTGGAATATGATATTTCATAGGGCAAAAGAGAAAGGATTACAACCAAGATTCACCTACCAAGGAAAACTGCGTGTAATACTTCAGCGAAAAAATAGATATTCAGTGAAATAGAGGACTTTCAAACTTTCTTCATGAAAAGACCAGAGCTGAATACAAAATTTGACTTCCAAATACAAGACTCAAGAGAAGTATGAAAAGTTAAACAGGAAAGAGAAATCAGAAGGGACTAATGAAGGTTGAACTGTCTACATTCCTACATGGAAAGATGATATTTGTAACTCATGAAACCTTTGTCAGTATTAGGATATTGGAGGGAAGATAGATACACATACAGATAGAGGCAAAGAGAGAGAGAAAGAAACAGAGACAGAGAAAGAGACAGACACAGAGAAAGAGAGACAGGGAGACACAGAGACAGAGGGCACAGGGTGAGTTGAATATGAAGGGATGATACCTAAAAAATAAAATTAAGGATGAGAGAGGATTATGCTGGGAGAAGGAGAAAGGGACAAGTAGAATGGGGTAAATTATCTCATACAAGAAAGATAAGAAAAAGCTTTTACAGTGGAGAGGAAGAGGTGGGAGGTGAGAGGGAATGAGTGAATCTTACTCTCATCGGATTTGTTTTAAAGAGCAAATGACGTACTCAATTGGGTATGGAAATCTATCTTACCCTACAGGAAAATGAGGGGGAAGGGGATAAAGGAGGGGATAATAGAAAGGACAGCATATTGATGGAGGGGGTAATCAGAAGCAAATATTTTTGACAAGGGACATGGTCAAAGGAGAGAGTAGAATAAATGGGGGGGTGGGATAACATGGTGGGAAATAAAAGTAGTTTTTCACATGACTATTTTGGAAGTGTTTTCCATGACTGCACATTTATAACCTATGTTGAATTGCTTGCTTTCTCAATGAGGGTGGGTGGAGAGGAAGAAGGGAGAGAATCTGGAACTCAACGTTTTAAAAATGAATGTTAAAAATTGTTTTTACATGCAACTGGGAAATAAGATATACAGGCAATGGGGTATAGAAACCTATCCTGCCCTTTAGGAAAGTAGAAAGGGAAGGTAATAAGGAAAAGAGACAGGTGATAGAAGGGAGGTCAGATTGAGGAAGGGGTAATCAGAATGCCTGTTGTCTTGGGGTGTGGGAGGGGAGAGTTAGGGAGAAAATTTGGAACTCAAAATCTTGTGGAAGTGAATATTGAAAATTAAAAATTAATAAATTATTTAATGTTAAAAAAGAAAGGGAAGTCTTTAGAAGAAAACTTCAAGACCCATGTCCAGGCCAAGGGAGTAAGTTCACTGAGTGGACCAGACAGTTTGTATTCTCCATTTGGGATACCAGGTAGACTCAGGTTGGCATCAGATTTCCTGGATCTTTCCAGAGCTTCAAGGTGGGACACATGTCTCATGCAAGACATAGATAGTTAGAAATTCTTCCAGAAACACTAGTATTAGAAAATTTGCAAGACATGATTCATGAATGTTTTCATGATGTCAATAGAGAAAGTTGTTTTTTTTTTTGTTTTCACCATGGGCTTCTGGATTCTCTTCTTAGTCCTCCTAACATCTCTCATCTTCTGAAAATGGTAGGCAGTTTCATATACTTTGTGTATTTGCTATCATGTAAAAAACATTCACATATTAGTAACAGTTGTGAAAGAAGAAACTGAAAAAAACACACAAAAAATGAAGTGAAAAACTTTTGCCCTGGTTTGCATTCAGGGTCTATCAGCTCTTCATCTGGACATGGATAGCATATTCCACCGTGAGCCCCTTGCTACCTGTCTTGGGTCATTGTGTTGCTGAGAAGAGCTAAGTCATTCATAGTTGATCATCACACAATGTTGCTGAGACTGTGTAAAATGTTTTCCTAGTTCTGCTCATTCCACTTTGCATCATACAAATTTTCATACAAATTTTTCAACAATTTTCTGAAATTTTCCTGCTTATGATTTCTTTTTGCACAGTAGTTTTCCATTACATTTATATACCACAGATTGTTTAACCATGCTGTAACTGATGGACATCACTTCAGTTTCCAATGTTTTGACATGATGAAAGGGTCTGCAATAAATATTTTTGCATATATAGGTCTTTTTCCTTTTTGTATTATCTCTTTGGGATACATACTGAGTAAACATACATTTTAGTGGCCCTTTCAGCATTGTTCCAAATTGCCCTTCAGAATTGTTGGATCAGTTCACAACTCCATCAATAGTGTATCAGTGTCCTAATTTTTCCCCATCTTCTCCAACATTTATCATTTTCCTTTTTGATCATATTAGCCAATCTGTTAGATATGAAGTGGTATCTCAGAGTTGTTCTAATTTGCATCTCTCTAATCAAAAATGATTTAGAGTACTTCTTCAATGCCTGTAGATATCTTTGACTTCTTCATTTGGAAACTGCTTGTTCATGACCTTTGACCATCTATCAAATAGGAAATGTATTCTTATAAATTTGATTCAGTTCTCTGTATATTTGAGAAATGAGGCCTTTATCTGAGACACTTACAATAAAGATCCCCCCCCAGCTTTCTACTTTGTTTTTATCTTATTTGCATGTGTTTTGTTTATGCAAAGGGTTTTTAATTTAATATTATCAAAAATTGTCTATTTTACATTTTGTAATGCTCTTGTTTGGTCATGAATTCTTCCCCAGAGATATGACAGGAAGAATATTTCTGACTCTTCTAGTTTGCTCATGGTATCACCCTTTATGTCAAAATCCTGCACCCATTTTTTTAATGAAGTAATTAAAAGCATTTGTTAAGCTCTTACTATAGACCAAGAAATGTGTAAACCTTAGGTTGATATATAAATATCAAATATTATTAATAATCTCTTACAACTATCCTCCTCTATTCATTCCTAGTGCTACTACCTTAGTTCAAGCCTTCAACATCTCTCTCCTAATCTGTTGTAATAGCTTACTAATTTGTCTCCAAGTTAGAGACTCATCCCCAATACATCCTTCATATAATTGCCAAATTGATACTCATAAAACACAAATCTGATCATGTTATTTTCCTTATCAAAAAGCTCCTGTGGCTCCTTACTGACTTGAATGAAATAGAAACTCATTTGGCATTTACTGTCCTTCATGATTCAATAACAGATTTGCTTTCTAGACTTATGATAACTTTCTTCCCTTCATATCCACAAAAATCCAACCAAGCTCTTTTTGTTGTTCTGTACATACCACATTTCATTTCCCATCTCCATGACTTTATAAAGGCTGAGCCCCATGTCTGAGATACATTCAGCCTCCTCATTTCTACCTCTTAGAATGTCTTTCAAAACTCAGCTCAAATGTTACCTCATACTTTCTTGATCTTCCTAGCAGATCCTGCACAACTTCCTGCCCACACCCTTCCCCATTGCCAATATCATGTTGCATAACAGGGGACCAGTCAGGCCCAGTCCTTATGAGTATGCACAAAGTGTTCAGCTGATGCAATCCTAGTTTGGGCTTTAGAATGTGTTAAATTACTATTTCCAGTCTGCTAACCACAAGGTAAAGAAATTCACTTTAGATTGGTAACTGAACTGGAATTGAGTGTACATTTAAAAGTCATCCACTAAGAAAACTCTTTCTTGCCTACATCAGATGGGGGAGACTTTTTTGACTTTTCAACATCCACTTTTATAAGAGTTTTAATTCTAAATTTCCCCCCTCCCTCTATCCTTTAGATGAACTTGTCCCCCATGGGGTTTCTTGTATGCAATGTGGGAAATCTCATATCCAGTTCCACTGAGGCTGGGACTCCTCATCCCCTTGACCAACCCCTCCTGCCTTTTTAATATTCCCATTTTGCGTTGTGTAAAGAGCATCATATGTTCTATAAAATAGGATATTTTATATTTAATACAAGATGTCTTGCCTTACTGAAGTTCTTTGAACTCAGCACACATCCCAGGAAGTATAATTCTCAGTAAATGCCTTTTCTTGAGTTGGAGAGCATCTGACTCAGCAAATTCTTTAGAGATGCTCCACTGCATACCATGAAACTGCAACACTGGGACAAGACCTCAGAAAATAACAGTAAGAAGGACCTCAGCACAACTCTAGGCAAACAGGCATCCTCCAGCATGAAAATGTGTTCAGAACTCCATGTGTTTCAGCAAATCCCAAGGCCAACAGTCATCCCCCAGGGGCCAATGCTTCAGTATAGCCCTGGGGAAATGCACAAATAACCCTCTGGGTCTAAGCATATACACCCCCACTATGATCATAGCTCAGCACCAGGTAACCTGCAAGACACCTATGGCCTCCAGCAATGCCAGCCATCCCCACCCTACCCTCACAAGACAGCACTAGACATGATGCTCTCCTGTTGGCCTCAGGGAACAGCACCAGGTGAACAGCCAGTGCATACAGCCACCGGCACAAGAAGGCTAAGACAGAGCCCCTTCCCCTGAGAGCAGAGATCAAATTTAAAGAAAGGGAAAAAAATAGCCCCTGTGGTGTTTTATGGGTTCCTGTGAACCCTAGGGATAATATCAAACTCAGTCCTTTTGAACTCCTGTACAGGAGGTTTTTCTTAACATCTCATGTTCTTGTACACCCAGAGAGGAATTTACTCACCCAGTTTGCAACACAGCTTGGCACAGTCCAGAAAGCCCTGAATAATGAACACATCCATTGGGAGCCAAGATGGCAGAGTGAAAGCAATGACTTGCTTGAGCTCTCCTCCAAACCCCTCCAAAAACCTGTAAAAAAATGGTTCTAAACAAATTCTAAAGCAGCAGAACCCACAAAAAGACAGAGTGAAACAAATTTCCAGCCCAAGAAAACCTGGATGGTTGATCAGAAAGGTATATCATGCCAGGCGAGGAGAGGAGCACAGTGCAGCATGGGCGCGTAGGCTGCAGCGACCCTGGAGCAGGCCTCAGAGGACTGAATCGCAGGCAGCTGTGGATGTTTCCAGACATTCATCCCATGAAAGCCAAAGACAACTTAGAAGGTCGTTGGGAAAAGTCTGTGACAGCGGTGAGAGGTAGAAGCTAGGTCTCAGCCACCCCCGGGGCAGCGGTTGCCTCCTGAGCTTCTGGCCCACAGACTGAGGGGGAATGAGTGGCTGATCAGAGAGGGATTGCAGGGATCTCTTTGTCAGTACTAAGGCAGGAATCTCTTGCTTTGCCAGTGCTTGGATCTGGGTCACAGTTCTGAGGGGTGGTCCTGGGGCAAGGAGGACTGCTGACATGGTGGAGCTTGTTGTGGCAGTGGAGAGGAAACACTTCGCCCCTTATCATACCACCTTGGAAGAACTAAAAATTTACAGATCCCTACAAGTATCTCTGAAAATGGCTGTATAAAGCCCTGAAGCATGGGACAGTACATTCTCCACATTGGAAGAAGACTCTTACCTTAACAAAGAGTTTAAAACTCAAGTAATTGAGCTCACAGTTTACCTGCCCTTCAAAGAGTAGGTGTGCCTCAGGGTGGCCATCAGCTCTGATTGGTTAACAATTCATGAGAGAATGAGTATAATAATGAGAGGGTGGAGTACATTACAATAAGGGTCTTGGTATGTCACATGGCTCACTTAAATCTTGGTCAAAGAGACTTATTAATGTCCATATCAGCTATGTGACAAAAAGGAGGACTTAGGTTTTCCCAGACCTATATGAGCAAACACATTGAGCAGGAATGCATCTATTAGTCTTAACTTAGAATTTCTTTTACTGTCTTTAGTGTTTTAGAAAAATTTCCCACACTAGTTGATTTCTGAATGAGGAAATAGAAAATAAATATTAATAGAAGACAGAAAGAACCATTTCCCACATATCCCCATTTCATTTTTTTGAGAGACAAAGCCTCAGTGAATAACTAACTGATTTTACAAACACTTTATTGAGGCTTTTAACTCTATAAACTCTTACAAGCACCTTTCTCTTACAAGCAGTATAAGAGAAACAATGTGAGGGAAGAAGGGTAAGAGATCAATAGCATTGACCAGGTCAATGCGGGCAGTCCCTTCTTCTAAACAAACCTTGACATAAAAGGTGCATAGAGATAAAGAAAATTATTTTTTAAGATTGTCCCTTTAAAGCTCAGAAAGCTTTATATAGCTCTTTCATTGTTGGGACATCACCTGATGCAGCTCTCTGGTTTGCATATGGTCTCAGAGTAGTTTTTCTCTTGTAAAAAATTCTCTGCTTTAAAGTTCGTACATTAATACAATTTTAAGTTTACTTTGCCAAAAATCAGGTCAAATAGTGAAAGTTGTCTCAATACTTATGTCTCTACTATTAGAAAACAAAACTTGGAATCTTTTCGACTAGGGAATTTATATTCTTACATTAGCCAATTGTCATGTTGTTATATCTATGAACCTCAGATACAAACTGAAAATTAGAACTCAATTTTGATACTTGGCAGTCTTAATTCCCCCATTAGGAGGATAAGATACGCTAAGGAATTAACAAGAGAGCTCTTTTTTATCAGAAAATGGACTCC
>NW_020944661.1:0-3384 GCF_900497805.2 Vombatus ursinus
GAAAATCTTTCTAATAATTAGCTATCCCAAAATGGCACCAGTTGTCTCAGGAGGTCATAGGTTCCCATTCGCTGGAGGTCTTCCATCAGGGCCAAGATGGTCACCTGTGAGGAGGCTACTAATTGAGATATGTGTTAAACTTCAGATGGCCCCTAAAATCCCTTCTGAGATTCTGCATTTCTAGGATTCTGTGGAAGAAGCACAGCTGGGCTGAACTCTGTACCTCCATCTCCCAGGTGACTTTCTACCACTTGCATTTGCTTTTTGTTTTCCTAAAATTATGAAAATCATCTCCCTGGCTCAGACAGTCAGAAAAGCTTCATCAAGACACTAAGATGAAAAAAAAAAAGAAAAAAAGATGGAAAAAGATACTAAGATGCTGGCAAATAATATAGAATATCTTGGCTAAGCCAGAAAAATGCAGAGTACTGAGTCAATCTTTCAATACTGACATATTGGAAATTTCGTGATTCACAGCCCCAGGCCTGGCCATTTTATGAAATCCATTCTAACACCCATGAGGAAGAGGTTATCCTTATCCCCCAATATTAGCATTAAAATCATGTTTTACTTATTAACCTTGTCATTCATCATCACCTAAAATCCCTAAACCATAATAAGCTATTAGCCAATGAGATCTAATGAGTGAGTATCTATATAATCAGTTATCTATTTAATCAAAGATACACTCAAGACCTTCGGTGAAAAGTAATGGATCCCAATTACTGATCTCTGAAAAACAGCATGAAAAACAAAAATATACATAAACATATATACATACATATACATGTGTGCTGAAAGATGAAAAAGAATTGATTTCTACGAGAGAATTTAATGAATGATCAAAACCATAAAACAATTTCAAGGAAAGACTGATCCCCAGGTTGGTGATCCACTGACAACTTCTCTACAATTTTTGCCTTCACTTGTGACATGTTACCATGGAAACATCTTTGCCAGAGAAATTGGGAAACCCCAGCTGTAGAACCAAAGAATACGGCCAATCAATTGCAGTGAAATAAATCATGAAATTAATACCATGGAACCTAAATAAGAAAAGTATCTCTGAGCTGACCTCTTCACCTAATCTCAGTCACAATATTCTAGAAGCATTGGGGTGAATCAGAGAAAGCAATCTCATCATAAAAAATAAATCAAAACCCCCAAAATATGAGGCCCAGATTAATTTACAAGATACTCTCCTGAAATCTCTCTGAATTGTGTTTCGTTCTTCAGCGACAAGTTACACTGCCCTCCACCCTCACTCCTTTCTTCCCTTGTTCTCAGAGGCTCATATAGTCTATCCCTTGATGGGGAAAAGTGAGTTCTCTTCCAAATGGAAATTACAGGTTTAAGAAGAACCTTTTTTCTTATGCAAATTCCTATGTAACTCTATGATTTTATTCTCATAGAGCACTCCTTCTGTCCACCCAGATACAAACTGTTCATAACTAAGTAGGCAAACCCTAGGGATCACCTGAAACATGTAGAGATTAAAAAGACTTGCCCAAGTGTTTCTCAATGACAGAGACGGTTTTAATCTGAGTCTTCCTGTCTCCAAGCCCAGCATTCTATCCACTAGCCAGGATGCCTCTACACATTTGTTCCTGGATCAATATTTTTCCTCTCTCTAAATCCACTGGACTCAGGCAAAGCATTCGAGAATGAAGTTGAAGTTCGGAGATCTGAATTCTAGTCCTGACACTACCAATCAGACTTAGGGCATGTTACTTTTAGGACAGCTAAGGCTGCTGAGCACAGTAGAATGGGATCCTTCTCTAGGATTGAAGTTGGTCATCTGTAAAATAAGAGGGAGAAATTAGACAGCTTTGGAAGTCCTTACCAGCTCTAAATTAATAGTCCTATGATCTTATGATTACATGACTAGATGACCTCTAAGCTCCATTCCATTACTTTTTCTATAAAAGTCCTGTTAGCTAGGTAATCCTCCAATATCCAAGTATTACTAGAAGTTCAGGGGTCTGAGAGCAATCATTCTTGTTAAATGTGGTTATATTATGGACATCATCACCTTTACCCTCTATCTCCTGATATCTCCTATTGCACAGGCCACAGAGTTCAGAGGTGCTTAAAATCTTCCATAGTACAAAGCAAAAAGGTACCACTGAATTAAGAAGCATATTAAAAACTTATACTTTAAACTAGGAAGGGCCACTCACAAGGGAGTGTGTGAAAGTGAGGATCACTGATCAGTTACAATGTTACCTCTAAAAGGATTGATGAAGAAGGGGGAGGAGAAAGGGAGAATGGAAATAAAAAGCCAGTTGACAGGATCCACCACTGACTGAACATAGTTTCAGTGAAATCTTACTAACTTCCTATACTTGCTTCTTCCATCCATAAAATGAAAATAACACTTAGAGGCAAAACCTTTCATGATTGTCAAATTAAAGGTTAGGGGCACAGCAAAAAATAAAAATAAAATAAAACATGTACATATGCATAGAGAAAGACAGAAAGGGAGAGAGAGAGAGAGAGAGAGGGAGAGGGAGAGAGGGAGAGAGAGAGAGGGAGAGAGGGAGAGAGAGAGAGAGACAGACAGACAGACAGACAGACAGACAGACCCTGGGATGTAAAAACTAAGATGATTGTGACACATAATCAAGGTTATGTGATTTTACAAAAAATATCTTTAATACATCTTTAATCATGTCCCTTGTCTGCCATTTTGTCTCAAAAATTTTTGCTTTCATTGTTGGCAAGAGGGAAATCATTTTTACAACTTTGTAAGCAACCTTCAAACTAGTTTAAGTGGGCACAGGGAGGATTGAAAAGATGATAATGGACTTCCACAGAGCACTTTAGAAATCCAGGTCAAAGGTTTTCTAATACACAAGTAAATAATTCCAGGCTGAAACAGAAGGTGCCAAAAACTCGACCAAGAAAAATTTCTCTTAGCCATCCTTGATGCCTGGCCTAGAATGGCCCTTATTCAGCTATTCCCTCAGCATTCTAGGATCAAAGCTCCTTTGAGACCCCTAACCTTCCTCCTGTTTAGGGCTGATGTTTTCCTTCCACCCTCTTGCTTTTCATTTGCCACGTCTCAGTACATTCTTCTTGGGGTCACTAATGCACTGTGTAGGACAACTAATGCTGTGTCAAAAGAAAAAGCAGTACAGGGGAAGTGAGCCCAGCACAGTGGGATCCTTGTCCTGTAGGGTAAGAAAGAGAAATCCAGCTGGTCCTGTAGTGTTGCCCAGTGTGGAAATGGAGATATCCAGGGAGCAAACAGGATTGCGGGGTATGTCTAGGCACGCCATCGCTGGTAATTTTTAATTTGTGTATGCAAAGCACAGATCCCATTTAGATTTCAAAAAAATCATAGGATCATGGATCATAGGATTCACAGATCCAAAGCTGGAC
>NW_020944662.1:0-2002 GCF_900497805.2 Vombatus ursinus
AAAGTCACACCGCTGACATTAATGGTATGAGGAATAACAATTTCCCTCCTTCTCCTCCTTTAAAGTGATCCTCTTCATAAGCACCTCCAAACTTGCAATTTTTCTCACTCTTAACACTGATGAACTGAAACCAGAGTTTACCAATTTAAAGCCTTTAGTGGCATGGTTAATCAGTTTGCTTAGCCAAATCAAGTCAACACACATTTATTAAGCACTTAGTATTGCCAGGCATTGTGCCTGGCAATATGAATACAAGGACTAGGAATACAAATACAGGCAAAAAAAAAAAAAAATTACTACCCTCGAGGAGGAAACATTCTAATAGGCAAAGACCATCCATTAAAGGAAGCTGAAAAGCACAGGACAGAGAAGAAAAGGTACCCATTTTGGGTTTAGTGGAGAAAGAATTCCAGAGAGTCAGCGACAGAGCCCCATAAAGATGGCTAGCTAGGATACTATCCTTAAAATGGAAGTATCCAGTCTTCATAAATGGATTCAATGACCATTGTATTTCTTCCTCACATGACTGGTCTGCCCTGCTCATGACTTTATAGATTCTAATTAGAATAATATATTTGAGCTCTTTTCATGGGGTTATATCATGGGAGAAAATATTCTTTAACGAATAACTAAAAATTGTTCATTCATCTGACAGCATGTTCTGACTCCAATGCATTGAACATTCTTTGTCATGTGTTTGTTTTGTAGAAAACAGACCACGGGTCCTTGATGTTTGGGACTATGTTTTTTATGGTTTTTTTTGTTCTACTCAAAGGTAGTATCATGCCTTGCAATCTGGGCTTTCAGATAGGAGAATTTCAAAGTATATGATGTCTTAAGAGTGTTTATTAAGAATCTGACCGTTTTAACTAGAGTTAGAGGAAGCCTACATATCTACATCTTCAATGTTTGGGTCAGCATTGCAATGAAAGAGTAAGCCTCTTTTTATTATTTATTATAAACTTTATCTACCCCAAATAAGCCTATTTTATAACTATTTACATTTTAATAAATTTCAACTTATAAATTATCTACAAGAATATATTGATTTTATTTCTGTCCCCTTTATTTTTGCCATTCGCCTCTATAGTTTGAATATAAAATTTCCCATTTAATTTATTGTTCCTCTCATAAAATTGCCAATGTGTACTCTCATTCTGGTTCTACTTTCTTTTCTTCATTATGAAGACATTTCCAATGATAGTCTCCTGCAATGCAGACTGTATATGATTTCCCTGGAAAGTCTGTAGAGCTGTTGTTCATCCTTCATTCTTTTTTTTTTGGGGGGGGGTTCCAATTGAGAAATTTATTTAAATGCTCAAATAAAACAGGTGCCTCCTTGTCTCTGCACTTAGAAGAACATGTTGGGCCTCTTGGTAGTAAAGCGTGGTTTGTGCTGGTGACATAGTACTCTGCAGGGCAGAGGGAACTTGATTTTGGAGTCATGAAACTGCTTGACTGCAGGCCAGCGGCACTTGCTAGCAGGAATTTCCACTTTCATGATCTGGATGGAGTGGGCCCCGACACGGTGATGGGCTCCAACATCTGGGTAGCACTGAGTGACAGCACCAGCAGTGGTCAGGTCCATGTACTCCCTGTACATGTTGTGGGTTCCACTCCTGGAATCGTAGCACAGCCAGATGCCAAAGTTTTTCACCCTAAGAGGGGACTTTTCAAAGACCTGTCCACAGTATACAATTTCTCCCAAAGACTTCTTCATCTTTTTCAGCTGGGAAACGAAGTACCAGAATTGGGACTTTGCTACAACATGATTAGGAGCAAAGATCCACATCCAATAAAGAGGCAGCACTGAACTCTTGGGAGTAGGCAGGCAGAGTCCAATTACCTTATATCCTCTCAAGGTGCCCAAGGCCTTCATGGTGCTGCTGCCTCATTCCCTACCAACCCACAAAAGGTTCCTCCTTCATTCTGGAAGAAGACCAATGACATCATGAGAGTAATATCTTGACTTGCACATGAATTGGATTTGAGTGAGGTAGAG
>NW_020944663.1:0-1565 GCF_900497805.2 Vombatus ursinus
GTAGCACAGGTATGCTCCTTTCCAGAATCAGTTCTAATATTTATCAGGTAAGGTGCTAATAGAATCATGTGCTTGGATTCGTGAGGAAGTGTATTTGAATCCTGTTTTCTTCTCAATCTTAATAACCACATAAGTTTTCTAACCCTCCATTTTTTCCACAATCAAGTGGGGCTAGTAGGAGCCCCAGCTTCCCAGGGTTGTTGTGAGGGACAAAAGACAATGCAGAGAGGTTTGCAAATTACACATTTCTGCATAGATATCAGCTCGTGCCCTACTACTTTGCTTCACCCTAGCTGGTTAGCTCAAGTCGACCTTGACAATGAACACCTGGACCTTAACCCCCTTCTAGGTGATTTCTCTGGTCCCTATTCTATTTTTTTGTAATTTAAAAAAAAATTTAAACTTAAGTACAAAATGAGAAAAGAAAAAACAACCATTGCTATGTACACAGTAGACCATAAGAGAGGATTCATTATAAAACAATAAATTTCCAATTCAAGAAAACCTATATAATATATACTACACATTTTTTAAAGCTACCCAGCTTTTCTTTGCTTCTTTGTTGATTTCCTTTTGTTCTCTGCTGCACATTTTAAACTTTTATTTCCCCGTTCCCTTCCCCAACACTGTAAAGAAGGCTACAATTAAACATGGATATATATATACACACATACACATATGTATATATATATAAAGATATACATATATCTTCATACCCATATCTGTAAGATCATATTATGTTCATTTCCTCCTATCCTCTGTTTCTCTGAAGGGGAATAGCATCTTCCTTCATAAGTCCAAGTCTTTCAAAGTTTTTCTAAATCAACCATTTCCTATACCACAGCAATATTCCAACCCAATCACATCCAATCTGAGAGATTGTCTATGAAAGTTCCCCCCTCCCCAAATTATCTGTATTCCTTCTATTCTTGGCTACATGGGTTTTATTTGTACAAGAAAGTTTTAATATAAAATAA
The DNA here is from genome assembly GCF_900497805.2 of Vombatus ursinus. Taxonomy (NCBI): domain Eukaryota; kingdom Metazoa; phylum Chordata; class Mammalia; order Diprotodontia; family Vombatidae; genus Vombatus; species Vombatus ursinus. Next base: position 978 of record NW_020944663.1, read on the forward strand.
TTGAAGTTATCATTTTTTATAGTTCAACAATGCTCTCACTTTATAATAGAGTTTAAGGTCTCATACTGCTAAATCTACTTTACATCTTATTGTCCTGTTTTTTTTTTAAAGTTCCTGACCTTTTTTTCTTCTAAATGAACTTTGTTATTATTTCTTCTAGATGAGTAAAATAATTTTTTAGTAATTTAATTGAGATGACATTTAATAAATAACTTAAGTAAAAATGTCATTTAAAATTATATTGGCTTTGCCTACCCATGAAAAATAAGTATTACTTCAATTACTTAGATCTGATTTTATTTGCATAAAAAATGTTTTATGTTTATGTTCATATAGTTACTGTGTCTGTTTTAGCAGGTACCCACTCAGGTATTCTATACTGTCTAGGTATTCTAAATGATCTAAAACAATATTTAATAACATTTCTGACACATAGTGTAGTTTCTCTATTTTTCATTTTTGATGAAATCTATTTTAACTTTAACTTTGTCTGAGATCATGATTACTATTCCTGATTTTTTTACATACTAAATTCTACCACTGCCCTTTATTTTATCTTTGTGGGTATGTCTCATTTTTATGTTTCCC
>NW_020944664.1:0-1173 GCF_900497805.2 Vombatus ursinus
GGACTTACAAGTCAATCCTATTGAGCATTTGAAAAACAAAAACTCTTCAAACCTAGAGAAGGAAGCTACTCAACCTGGAGAAATGACACCATTAAAGGAAGCAGGGGTTTGCTAGCAAATGTCTAACTGGCTCTCAAAAATCTCTGATGCACTTTCAAGGTTAATCTGTACATTTAACAGAATTAATAGAATTCACTGGTGGAGGGGACTTAACACATTCAGTGTCATAATTATAAAGGACTTAGAGATCATCCAGCCCAACTTTTTCATTTGACCAAAGAGAATAAATGAGACCCACAAAGAAGTGACTTGCTCAAGGCCAACCAACAATATAGCAAAAACCATGCCAGAACCTTGTGTCTCCACTCAACGCTCTTTCCACTACACAGTCTTACCCTCATTGCTGAATCACAGTTTATAAGTTGCCTTCACCCACACCAAATCTCAAGATAATCCATGATCTCTGAAAACAAGCAAAGTGTGTCCTGCTGGCAGGTAAACCATCCATAGCCCAGTTCAAGATGACTTGGCTAATCATTTTGTCCCTTCCCCTAGAAAGAGGAAAGAATTACAAAAGGAAACAAAGCCACAGCTACTCACGTTGTGTGACATCAGAGACTCATCTGCATGATTTCAATTCTGGAGTGTCCTAACCTTATAGAATGCACTAACCCAGCAGCTAAGATCAGGAGATCAAATTCCCCGAGGTCTCCTTTGACTCTCTTGGGAGAGAACTTTGCCAAAGAAATAATGACTTGGGGAAAGGTTGAATGCCTGCTTCAATTATTGATTTAGTACTCTGAGTTCTCACCCATTTCTAGTAGAACACTGGTAGGTGTCTCTGGGGAAGGTGGGTTTGGCTGACCAGTACTAGATCCCTTCCACTCCTTCCTCTCTGGTGATTTAATGTTACAATTAACTTTCTTTTGTTGTTGTTTAGCATTTCCATCATGCCTGACTCGTTGTGACCCTATTTGGAGTTTTCCTGGCAAAGACACTGGAATGGTTTGCCATCTCCTTCTCTAGCTCATTTTTACAGATGAGAAACTGAGACAAAGTTAAGTGACCTGCCCAGGCTCACACAAATAGTAAGTGTCTGACACCAGATGTGAACTCAGAAAAATTAGTCTTTCTGACATGGCACTCTTTCCACTGCACCACCTGGTGACCATA
>NW_020944665.1:0-5290 GCF_900497805.2 Vombatus ursinus
AGTTTTCCTGAGACAACCCAGGAAGATCTGAAGAAAAGTCCTAGGACCAGGTTTGGTCCTTGTGAAGAGCAAACACCTCCAGGCCAGGTCCTAGGTCCCCTTAAACACTGAGGGTCAAGGCCTGGGGCTAGCTAGGTTGGGAGGCTGCCTTGGCCCCAGGCCAGGAACTTTGATTCCATGGATAGTGAGGGGTGTTGGGCATCTAAGCTGGAAAACACCTAGGGAAGCTCTGTTGACAAGGAATAACAGACCTAGCTGGTATGTAGAGAAGTAGCCCAATGTGAGAAGGAACCAGTACCTACCCGGTGATTGCAGAAGCAGTAGATGGGGACACCACTGGCTATGGGCACTTACAGGAGGCTGGAGGTCTTGGTTCTGGTTCCAAACTAGAAGAGAGAACTGAAAGAGGATCTCAGGCCAGAGGCACCACAGCAGAGCTTGTGGCATCAGTGGAGAGGGAACCCTCCTCACAGTTCCAGGGTAGAAAGGAGAGTTTGTGGTCACTCACAGACCAGACCACAGGCTAGGAGAGGAGGAAACACCTCTTCTTATATCATACCACCTCTGAAAAACTGAAAACTTAAAGGTCCCTAGAATTATCTCTGAAAATAGCTGCACAAAATCTATAACTCTAAACAAATTCTAGAGCAGCAGAATGCACAGAAACAGAGTGAAACAAATTTCCAGCCCAAGACAAACTGGAAGCCCAGCCTTACCTTAACAAAGAGTTTTAAAAAAGTTAAATAATTGGCTGGGAAAATGAGCAAACAACAGAAAAAAACTCAAACTGTAGAATCTTGCTTTGGTGAGAAGGAAGATCAAGGATTTTCAAAATCAAGTAAGAGAAGTAGTAGAAAAATTGGGAAGAGAAATGAGAGTGATGCAAGAAAATCATAAAAAACGAGTCATCAGCTTACTAAAGGAGACATCAAAAGATGCTGAAGAAAATAACACCTGAAATAATAGACTAACCCAAATGGCAAAAGAGATCCAAAAAGCCAATGAGGAGAAGAATGCCTTAAAAACAGAATTGGCCCAATGGAAAAGGAAGTCCAAAAGCTCACTGAAGAAAATAATTCCTTAAAAATTAGAATGGAACAAATGGAAGCTAATGACTCTATAAGAAATCAAGAAATAAGGAAACAAAACCAACAGAATGAAAAAATAGAAGACAATGTGAAAGATCTCATTGGAAAAACAACTGAGCTGAAAAATAAACCCAGGAGAGATCATTTAAAAATTATTGGACTATCTGAAAACCATGATCAGAAAAAGAGCCTAAACATCATCTTTGAAGAAATTATCAAGGAAAATTGCCCTGATATTCTAGAACCAGAGGGTAAAATAGAAATGGAAAGAATCCACCAATCACCTCCTGAAAGAGATTCCAAAAGGAAAACTCCCAGGAATATTATAGCCAAATTCCAGAGTTCCCAGTTCAAGGAGAAAGTATTGCAAGCAGCCAACAAGAAACAATTTAAGTATTGTGGAAATGCAATCAAGATAACACAAGATTTAGCAGTTTCTACCTTAATGGATCAGAGGGTTTGGAACAAGATATTCCAGAGGTCAAAGGAGCTAGGATTAAAACCAAGAATCACATTCCTCGATGAGGACAAAGTCTAGGGTCCATGAAGATTCATTGCCTTAGAATGCCACTGCTAAGCACAGGTCCTTGCCTGGCCCTGTGTTGTTCCCCTAAGTAGACCTGAATGCCAAGTAGCATACCTTCCAGTGGGACCATGATAATTCCACCTCCATGAGGTCAGGAGGCTCTAGATTTTGGTTAAGAAATTTTTTGGAGTTTACAATAAGGGGTTTCTGTGAAGAGCTGACAACTGTGTTTTTTCTTTTTTAATTTTACAGTCAGGTTCATATAGATATGGCCAATTTTCATCTCTGATTTCATGAAATATGCTATCTAGGCCTTTTGTATTTAAGGTTTTATAGGAGTACAGTGAGCCTTCAATTACTTCTCCTTGACATATCTTCCAGGTTGTTTGTTTGTGAGAAAAGATAGCTTATATTTTAGGATCTATTTCTGTCACTTGATTTTGTTCTATGTCTTAGTTGTCTCCTGGAGATACTTATGTCTGTCTGCCCATGGACTCCTCCACACTGGAAGAATCCTATCTGTTCTCTGGCCTGCTGTGTTCATTTCCTGCTTTGTGACACTGGGGGAGTCTCTTTAGCTTTCCTTGCCTCTCTTTCCTCTCCTCCCAAATGAGGATGGTAAGAGCACTCACCTTAGTGGTTTGCAGGGAGGATAACAGGAGGTAATATTGGCCAAGGGCTTTTTCCCTTTAAAGTACTTAACAAATGTTAGTTACTTTCTGAATTCTGAGGGCTCTTCAATCCTCAACATCCTATGTTCTTCCAGCCTCTCTTCCCTATGACCTTCTAAGTCGTAAGGACTCTCTCATCACTGATATAGCCCTTTTTCTAAATAGCCTGCCAGGTCTAACACTCTGTTCTCTGTGTCATCTCCCAGACTAGACATTCTGCATTCCAAGCTCTCTAACAGCCTTGACATTCTATGCTCTAGGGACTCACTCTAATCTGACATTTTGGGCTTTTGGTTCTTTTAAGAATTTTTAAATAATTTTTATTTTAATTCACTACATATAGCTTAACAATTCATCAATTTAAATGGACAAAGATGATTCCATTCAAATGCTGCCAATTTAAAAACTAACTTTTTTTGTGGAGTGGGGGGCTAGGCAATGGGGTTAAGTGACTTGCCCAGGGTCACACAGCAAGTGAGTGTGAAGGGTCTGAGGTAGGATTTGAATTCAGGTCCTCCTGACTCCAGGGCCAGTGCTCTATCTACTGCACCAACTAGCTGCCCCTTGAAACCTAACTTTTTAGAAAGATCACACATTCATTGCCTATTACAATAACATCAATACTTGTTTTACCTGCTGATGGTACTACATGGAATTATGTTTGTGATCCTCATTTTACTTTTATCCATATAGACCACTTTGTTTTCATGCTCTGTCCTGGGCTTTGTGTTGCATGATCTAAGCTTTAATTTAGAATAACAACAAAAGACCTGATATAAATTTTGTTGAAATAAAGTATTTTTATCATATGCATTTCTGACTGGTGTTTACTAAATTATCCTTTCCCTGCCCTTATGTTGGCCCATTGAACAGGGAAGACATAAATTGTCATTTTATAACTTTTTCTGGTGCATAGCATTATGTGTTTTAAGAGCTCTCTCATCAGGCAGGTAGGTGGGACACTGGACAGAGCTCCTGGCCTAACGTCAGGAAGGTTCATCTTCCTGAGTTCAAAGCTGGCCTTAGAAATTTACTAGCTGTGTGACCCTTGATAAGTTACTTAAGTCAGCCTTTCTATGTATTACCAACAAAGTCCAGCAGCAAGAGACAGAAAGAGAAATCCAATTTAAAGTAACTGTAAATAATACAAAATATTTGGGAGTCTACCTGCCAAGACAAAACCAAGAAATATATGAACATGATTGCAAAACACTTTTCACATGAAAAAAGTCAGATCTAAATAATTGGAAAAACATCAGTTGCTCATGGGTAGGAAGAGCTAATATAATAAAAATGACAATTCTACCTAATTTAATTTACTTATTCCATTTCTTACCAATCAAAGTACTAAAAATTATTTTATAGAACTAGAAAAATAATAATAAAATTCATTTGGAAGAAGAAAAGCTCAAGAATATCAAGGGAATCATTGAAAAAAATGCAAAAGAAGGTGGTTTAGCCATACCAGATCTCAAAGTGTACTATGAACTGGAAATAAACAAAACATTCCGGTATGGGCTAAGAAATAGAGTGGTGGATCAGTGGAATAAATTAGGTACAAATTATATTATAGTAAATGATCATAGTAATCTAGTGTATGATAAACACAAAGATCCAAGCCTATGGAACAAAAATTCATTATTTGACAAATACTGCTAGGAAAATATAGAACAACATCTCACACCATGTACCAAGAAAGTCCAAGTGGGTACATGATTTACACATGAAGATTGATGCCATAAGAAAATTAGAGACCATGGAACAGTTTATCTGTCAAATTTGTGGATAAGGGAAGAATTCAGGACCAAGGAAGAAAAAGATTAAAAAATGCAAAATTGATAATTTTGATTACATAAAGTTAAAAGATTTTTGCACAAACAAAACCAATGCAACCAAAAGTATAAGGAAAGCAGAAAAAGGGGAAAAGTTCTGTGACAACAATCTCTAATAAGGGCCTCTTTGGTCAAATATGGAGAACTTAGTCAACTTAGTCAAATTTGTAAGATTACATGAATTTATAAGAATAGAAGTCATTCCCCAGTTGATAAATGGTCAAAGGATGTGAGCATGCAGGTTTCAGACAAAGAAATCAAAGCTGTCTATAATCATATGAAAAATGCTCTAAATCCTATTGATTAGAGAAATGCAAATTAAAACAACTCTGAGATAACACCTAACATTGGCTAGTATGACAAAAAAGGAAAATGTTGGATGTTAGAGGTGATGTGGGAAAAGTGGAACACTAATGCATTCTTGGTAGAGTTGAAAAGTGAAGCAATTTGAAGCTATGCCCAAAGGGCTATAAAATTGTACATACTCTTCGATTCAGCAATACCACTGCTAGGTCGGTATCCCAAAGGCATTTAGAAAAGGGGAGGGGAAAGACCTGGTTTTTTAATATAGAACAAAGCATGCTATTTTTCATTTTCTTTCATTTATTAGAGTCTTCTTGTACAAAAGGACTAGCATGGAAATGTTTTATGTAACTGCACATGTATAGCCAATGTCTGGTTGTTTACTGGCTCAGGGAGGTAGAAGGGGAGGGAAAGAGGAAGGGATAGAATTTGGAACTCAAAACTATAAACAAATATTTAAATATATACATATATGTATGTATTTACTCAAAATATATACATATGTATATGCTCAAAAACAAAACTGATGGGATGGGAATAAAAATTCTATGCGTTAAGTGAATTAAAAAAACAAGATTTGTAATCACCCTGACAAAACAAAAACAATCTTTCCAAAAATTAAAAACAAGATCTGCATTTTTGGAAGGGAATCATAGACCACAAACCAAAATATGGGATAAATATATAAGTTCCAAATATCTTTGTAGCCAAATTTATAAGGTAACATTAATTGAACTAGAAGAAGACACTAAAAATAACATAATGGCAACAGGAGACTTTTATGTCCCTATCCCAGTTTTGCATAAGTCTAGTAGAAAGGTGCACAAAACAGAAAATAGGGAAGTGAAAAAATTACTGGAGAAAGCAGAG
>NW_020944666.1:0-2135 GCF_900497805.2 Vombatus ursinus
GCACCTACCTTACGAGGTTGTTTGGGGGATAAAATGAGATGGATATAAAGTTCTTTGCACACCATAAAGATTTATATAAATGGCAGCTGCTACCCTCTTATCATTTGTAGTGTGTCCTTAGGATGGCATCATTGTGGGAAGCTCACAGATTAAGAAACTCCCTCTACCAAGCTCCCTTGCTTATTCTTATTATAAGCTCTTCATGCTTATTCTGAGGCCAGGTCTCCATGTACTGTATCACTAGTTGTAATTTCCTAAATCTTTTTTCAAGTATTACCATTGGGATTTTGTCATTATTCATCACAGAATTTTAAATTCTGTGATCTATGAACTCAGTGAATTAAGTAGTAGGTGGCAGTATTTTTCCCACTTTTCAGAGTAGAGTAACAAATTTAAAAAATTTTTTATTCTTTCCGTTGAGTTAGTGGGAAAACTACTTCCTTTTGATTCATGTAGTATTGAGTGTCCTTTCTGGTTGACTTGTTGCAGCCCCTCCCCCCACCTTCTTGGGTAGTCTATTCTAAAGGAACTGCAAAAAGTCATGCATGACATATATGTATCTTTATATTTTTAAAGTCTTCATATGTCAGTGAAACACAAAATAGAATTACACAAAATTTTTTAAAAAAATGTTTTTTTCTAGGAAGCTATTGAGTCTTTCAAAGAAGCCTTGAAACAGAAAGCTGATTTTATTGATGCGTGTAAAAGTCTTGGTCAAGCCTACAGGTGAGTGAACGTCATTGGAGCTGATTTGAATGCAATCCAAAATGATAGGAACATTTTAAAGAAGCTTTTAACATTAGACTGGGGTAAGAAGCCATGGTTGGTGAGGAAAAAATACCATTTTCTCCCATGTATGAGAAGGCCCAAAACTTTCCTGAGTCTAGTGCCCCTGCCTGCAAAGGGAACCTAAAAAGCAAAATTAGTTGCAAAAAACGAATTTTAGACACTTTACTGTGGAGTCTGTTCAGTGCCAGATGTTGCCAAATATAAACTGTTTAAGGAAGAATTTTTAGATGAGTTTTCTAACCATGCTATAGAAAATGAACGTAAACCAGATCCTGGAATTAGGAGAAGTCAAGAAACAAGAGAAAAAGGAGAATTTAAAAAAAAAAAAAGGAGAGGTGGAGGGCAAAGAGCAAGCAAAAAGAAGACATTATTACAAAAGGCTATGATAGCAAAAATTCCTAGAACAAAGAAAAATATGCAGAAAGAATGTGTGACCTTGTAAATTTAAAATTAGACTTAAAGAAGTAGCAAAGTTTCTTTCGTCCTAAATTCTCCTGCAGTAGTAATATTAAAATAGTAGACTGCCCTTCTCTATGGTATTTCGTTGTTCTGTCCAAAGCAGCTCGTTCTTTTGTTTTTTTAGATTGCTAATAAATTGGGGGAAATCTGCCGTGCTAATGCATGAAACAGATTTAGTTAAATAAAAAAAATTGGTTATATAAAAAATTAGATTGGTTATTCTGAATTACATGGGTATATGAATGTGTTAAAGGATTGTAATACAATTTAATCTTTTTTTCATATAGCCACTTTTTTTATTAAACTAAATCTGTTTCATGCATTAGCATGACAGATTCCCGTTTATTAGACTTTAGTAAAATCTTTAAAAAAAAAAAACTAAACCAAAACCTAAGCAGTTTTGTATAGAATAGTGAAATGCCTAAGATAAAGGCAGCCTACCATTTTACTGACAATATAACTCAACTGAAACTGTTTTCTCCAAGGTTACCAAAATTCTATTAGCTGCTTAATCAGATACAGTTTCCCCCACACCTCTCCGCCCCAATCCTTAGCCTTCTTAACCCCTTTGCAGCATTTGCCACTATTGACTAGCATCTTCTGCTAGATAACTTGCTTTCCTCTGTTTGACATTGCTCTCTCCTGGTCTTTCTCCTATCTGCTGGGCTGCTCCTCTTCAGTCTCCTTTGCTGGGTAATCAGCCTTACCTCATGCTCTGTGCTCATGGGCCTCCTCTTTATTTAAAAAAAAAAGCATTTTCATTGATATATTTCATTTTGCATCACCTACATTTCTACCATGTCCTTCCTTTCCATCCTTCCTAGAGAGTTATTCCTTAAAATAAAGTATGAAGAAAAAAAAAGAAAAAATTTCCATAACACTAAGCA
>NW_020944667.1:0-2068 GCF_900497805.2 Vombatus ursinus
CCAGCAGAGCAGGGTCTGAGTCTCTGAGGGGGAAAGCTGCGGGCAGAACAGGAAAGGACCCCAGGCCACCTGCTGAGAAGGGCCAAGGCTCTTGTGTTCTTGCCCCACCTGGTGGCTTCAGCTGTAAACTCACTCGTGGTCTAGCTCTCTCAATTGCTGGGTGTCTCCTAACTGCCAGGCATGAGAGGTAGAGAAGGAGGCTGAGACAGGCCAACAATGAAATTCTTAATCAACTACTGAGAAACTAGTGTGAGGCCGGACCCTGCTACCTCTCAGCTGACCTACTGCTACAGCTTCTTCCTTGGTCATCCGGACTCCACTCCCTTCTTTTTCCTTTCTATCCCCAGTCAGATGCTGCAGTCCTGCTCCTAAAGCCCAGATGTGGCCTCGTCACCCCTTCATTCTAATGCCTCTGACCTAAAGTTCCCATCCTGGCACTACTACTACCTGTGTGCATGGGCTCAGGCCTGCTCCCACGCCCATGCCCAAGACACTCTTTCTCCTCCCCAGGGAGTCCTTTCCTTCCAGGCCTAGCTCCACAGTCCTTTCCACTACACATACAGGTTTCTGGACTGCTTCCAGCTCAAAGGATGCTCCCCAGAGCCCTTTGTCCGACTCTCTGCTTAGCCTCCAATGCTACCATCGTTGCATTAATCTCCTTGGTGTTCACACCCAAATCCACCCGGGAAAATAGAAAGGGGAAAACGTAAGGAAGGAAAAAGAAAGATGTGCCATTTTTAACCTCAGTATTTCTGGTATCTGACACAATGCCTTGTGCATATTACACACTTGAATGAATGAATGAATGAATGCTTGGCATTATAGAGGATAGAAGAGACACCACAGTGCCCACTAAATGTGCCAAGTAAATGATAAACACCTGAATTCTCCGGTAGGGGAAACAGTCCAGAAATATGAGTGGGAAGTTTTCAAAGGGAGAAACCCAAACTATTAATAACTAGATGGAAAAGTTGGCTCCAAATCATTACTAATTAGAGAAATGAGAACTAAGCCAATCCTGGAGTTCCCCCCCTCACCCCTGTCAGACTGACATAGATGACCAAAGAGAGGGCAAATGCCAACTGTGGAAAGAGCCGTGAGGGAACAGGCCCACATTCACTGTCTTGGTCCAGGCATTCTGGAGAACATTCCAGATAGTGGATAGATAGCCTTTGAGCCAGCAACATTACTATGAGGCCTAGTGGTAGACCTAACTACTAATCCTTCCAAAAGATCGAAGAAGGAGGAAAAGTACCTATATGTATAAAAATCTAGCTGCTTATTTTTATAGTGGCAAGGAACTGGAAACAAATTGGAGAATAGGCGAGAAATTATAGTATGTGAAAGTAATGCAATATTATACCAGGATAGTGCATAGAAGGCTGGGCTTGTTGTTAGGAAGACCTCAGTTGAAACTGTCTCAGACAATATGGATGACCCTGGGCAAATCACTTGGCCTCTCAATCTCAGTTTCCTCATCTGTAAAATGTAATTACAAATTATGATAAATATAAAAATATAAAATAATAAATAACACCTCCAAATGAAATAATATATGTCAATCACTTTGTAAACTTTAAAGCTAACTGGTATCGCATCACAAAAAAATGACATAAGTATCCCAGAAACCTGGGAAGACATACATAAAGTGATGCAGAGTGAAGTAAGCAGAACCAGGAGAACCATTTATACAACAACATCATAAAGACAACTTGAAAAGACTTGAGAATGCTGATGAATTTAAGGACCAACTATTCCCTAACTGATGAAATTTGCTGCCAACCTCTTGTCGGAGAAGTGAGGGACTCAGGATGCAGAATAAAACATACGTTTTCAGCCACAGCCAATGTGGGAATTTGTTTGAATTGAGGATATACACTTGTTGCAAGGGCTTTGGATTTTCTTTTCTTTTCCCAATAGCAGTATGAGATGGCATGGGATAGAGATAAGGATAGGATAGCAAAGAGAAAAAGGAAAAAACAACTAGCATTTATACAAACACTTTACATATATTATCTCACTTGTTTCTCACAAAAGTCCTATGAGATAGGTACTATGATTATCTCCA
>NW_020944668.1:0-1947 GCF_900497805.2 Vombatus ursinus
TCTCTGAGAAGTCATTACAAGAAATATACCATTGGTCTAAAGGAGGGGCTGCAGGTGGGGAAGGCTCAGTGCAGGCCATCCCCACAAGATTTCTTAAGGCAGAGTCCATGGACTCCTCCAGCACTGAAAGAATCGTACTTGTTTCCTGGCCTGGTGTGTTCATTCCCATAGGCAGGCTGGGTGCAGAGTCTACTGATGAACTATTAATTTCCTGAGAAACTCAATACCTTAGCACTGGAGGGATACTGACATAGGAAACTGTGAATCTTGTCCATAAGGCTTATTTATGACATGATGATATAGACAGAGTAGGGAACTTCTTAGAAAGGGTGATTTGACAGACACCCAAAATGTCCACGCATCCCATCTCCAAATCTCTCTAGCACTGACCTATAAACTCTACTCATTCACAATGATGTAGTAGGGCAGGCCTACACAACCTATGGTCTGCAGACTACTCGGCCTGTGGGCACATGAAAGATTTTCAGATGTCCCATGAAAAATGCAGAGTATGTGTTCCTCTCTATTTTTCATTGGTCACCCAAAATCCTTTGTCGGGTTGCAAGTTGTGTAGGCCTGTAGCAGGAGACAAACTGGTGGTTCTGGATTTGCAGAAAGCAGGCCTGGCTCCCTGTCCATTTCCTCATAGAGTCATAGAGGAGTGGAGATGAGGTCATTACCTAGATTACTGTAGCCATTTAATAAATCCTTGTAGGGTTGATTCAGCCAATAAAAAAACAAGACAAATCACTGTTCCTCCACTGTGTTCTCCACCTACCCAAGGATGGTGTTAGAGGTAGAAGATTTCCAAAGACTAAAAAGGGGGGAATGTGTGTCACACCCTTGGGGGTGGGGGTGTGCTGGCTGGTCAGGAAGAGCAGGGGTTTGTACTATCAAGTTAGGTCATTCACCCTGTGTTCTTACTTCCTCCTTCTCTCTCATCTTAAAAGAAGCATATGCCTTTAGTCAATGTCTCCTCCTTCACCACTGTTTCACTTGAAGAGGTATTGTTGTGCATTAATGAGGCCATATTCTCTACCTGCTCAAGCAATCCTTTTCCTCCTGTCTCCTCCAGTATATTCCTTCCTTTCTCATCCTCAGTCTTTCATGTATTTTGAACCTCTCCCTGTTTACTGGCTCATTCCCTACTGGCTACAAACATGCTCATGTCTTCCCCATCCTCAAAAAGCCATCACTCATTTCTCCCATCTCCACTATCAACCATCTCTTCTTCCTTTTGTGGCTTAACTCTTTGAAATGTTTATCTATAATCGGAGCTTCCGCTTGCTTGTTACTCTCTTCAAACCCCTTATAATTTGCCTTCCAAACTTATCATTCCACCAATCCTACTGTCTTCAATGTTACCAGTGATCTCTTAGTTGCCGGATCCAATGCTCTCTTCTCAGCCCTCCTTCTCCCCAACCTCTCTGCATCCTTTGACACTGCTGATCACCCTTTACTCCTGGGATATTATTTTTTTTCTCTAGTTTTTTTTTCCCCTCTCCTTAGAGACAGCATCCTTTGCTGGTTTTCCTATAAACCCAACTACTCTTTCTCGTTCACCTTCAGTAGATCATGCCCTCTAACTGCTCTAACTGTAGGTGTATCAAAAAGTTCCATCTTTGGCCCTCTTGTCTTCGCTCTTTATACTGTTTTCCTTTTTCATCTGACCAACTTACATTGATTTCATAGCCACCTATGTCCTGATGATTTTTAATTCTTACCCTACTCCAACCTGTCTACTCACCTTCATTTCTCCTTACCTTTCACCTTCAACTGTCTTTCAGGAATTTGGAATGGGATGTCCAATAGAGACTTCAACTCAATATGTCTATAACCAAACTGAGCTGTTCTCCTAAATTCCTCCTGTCATCTATATTACTATAGAGTACACCATTACCTCTCATTCCCACAAGCTAGGTGTTATCTTTGTTTACTCATAATCTC
>NW_020944669.1:0-1226 GCF_900497805.2 Vombatus ursinus
TTTTTAAAGTGTAAATGTTCAGCCTGAAAATTTAGCAAATTGCTCTTACGTATGTTTGTATCTAACTCTCAGTTATCTATATATCTATAATTACATGTGTCATTGCCATGGAGGCAAATAGTATTTCTTTGACATCTACTCTCTAAAGAGGATATCAAAATATCCTGAAAGGTTTATGCCAGAACATACTTTTCTAACTTTATGACCTATTTATCATCTATCTATCTATCCAATGGCTCTCTCTCTCCCTCAGTTACCACGTCTAATCAGTTGCCAAGTTTTGTAATAACTACATGAACAATACCTCAGAACTGCATTTTTATCTCTCCATTCACATAACCTCATCACTTCTCTTCTCCTCTATTACAGTGGTCTCCTAAGTGGTCTCCCTGCCTCAGGTCATTCCTCTTTTCTTTCCATCCTCCTCTCAGCTGCTGAAAGGACATTCTTGCCCTGTGGTCCTGCTCATGTCAGTCCCACACTCTAAATGGTAAACTGACTCAGTGGTACATCCAGTATCAAACTGAAACAACTCTGTCTTTTATCACCATTTGGAAACACCTAAAACCTAACTTCTTGATGTAATCCTACATTATTCCACTTTGTGTACTCTAAGAACCAGGCATATTTGCCTTGTTGCTATTCTTCACACAGGACATTCCATTTCACTTCTTTAAGCCTTTACAGAGGCTGGTCCTCTTGCCTGGAATTCAATCTCTCCTCCTCTCTGCCTCTTTGAATCCCCCAGTTTCCTTTGAAGCTCACCTCACATGCTACCTCATCTCTCATTCTGTTGAAGGACTCTCCTGACTGTCACCTGACACCCCCCCCCAAAGTTAGAGAGTTTTCTCCTTTCGCCAGACAACTTATATTTTCTTTATATTTTTCACCTGATTTTATATGTACGTGCTATCTCCACCGATAAGATTTAAATTGTTGAAAAGCAGAGGCTACTGAATTACTGTCTTTATACTCCCAGAACCCAGTCTTTGGCCTCACAGTAAAGAAGTGCTTAAGAAATATAGTGCTTGCTGGCCACTTCCTTGCCCTTTAATAAGATAGGACAGGCTTTCACTGACATCTGCTGGTAAAAAAGAAAACTGCAGCATATGAAAAAGTTGAGACCAGAAAAAAGTTCCTGGAAAGATGAAACTTATGTCCATCTCACATTCAAACCACCATATTACATTCTAATGCATTCCAAACCACATTTTTATTCGATTTTA
>NW_020944670.1:0-35937 GCF_900497805.2 Vombatus ursinus
AACTTTAGATAGCACAAGAATAAATGGAGCTTTCCTTAAAATGACAAATAATATCTATCTAAAACCACCAACAAGCACTTTATGTAATGGAGATAAGCTAGGAGCCTTCCTAATAAGACCTGGGGTAAAGCAAGGATGCCCATTATCAACACATTTATTCAGTATTGAAATAGATGCTAGATACAGCAACAAAAGAAGAAGAAAGGAAAGTTAAGGAATTAGAATAGGCATTGGGGAAACAAAAGCATCACTTTTTGCAGGTTATATGAGGGCATACTTAGAGAATCCAAGAGAATCAATTAAAAACTAGTTGAAGCAATGAACAACTTTAGCTAATTTGCAAGATATAAAATAAACCCACATGAATCATTAGCATTTTTGTACATTACCAACAAAGCTTAGCAGCAAGGAATAGAAAGAGAAATTTCCTTTAAAATAACTGCAAATAATATAACATTCTTGGGATTCTACCTGCAAGGGAAAATCCAGGAACTATATGAACACAATTACAAAACCTTCTCACCCAAATAAAATGGATTTAAACAATTAGAAAAATAGTAATTATGCACGGGTAGGATGAACCAATATAATAAATATTATAATTCTGCTTAAATTAATGTGCTTATTCAGTGCCATACCAAACTATCAAAAATATTTTATAGAGCTAGAAAAAATATTTTATAAAGCTATTTTGCTTTACTGGTGCTTGGATCTTGTCACAGTTCTGAGGGGTGGTCCTGGGATGAGGAGGAATGCTGGTGTAGTGGAGTTTGTTGTGGTGGTGGAGAGAAAACACCTTGCCCCTTATCATAGCACCTTGGAAGAACTGAAAATTTTCAGATCCCTAGAAGTATCTCTGAAAACAGCTGTGCAAATCCCCAAAGCTTGGGACAGTATATTCTCCACATTGGAAGCAGACTTTTACCTTAACAAAGTGTTGAAAACTCAAGTAATTGGCTGGGATCATGAGTAAGCAGCACAAAAAGAGTCAGACTATATTATCTTACTTCGGTGACAAAGAAGATCAAAACATACAACCAGAAGAAGACAAGGAAGCCAAAGCTCCTACATCCAAAGCCTCCAAGAAAAATATGAATCAGTCCCAGGCCTTGGAAGAATTCAAAAGGGATTTTGAGAAGCAAGTAAGAGAAGTAGAGGAAAAACTGAGAGTGATGCAAGAAAATCATGAAAAACAAGTGAACAGATTACTAAAGGAGACCCAACAAAATACTGAAGAAAATAACCCCTTAAAAAATAGCCTAACCCAAATGGCAAAAGAGGTCCAAAAAGCCAATGAGGAGAAGAATGCCCTAAAAAGCAAAATTGGCCAAATGGAAAAGGAAGTCCAAAAGATTACTGAAGAAAATACTTCCTTAAAAATTAGAATAGAGCAATTGGAAGCTAGTGACTTTATGAGAAATGAAGGCACTGTAAAACAAATCCAAAAGAATGAAAAATTAGAAAAGAATGTGAAATATCTCATTGGTAAAACAACTGACCTGGAAAATAGATCCAGGAGAGAGAATTTAAAAATTGTTGGACTATCTGAAAGCCATGATCCAAAAAGAGCCTAGACATCATCTTTCAAGAAATTATCCAGGAAAACTATCCTGATATTTTAGAACCAGAGGGTACAATAGAAATTGAAAGAATCCACCAATCTCCTCCAGAAAAAGATCCCCAAAGGTAAACTCCTAGGAATATTGTAGCCAAATTCCAGAATTCCCAGGTCAAGGAGAAAGTATTACAAGCAGCCAGAAAGAAACAATTCAAATATTGTGGAAACACAATCAGGATAGTACAAGATTTAGCAGCTTCTACATTAAGGGACTGCAGGGCATGGAATATAATATTCCAGAGGGCAAAGGAGATAGGATTACAACCAAGAATCATCTACCCAGCAAAACTGAGTATAATCATTCAGGGGAAAAAATTATCATTAGGTGAAATAGAGTACTTTCAAGCATTCTTGATGAAAAGACCAGAGCTGAACAGAAAATTTGACTTTTAAATACAAGACTCAAGTGGAACATGAAGAGGTAAACAGGAAAGAGAAATCATAAGAGACCTATTAAGGTTGAACTGTTCATATTCCTGCATGGAAAGGTGATATTTGTAACTCATGAGACCTTTGTCAGTATTGGGGTAGTTGGAGGGGAAAAATTATATTACATATATATAGATATAGATAGATAGAGGGCACATGGTGAGTTGAAAATGAAGGGGTCATATCTGGAGAATAAAATTAAGGGGTGAGAGAGCGTTATACTAGGAGAAGGAGAAAGGGAGAGGTAGAGTGGGGTAAATTTTCTCACAAGAAAAAAAACAGAAAAGAAATGGCTCTTACAGTGGAGGGGATATGGGGGAAGGTGAGAGGGAATAAGTGAATCTTATTCTCATAGGATTTGACTTAAGGAGGAATAACATACACACTCAATTGGGTATGGAAATCTATCTTACCCTACAGAAAATGGGGGTGGGAAGGGGACAAGAGAGTAGGGAGATGATAGAGAGGAGGGCAGATTGGGAAAGGGGGTAATCAGAAGCAACTACTTCTGAGGAGGGACAGGGTGAAAAGAAAGAATAGAATAAATGGGGGGGGCAGGATAGGATTAAGGGAAATAGAGTTAGTTTTTCACAGCATGTCTACTATGGAAGTGTTTTACATAACTGCACATATATAACCTATATTTAGTTGCTTGCCTTATCAAGGGAGGGAGGAAGAAAGAAAATTTGGAACCCAAAGTTTTAAAAACACACATTTTAAAAAAATGTTTTCACATGCAACTGGGAAATAAGAAATACAGGAAATGGGTACAGAAATCCATCCTGCCCTACACAAAAATTGAAGGGGAAGGGGATAAGAGAAGGGGGGGAGAGATAGAAGGGAAGGCAGACTAGGGGAAGGGGTATTCAAAATGCATGCCATCTTGAGGTGGGGGGAGGGGTGAGATGGGGTGAAAATTTGGAACTCAAAATCTTGTGGAAGTAAATGTTGAGAACAAAAAAATAAATTAAAAATTACCATAAAAAATGCCAAAAAAAAAAGATTTTCAGACATGGAACATTTTAATACAAACAAGGGTGTCTCTTTGGAGTCAGTTCTATCACTAAATAATTTGTGAAATTCAATCTATTTAGGGCCAGGAAAAAGTAGGCTCCACTTCTAGCCTTTGGGATGTTGTCTACCCTCTTTTTCAGGAACTGCTTTCTCTCCTTGTCTATCTTTTGCTCCTTTTTTGGAAGAGGGTGGAATTAAGTGATGTTTATGGGTTCCTTCTCATATTGGGTCTATGTTACTGATACTGTCATGGTCCAACAGCTCATTGAATGACTCAACGTCCCTCCTGGTCAGTGATGAAATCTGTCTTGACCAAGATAGGGGAAGGTTGAATGAAACTGTTGATCTTGCTTGATCCTAGAGCTACAAATTGCCTGAGGTTGATTAAAACTAGTTAAGAGTGGACTATTGAAACCAGTGTTTTCTTTCTTTTTTTTTTTTTTTAAAGAATGTTGAATACAGACATCAGGAGAGGCCACCTGACTTTGATCACGACTCCATGATTGTAGCAGGTCCAAACTAGTTTCCCTGTTGCTACACCTGGAGCCTAAGCCTGCTGTCCTGACTAGATGTCACTGCCCCCCCCCCATCCCCTTGCCTCCCAATATTCCCCAGCTTTCTCTATGTACTTTTGGTTATTATACAAAATAACTTATGTAACAGCTTCTAAAGGCTGTGCCTTCCATGAGACTTCCTCCCTGTTGAAATATATTTAACCCTGCCCCTTCTCTGTCTATTTTGGGCACTCCAGTACTCTGGTACTGCATGATGAGCCTGGATTGCAATTTTCTTGCTTTTGTTAAAAGACCCTAGTTTTTGCTGTTTTGGCAGTCTTCTTTATTTTACATTGACAGTGTGTTCATTATAGTAATGGTCTTCTCCCTAGATTGTTTTTGAGATTAGTGTATCCTAAAGCCATCAGTTTTTTCCCCCAATTTACCAAGCTCTTTGCTTTGAATGAGGATTGCCTCAGGCAAGCACTCTGAGGGCTAGAAAACTTTTTTTTTTTAATTTAGAAAGAAAGTTTCTAAGCCAGACTAAGTGGTGAGACTAACAGATAGCCTAAAGGGGGATAGTTGCAAAGGCTATGGATGCCCTCATAAAGGTAAAGCCAAATGTTAACTGGCATGAATGCATAAAAACCTTAACTAAGATATTTGAGAAAGGTGGGTTAGAATACTTCTATGTCAATTTTGTTTCTAATATGGTGTTGTGCAAAGGAGAAAAGCCTATTGAGTTCCTCCTCACTGTGGAGAAATGAGAGCTGAGACTAAAATAGGTACTGTGGATCCTAAAATTTTAGGGAAAATTACACTGCATAGACTGTTAGGGTAGCTAGGTGTCACAGTGGATAGAGTATCAGACCTGAATTCTGGAAGACTCATAGGAAATTTACTAGCTATGTGACCCTGGGCAAGTCACTTAACCCTGTTTGCCTCAGTTTCCTTATCTGTCAAATGACCTGGAGAAGGAAATGGCAAACCATTCCAGTATCTTCACCAAGAAAACCCCAAATGGGGTCATGAAGAGTCAGACATCACTGAAATGAATGAACAATAACAAAGACTGTTCCAGGTCTTAGTATGTGTTACTCACACAGGTGATGTCATCAGATTCATACAGGCAGAGGAACCATAGCCAATAATAACTGAAGTGAGATCTGGTATTCCTGAGCTTGTAGGGTCAATATAATCTACAGGGCTTAGCCTCAGTGGGCTCTAGGCTTTTTTGAGTGTGGGCCACAGGAGCAAAGTAGAACAACAGCATCACCAATGCTGAGCTGCAGTCACAGAGCAAGACAATGAGGTAAGAGATGGAGCAGTGCACAATCTCATTCTCCTTGGAAGGAATGGAGGGCACTAAAGTGTGATACTAGAATACCTCCATCAGTTAATTGTCATGACAACATCCACTTTTTGTCATAATTCTGGATTAGATGATTATACTGATGTTGGATATACTAACGAAGAGAACACAGCATTGTTCATGAAAAAGTAAAAATCTTTTGATCAAGCTTTGGGAAACTGGAATAGGGTTAAGGGAGGAGGTCACC
Organism: Vombatus ursinus; assembly: GCF_900497805.2. Lineage (NCBI taxonomy): Eukaryota > Metazoa > Chordata > Mammalia > Diprotodontia > Vombatidae > Vombatus > Vombatus ursinus. Next base: position 5,115 of record NW_020944670.1, read on the forward strand.
TTGGTCCCCAAGGATAGTCACATTGACCTCATCATCAATTACTTTCAGGTCTAATCTCCCTGGATTTATAGGACTTTTGTGCAGAGGTGATGATAAAAATTAAGAATGTAGACTGCAATGCTGTCCTAGACAGTAAATATCAAATTACCTTCATTTTCTGATTGTTATGATAGATATTTGAGTAAAATAATTTTAAGGCTTATGACAAGGCTTAGACTTAGTTGGAGTAATAGACTATCCATACTTGAGATATGTATTGGTGAGTTTGAAATCTGGTTGGTATCAACAGACACTGGTTCTGGTATGTCCAGATCCCCAACACTAAAGTATCAGCACTGATTGGAACCAACTCTACTCTTTTCAAAATTCTAGCAGGATACTGTAGGCAACAAGCTGGCAACCAATACTGGCATATTTTGAGCATCAATGCAAGACTGTGCTAAAGCTCACAAAAAGATAGAAGCAAGAGGTTCCAGTGAACACTCTAGGAACCCCAACTTTATCCTTTGAGATGAATCCAGAGATATTTGACTTTGATTATCCCCAGTACTACAGCAGTGAAAGGATAGGTTGGGGCTGGAACTCAGCAAGAAGACAGGAATGTTCTCATTGCATAAGTGGAATATGGGATGTGCTTGAGGTGCAACCCATAGAATCTAGTCCACTAATTCCTGACCATTCAAGCAAAGATCTAGAATCATTCTTCTGTCTTTGATGGAAGATCTCAGAAACCATTTCAAAAACATGCTAGTTAAAGACATCATCACAGAATCCAGCAGTCCTTATGTGTCACCATAGTGGTGGTGCCTAAGAAAAATGGAAAAAGAAGAATGTATAGTTATCCCTTCTACATTGTGAGGGCTAAAGGTGTGGCACCCCTGCAATCTGGAAAATCTGCATAAGATTTCATGGTTCTCCATTTGTACCAGAGAAGAAGTCTGGATCATCATGATATTAAAAGACAAAATATGTTTATATTGCACTATATGTATGCATACATATATGCATATATATGCATATACATATACATATGTGTGTATTAAGCATTTCTGAGTTCTAAACTTTTCTGGGTCATCTGCTGGCTTTCACGCGTCACCTGTGGCTTCCAAAAACTCACAGAAAAATTCCCATTTAATTTCTTATCCCAACCCATGATATATCAAAACTTCCATGTGTAAAGTCACAACGTGGAAAGGATAAGTTGTAGGTTGATTACTAAACTTTGACCAAAAGAACTAAAACAGATCAGTCCATCTGTCCAGGGATTTTCAAGTTCACTGATCAATGAAAAGCTAATGCATACAAAGTTATTGAGAGATTTGGCAATTTGCCTATTTACAAAATAGCCCCAGAGAATGGAAAGGGCTCTATTAGGATTGTGCACTGCAACTGCCTATTGCCCATATCAGAGTTAGTTGGACTTTCTAATGATCAGGTGGAGAGAACTGATGGACACTCATGTAAAGGCTGAGAAAAAGGGAACTATCTACTAGTTGTACAAATACTGTCTAATCCAGATACAGTCACTGAAAATGAGGCTTCCAGTGAAGGAAACTGTATTATTACATGGCAGAAGGACTGAGCCCAGAGACAATTCCTTTACTACCCAAAACTGCTACAGAGACACCTAGGTGCAAATTAAATCCACAGAACTTAAATATATCCACCATAGATGCCAGCCCAGGTGTAGACAAACAGGTCTATTATCATCCTGATGGTCAGCCTATTTGAACTACTAGCTAGGTATAGGAGTAGAGAGATGTCAGTGACAATAGAACTAGACCTATTAGGATAGTCATTAGGTGAAGTTGTGAGATTACAGGTGAACTAGAAGTTATAGTTACACATGTCTCTAGGCAAGAGTACTAAGAGATTGCTCATTTTAAATGTGCCTTACATATAACTGTATATCTTTATTGCTATACTTGTGCAATGCTAGATGTTTTAGTGTGCTTGTTTTATTTTGCTGTTGTGTTCCTTTGAATATGTTTTGTGTTATGTTCATGTCACAGTAATGACTAATTGTTAACTATTTTGCAGGTACACAATTGCTTACAGTTAATTTGTTCTTTATATATAGGCCTATTGATAGTGCTATTGTTGTAGCTAGCTACTTTTGCTTTATTAGTTAGCCATGCTTGTTGCTTTTGATTGATTGCCATGTACTGTGGATATTCATTTACTTTTGGTAATGTACATGTGTCATGTCCTGAATGTAGTTAAGCATGTTGTCACTGTAGTATCTTCCCAGGGGGTGCTCTTTATAGTGCCATGTCTACTGCACACGTCTATAGTGTCATGTCTAACGTCCATTTGTTTCATTTCAGTTTCAATGGTATTGAAACTTGATTATGTGGGATACTAGGTAAATTATTCTTATTGCTTTAGGGCACTGAGGCTTGTGATTATACTATATTTTTATAGTATAAACTTAGACTTACCCCAGATAATCTTTACAAGGGATTGCAAAGAGTTTTGGTCCAAGGGAGGAATGTAACCCCAATTCCAAAGCCCACTGGTATGGGGCTCTCTCTTTTCTGGTGGAAATTAATGCCTATGAGGAACTTACATTCTAATAGGTGGAGACAACATGCAAGAGGAGCTGAAAAAGAGGTGGAAAAGGTACCCATATGTGGTCATAATAGCAAAGTCTATTTAGGAATATTCTACTGTGAGTCCATGCTTTCTTTAGAATCCATTGGATCTTTGGCCTTATTAGTTGTTGATTAATTTTCTTCTGTCTTGCAGTATTTGTTCATAGATGTCTGGGCTCATTTAGATTATGTGGAGGCCATCTTCCCTTGTGCTAATGATATCATCCATGTGAATTTATCCGTTGGTGTTCAAGGTCTTTAGATAAATTTTCTTCCTTCAGAGATCTTTGGGAAATTTGTTCTTTTTATTATATTTCCCTGTTGCTTATTTTCAGAATCCTTCCATTTTGATGGCACTTTCCCAGGAACCTGGGCCTCTAAGCTACCTTAGTCTCCTCCCATTATGGGCAATTCATGTTTCTCCAGTATAGATTTCTACCCCAGTTGACATCTTGGACAGAACTGTCCCCCAATTGGATACTATTCTCCCTTGCTTCAGGTCTGTTGAATCCACACATACTGGCATACTACACTAGTTCCCTATGTTCTTTGTTTCTCTGACTGAGTACTATTACAGCAAAGAGAGCTGCCACAGTGTAGTCATAGCCACAGTAAGCTTTGGCCTTTTGGTTTTCTGTGGCCCAAGAAGGAGGCCAGAATTAAACTCTGTTACAAGTATGCAGGTTGTTTTTAGATACCAGATCATGGTAGCTGGTGGAGAAGGGGTATTGAATAAGTATTGAATTAGGGATTAGAGATTATCCTTCTCTACTTTTAATTCATCAACTTGTGGCCTCATTACAGTTCCTCCTTAAGACAATCAAGACAGCATATATTACTTAATCTCTTGTGCATAATTCTTGTTGTGGAGAGGCTTGAGAGATCATGAGACTTGGAGAATGCATACATGCTTTATATGTTGTTGGTCATGTGACTTGGAAACAAGATTTTATGTCTATAAACAACAAATTTCCTATTATTACATTAATCTTAATCTTTAGGCTTTTATGTTCTATTTAGAGATTTTGAATCATCCATTTTGTTAGCTATCCCTACTGCTTTTGAAAATTTAAGAAGCATGCCTTCTATACCTTTTTCTAAGTCACCTAGAGATAAAAATGTTATGTAACTGAGACCTGTAGGCCACTTGACTGGACACCACCTTCAAAATGACATTAAATTATAACTAAATACCCTAGCTGTGAGCCTCTGTCAATGTTTTGGTCATAGCTTGGCAGTATAGGGGAAATTGTTGGTCAGGATACTCAGGAACTCCTATCAGAGTTGCATCCACTGGCATATATAAAGAAATTCAGAATGTAGAAATCCAGATTCAGGACGAGTGCAATTCAGTGAATGACTGCAGCTATAATCAGATTGTGATATCTTCATAGAATCATAGAATTTGAGCTAGAAGGAGCTTAACCAGTACCAAATGGTTTTAATCATTGCTATTGTATAATATAATTTGAAGTGTGGAAGTGATATTCCCCTTCATTCTGGCCTTTTTTCATTTTTTTCCCTTGATACCCTAGAATTTGTACTCCTGCAAGTGATTTTTCTTATTACTTTATTCAACTATATGAAGTACCCTTCAGGAATCTGATTGGTATAGCATTAACTTTGTAAATTACTTTTATGGCATTGTCATTTTAATTATTTAATATGACCCTACCATTGTTGTTAGAGCTTTCTATGCTTATTTAAGATATAATTTATTTCTTTAAGGAATATTTTGTAATTTAACTTATACAAATATTTGATAGATTGACTCACAAATGCATTCTGTAGTTTCCCTTTCTATTTTCCCACCTGGATCAACACTATCATCACCATCACCATTACCATCACCACCACCAACATCATCATCATTATCATCACTATTACAAATGTTGATTTTGTGGGAAGTTTCGTGGTATGAAATTTTGCTAAAGCTATTTGTCTCAATTGGTTTCTTTGCTTATTCACTAGGATTTTCTGAGGATCATATCATCAGTAATTAGAGATAGTTTTGTCTCTTCTTTGCTCATCTTTAGAATTTCTTTTTCTTATATCTCAGGCAACTCTTCATTTCTCAGGAGCTATACTCCTTGGATTTGACTCCACCATCATCATGCCTTGCTATCTCCACCCCTCTCCCAGAAAAGCTCATCACTAGGAAACTCATCACCACAGAGATAGCATCAGTTTTAGTACTCACACCTTATCACTACCCTCAGTTGCCTCTGCCCCTTTGATTGGATGATTGAACAAAAATCTCCTCTCAAACCTCGCATTTATAAAGGTCTCAGAAGTTCAAACATCTCTTCACTTTCCACCAGCTGCATTGCCTCGATTCCACTCCACCATCATCATGTGCTCTTCCCCATACCAATTTCTTGTCAATTCCCTAATTTTGGAGATTTACTGAATTTATTGATTTATTTTCCCTTCTTTAGTTATAAAATCTTTCTCCTTCTCCCCTTCTTTTTTTAGTTAAAAATCCTCCTCCTTTTCTCCTCTCCAACTTTTGTTTATTATTCTTTTTTTCTGTCCCTTTTTCTAAGAAAGGATTCTATTACCTTGTTATCTTCATTGATCTTTCTTTTTTATCCATTCCCTATTTTTGTTCTTTAATTGAATTCTTTTATTTTTTGCTTATTTATTCTATTTCTGTACATTATTTGTTCTTTTTCTAGCAAATATCTATATTGCTGTCTTTGTAGATCTTAACCCACCTTCCCTTAGTTTTCTGTTATTCCTAACTCTTAGAATCATCAATTTAAGAGGGAGATAATGAGTATAGAAGCATTACCATGATAGAAATTATTCTGTGTCCAAAATTTTGTTGTTTGATGCTATCCTCTGCTCAACCCAATCTCCTTCCTGTCTATCATGAAATCTATTTTCCGTATCCATGTCCTTCCACCTTAATAAGTGCCAGTTATCCTCCCAGAGTTTTATTTCCCTTTCCTCAAAGTAGCATGCTATCTATTGAGGTACACTACTTTCACAAAGGACATGGTTCTCCTATGTATCAATACTCCCAAATTAGAACAATTGTAAACTCTTCTCTTCCATTGCTGATAAATAACTCCTCCTTCCTAGCCAAGTTGTTCTTCAGTGAGATGCTGTCTCCACATTGGACTGAGAACTAGCCCTTTATTTGCAATTTTCCCCAATCCTTCCACCTTCTACCACCCTATGATTCTCCTGCAGGTCCTACAATGCTGGTGTCTTTGTCATGGTTCATAAAGTTAAGAGGATTATCATCCCTATTTTACAGATGAGGAAACTAGAACTCAAAAAGTTATGTTGCTTATCTTAATATTCATTTAGTGGTAGAGATGGAACTTGAGCCCTGAAACCAAGTACAAACCACCACACTGTAGTGATTGGAATGTTAAGGCTGACATAGAATATAGGTTTTTGCTAGTGGCCTAAAAATGAAGTAGATTCCTCCTATGGTAAAGAGAACCTAACTATGAATATTGGTACTGAGAGGTAACTAGATGTGTCAGGGTAAAAAGCATTGGACTTAAAGTTGGGATAGGCCTAAGTTCAAATCTGGCTTCAGACCTTTAAAATTGTGTGATGTGTGACCATGGGCAAGTCATTTAAGCTCTTTCTACCTCAATTTCCTCATCTATAAAATGAACAATAATGGCATCTACTTCCCAGGGTTATTGTGAAGATCAAATGAGACTATATTTGTAAAGTACCTTGTAAATCTGAAAGCACTATATAAGTGCTATCTATTATTGTTATCATCATCATCATCATCATCATCATAGGTAACAGAGGTATGGATGATGACCAGTTAAACTGAAACTTGAATTTATTGTACCATTAGAGGTGCACTGAGTTCTTGAAAAGCAGCTTCCTGTCAACATGATTGAAAAGGAATTTACTAAAGGCTTAGAATATGCTAAGCAATGTGCTAAGCAGGCATACATATAAAAAGACAAAGTCCAGCTCTACCCTCAAGGAGCTTACATTCTCATGGGGAGACAATCTTCAAGGTGTAGTAGTGACCATAGAAGAATACTTTGATTCAGAAATCTGCAAGGATGGTAAGTAGAATCGTAGAGGAGAATACTGACACACTACATCCAGGAACAATTCCAGAGCTGATTATGGTGCATGGTTCCAGAACTGGTTGTGTGGGAACAGGTAAAGGGACTCTGGGGATAAGGGGACTGACAAGGAAAAGAAGTCTGGAGAGTTGGGACTGAAGTGCAGAGTGGCTGAAGCTTTTCCTCAAAGAAGAGATCTCACTAGTTACTGACCAGACACTCACAGTGGGAAGAGGCTGGCAAGAGATTCCTCTAATAATAACTGACATCATAGAGCATTTTAAGTTTACAAAAAAATCTTTTTTCACAATAATCCTGTGATGTAATTATCTTCATTCTACAGAAGAAGCAACTGAGGTTCAAAAAGGCTCTATATCATAAAGCTGTAAGTAAGTGAATGAATTGTGCTTAAAGTTGAGTCTTTAGATTCAATGTTCTTTGCAGTGTTTCAGGGTACTTTAGCAGACTACAGAAATCATCTGCCACATGGTACAGATGAATATAATGGAACATCTTTCACACTGGCACACTCGTGGCCAGGTCCTCTATCCCTGTGAATGTGAAGAGAGTACCTTTGAGGGGCAAGATTTACTTTAAACTTTCATCCCTCTCTGTGTCTGTGGGATTGCTTGTCCTTTCAGGAATCTCCAAAATGAAGTTATGGTTCTTCTGCCTAATAATCACTCTTAGTCCTCTTTTAACCTGAAGTGAGGCTGGATTCTTTTGAGGAAATTTGGGGGAGGCATATGGAACCTTCCTGAGCTTCATAGGAAGACCTGTGTAAGATTTTTCCTCCAGCTAATTTAATAGGAAAGATTTCCTGAACATAGAACTCTTTTATTGTAAGATGAGGAAAAAATTATTGACCCTTTGGGCGCCCATTGTAACTTGACCTGAGTATTTCCCATTACCCTCTATTCCCCAGATGTGTTTTTTAATTGTTGTAACTATAGGGTCCCTTCTTTCTCTCCTCATCCAAGTTCTCACCTTCATCCTTCACAACCTATTCATTCCCCTTAGGAGAAGACACAGGAAATGGAGTTGGGTGAGAGTGACAAAGACTTGATAGAGAGAAACTAGGAACTTGAAGGTAGGTAAACCTGAGGGAGGAGATTTGTTGGCTCTATTGATGGTCTCCACTAACTGCCAGCTCCTTAATGAGCCCACAGGGAACCTTGAAGAAAAGACTAGAAAATTTTCCCAATCTATGTCTCAATTTTTTCAACTTGAGAATAGAGCTTTGAGGTCATTGTCCCAGCTCTGGTTGTCCCTATTGAATTCTATTAGATAATTGTAGGTAGAAGGACCTATGTCAAATTATCCAGTATAGTAAGGACTCCCACTGCTCATGGTAGCACAATTTCTGATAAAGGTTCTAGGATTATCAGTTATAGAGACAAAAGAAAAGACCATTTACAATGCTTATTGGGATGACAGTTTGGAGAAATGTCCATGGAGAAGAGGTCAAGGTGACCTTGTATGAAGACATGAGGTAGGAACAATGAGATAGAGAAATATCTGGAAGGACTTGGGTCTCCTTCAATGAGGCCATAGGCACTGGGAATTATGGAAGGACCCTTAAAACGTGGCTGGTAGAATACTGGGGATAGTTTCAGTTGGGAGATCCTTGGATCTGACAGAACAATAATGAAATGAGAGGACCTCCCAAGTCATTGGACCCCAGTACTTGTATCTGAGGCAGGACCTTGGAGTTTATTATATGGAATATGAGGTGAGGACACCATTTAGGGCAAGCAGATTTTAAATCATCAGGACCTTCCTGCCTTTAGGATAGCAAGACCAATGCCTCAAGAGTGATTTGCTCATTTAATGAATGGCCCAGGTCTCCTCTGAGCTATGGTCTATTTCTGCCATCCTTGAATAAGGAGATGAGGAAGGTGAGCACTAGGCAAGAGTGGAGGTGGGCAAAAAGAAGTCTTAAAGCAGACTGAAGACTGGAAGTAAAGGCTGGGAAATAATGGGGCTGAGTTAGGGAATAAAGAAGGGAGAAGAGGCAATACTTCCATTGAAATGGGTGCTGAGAAATCATTGTATTCAATAATCAACTAGGCAGGCATAGAAAAACTAAAGAACAAGCAAACCCTGACTTTATGTCCTCCTTGGAAGCTTTTCTATTTCAAAAGATCCTGTGACTTGTGTGGGACCTACTTTAGTCCCACCTTCACTTTTTAGGCAAATATCCTTATTATCCTACTTGACAACTCACTTTCCTCTCACCTCCCATCTCCTGTCAAGCTATTCACATACCTGCAACTACCTTCCTTTCCAGGTTCAAGATTCTGCATCCAGATTTCTCAATTAGTTTCTCCCTTTCTGTGCTTACCCTCTTGTCTGAAAAGAAGTACCTCACTAATGATACTTCTTCCTGGCCTTTGTAACTCCAGACCCCTGGACAATTGCTATGTAAAGCCTCTTCTACATAAAAAAGGGAAAGCCAAAGAGAATGACAGAGTCAGCTAGCAAGCAAGTAAAGCATTTATTAAGCATGTATTATGTGCTAGGCATTCTACTAAGGACTAGGGATACAAAAATCAAAAAACAAAAAAAGGAAAAAAGTACTTTTTGCCCTTAGGCTGCTCACATTCCAATGAAGGAGACAGTTTATTTATCTAGGAAAATACAAAATTTTATACACTCACATCTATATATCTTGAGATGTATTTCTCTCTCTCTCTCTCTATATATATATATATAGATACATACTCTCTATATATACTTTCCACGTAAAGAGTACATGTATATAAATATATATATATATAAATACACTCTCTATATATGTACACACACACTCTCTATATATAGACATATACTCTCTATATATTCTCTCTCTCTATATAGATATATGCTCTCTATAGAGAGTATATATTCTCTCTCTATATATGTATATTTTCTCTCTATATATATACACTCTCTCTACATGTATACATACACACATACATATATGTGTGTGTGTATATATATATATATATAGAGAGAGAGAGAGAGAGAGAGAGAGAGAGAGAGAGAGAGAGAGAGAGAGAGAGAGAGAGAACATAACTTACAATTTCAGAGAGAAGGCACTAGCAGCTATGGGGGGTAAAAAAGGCTGCCTTCAGAAAGTGGTGCTCAGTCTTAAAGGAATTCAGAGGTAGAGGTGAGGAGGGAGAGTATTCTAGCCACAAGGGACAGCCAGTGCAAAGGCACAGAGATAAGAAATGGAGTGTCATGTGTGAAGAACAGCAACTAGGCCACTGCATCTGAATTGTGTAGTACATAATGGAAAATAACACATGGGGATGCTGGAAAGGTAGGAAAGGCAATGTTATAAAGAGATTTAAATTCCTAACTGAAGCATTTATACATGATCCCGGAGGGAGTAGGAAACCAGTGTTGTTTATTAAGTAAGGGTAGTGACATGCTTAGACATATCGCTTTGACTGTAGAGTAAAGGATAGATAGTGATGGTGGGTGAAGAGACTTGAGGCTGGAAGACTAATTAGAAGACTATTGTAGTATTTGAGGTGAAAAGCAGTGAGGGTTTGAACTAAGGGGCGGGGGTGGCCATAACATGACTTTTGTCCCATGTAGAAAGCCTTGTTCTCCTTAGATCCCACTTTCCTGGGTCATTCTAGGGACACCCCTGCTACAATTTCTAGGATGACATGCCTAACTAGTGATGAGGTGAGTCCAGTGGTCTGGGAAAGATCCTAGAGGTATTTGCTGCACCCAACTGTCTATCCTTTAGTCAGTTACTTGGCCATTCATCCAGTAATGGTACAAATTTCATTGTCCTTGGCCATGTAATTTAGATTGGCTATGCAGTCTCAATAAGCCACTCTGGTCCCTCGTTGAGGGTGGAGTAGAGAAAGTAGCGGACTCACTGTCAGAAAATCTAGGTTTTCTTCCTGGTCTGAACTGCTACCTCTCCAAACTTGGAAAAGTCACTTACTATCTCTGGGTCTTAATTTCATTATCTGTAAAATAGGTTTCATAGAATTTTAGAGCTGTAAAGAGTCTCAGCTATAGCCATCTTCTGGTCCAACTCATATCAGACAATGAATAATAATATACTAGTTAGCATTGTTGTGAGAATTAAATAAGATGATAGATTTTTATTCTTGTTTTTCAGTGTTTGGTCTTAAATGGCATTCTCAACAGACATATCTATCTATCCATCCATCCATCCATCCATCCATCCATCCATCCATCCATCCATCCACCCATATATATGTGTGTGTATAAGTGTGCATGTGTACACATATATTTACTATATCAATTTTATATTTGGAATATATTATACATATACAGTCTTGAAAATAAAGGACTTTTATATCTATATCTATATACATATAAACACAGTTACATACACATGTATGACCTTCTTTTTCTATTTTTAAGCAGTTTGTCTTCTTGCTGAAATAGCAGAACAGGATATTCATGCAAAACACGTCATGGCACATTTACAAAGTAGTAGAACAGGAAGAAAGTCCATTGGGTTTCCTTCCTCCTACTCCATCTGGATTAATGTCATTAGCCTTGGGACCGGACAGCAAGGTAAGGGATCATAAAATTTAGAACTGAGAGTAACCTTAAAGATCATCTTTTCTGATTTCCTTATTTTAATAATGCAATAAATAAGGCCTCAAGATATTAAATACCTTGTTGGAGACTTTCAACCAAAATGTCAGAGAGTTAGGATTTTAACATAGGATCAAAGTATGTAACATTCATTCATTCATTCACTCACTCATTCATTCATTCATCAAAGTTATTGAGGTCTTTTGGTCCAGGCACTGTACTAAGTATCAGGGATGAAATAATAATTAAGAAACAGTCCCTACCCTTAAATAACTTACTGCTTATTTGGATAGTTGAGACATGGACACAGGTACATATCTTCCATAGAAGGCATCATGTGCTAAGTTCCATAAATGTTGAAAAAATAACATGTGAAAAAATTTCAGAAGAGGAAGAAATCCCTTCCAGCTCAGGAGGTAAGAGAAGGCTTCCTATAGGAGGTCACATTTAAATTAGATCTTGAAGAATGGGTTACATTTTCATAGGTGGAAATTGGAGAGGAGGCTATTGGGGGAAGAGAGAATTGGCATGAGTCAAAGAGTGGAGGTCAAAAAGCAATAGGTTAAGAGGGAATAATACATTAAGTGCCTAATGTCTTTATGCATGAGAGAATTTATCCCCCGGGTCAAGCTGTAGCATGTGCATGAAGAGGGTAGTGAAAAGTTTGGAAACTTTTCCTATATTACCTAATACATGATTGTAGAATTGAATTGGGAGATGACATAATAACTGTCATTGAGTGTTTGAAGGATGATCATGTGGAAGATGAATTACACTTGCTGTCCCTGATCCCAGAGGACAGAATCAGGAGCAGTGGACAGAAGTAGCAGAAAAGTCAACTTGGGCTTAAAGTAAGGAAAAAAAATTCTTCTGACAATTAGAGCTATCCAATATTGGAATGTGCTGCCTGGGAAGATGGCATATTCCTTTTAATTGGAGGTTTTCAAGCCAAGACTCACTGATCTTTTGTTAGTGATACTGTAGATGAATTTATCATTCAGAAGTAAGTAGGCCTTGACAGGATTAACAATCCTTTCCAACTCTGATATTCTGTGACTATTAACTGAATTGAAAGAACTTATATTTTCAGTGTAAGTTTTATTATTTCTATTTTATAGATGAGGGCAGGTAGGCAGTGCAGTGGATAGAGGACTGGGCCTGGAACCAGGAAGATCTGAATTCAAATTCTGCCTCAGACACTTACTAGCTCTGTTAGTCTAAACAAATCACTTAACCTTTATTTGCTTCAGTTCCTCATTTGTAAAATGGGGGCACACTGGAGAAAGAAATGGCAAACCATCCTAGTGTCTTTGCCAAGAAAACCCCATGGACAAAATCTAGGAATCACATAGAGTTGGACAGACAAGAAAAAGATAGACCAAATTTCTAGGAAATTCGGAGGGAGAATATTTTTACCTAATTAAGCTAGGTAAATCTTGGAAGAGGAAGTGGCACCTTAGCTGTCTACATTCATGGAAATGATGAATTTCAAAAGACAGATGAGAGAGGACATTCTAGGCATGAGGGACAATCATTCAGCTGAATTTAGTGAATTGTGGGAAAATTGGATAAAATTGAAAAGTAACCTGGTGAAAATCAGAATGCAGAGTAAGACGTGAAGCACTATTAAGTGAGCTGAAAGGGTAAATGGGAGACAGATGATGGAGAATCTTAAAGGTGAGACTGAAAGAGGTTGTATTTTATGTCATAGACAATAAGGATCCACTGAAAGTTCTTTAGCAGGGGAGTGACTATTGGAATTAAGCATCATTTGGATTATTTGAGAGATGAAGGATAAAACCAATTTAAAAAAATGCTTGGCAAGTTGTCCAACTAAGCAAAGTGATCCTGAGAACATTTAAGGATGAAACTAGAAAGATAACAGAGAGAAGACAGATGGAAAATTGTTGCAAATACACACATATGTGAGAAATATCCATATATATACATACGTATGTATGTGTGTATACAGATTTTAACATCATTGTACCAGATTGCTTATAGAGGAGTTAGAAATGGCACTGAAGAGATCAAAGATGGGAAAAAACAACTAGAGTAGGTCAATTGTACAGATAAGATGTTTTTGGGAGAAGTGACACAATTTTGATGTCATTGAGGGATTGATTCTTATCTAAAGGAGGAAAGGGAAGATACTAAAGGTGTAGGGGGGAAATTTTTGATTTTATTGCTACTGCAAAAGTAGTGACTAAAAACTTTTGACATATAAGTTTGCTTCCTATTTCTCTGTCTCTCTGTCACTGTCTAAGTCTCTCTCACATACACATATACACAATTTAGGAAAATAATAAAAAACAAATAAAAAGCATCCTTGATGATGGTATTAGAAGGGAAGAGGCAAGCTTTTGTCAGCAAAATTCTAGAGTTGACCATATCTTACTTGAAAATTATAAAACTGCTCTGTCTTGTTCTCTTCAGAATTAGAGAGAAGTCTCTTGATCCATGTCCAAGATTCTCTTCTCTCCATCTCAATCCATAAACTTAAAGGCTTAGCCAATAACCACTACTAATGGTTAGGTAATTTATTAAAAATATTATCAAGTAATAAAGAAATGTAAACAAACAGTTAAACAAGATAAAGAAGGCTGTGACTGGGCTCCCAGACACAGTTACCATTTTCCTTTGGGAAATCCGGGGGAAGAAGCAATATTGATTGGACTGGCCTCCAGGTTCTCAGATTCAGTCCACAGCTTTACCACTCATCTGTTTGACTTCTCTGCATTTACTCTCAGGTTCACACCATCACCTTCTTGTATTTCAATGTTAACTCTCAACCTCAATGCTTGTTGTGCCCTAAATCTTTGAAAAGTCTTTTCCTCTAGGCAATTGGAACCCTCAAGCCAACCGAACTCTTCCGAATGCCTGTGAAAAGTTTCAGGAACACAGTGCTATATTGCTATTATTTTTTCAGCTGTACTAAGAACTTTTTCCTTACATAAATGCTGAAATCTTCCTCTCTGAAGCCTCTGTGTATTGCCACTTGTTCTGCCCTCTGGGGTCAAGCAAAATCAGTCTAATCTCTCTATTATATCACAGCTATCCATATTCTTAAAGATACGTATTTTTTTCACCACCTTCTCTTTTCTAGGTTACAGCATCCACGCTATTCAATTGATAGTCATTTGACTATAGTCCCTTATTGTGTATTTTGACTCCCCTCTTGCTTACTCACATTCTTTTTAACGACCACAGTAATTTCTGTTGAGGTTACTCATTTCACCTCCTTCTCTTCTTCTTTTTCCCTTGCTTAATTGTTTATTGAATGAACACAAGATAGTGACAATTTTCTAGACAATTAAATATAAATATCCCCTAATTCCCTCAGTCCACAGAACTGAGCATTCTTTTCTCCTCTCACTTCTTTTTGCAGATCTTATCCTGGAAACGGCTTGCTCCAGAGAACCTTACCATGGTCACTGAATTCCTTTTGCTGGGCTTTTCCAACCTCCAGGAACTGCAATTTGTGCTCTTTGCTGTCTTCTTCTGTCTCTACATGATCATCCTTTGTGGAAACATCATGATTGTTATAGTCATCCTCCTCGAACACAACCTCCACACCCCCATGTATTTCTTTCTAGGTGTCCTCTCTGTGTCTGAGACCTGTTATACCTTTGTCATTTTGCCCAAGATGCTTCTCAATCTGCTCTCGATGCTCAGGACCATCTCCTTTACCAGCTGTGCCATCCAAATGTTCTTCTTTCTTTCCTTTGCTATCAACAACTGCTTATTGTTGGGTGTAATGGGTTATGACCGCTATGCTGCCATCTGCCACCCTCTGCGCTATTCAATCCTCATGAATTGGAGGGCCTGCAGACTCTTAGCAGCTATCTGTGGGGTGAGTGGATTGCTGATGTCAATGGTTGGCACCACCTTGGTCTTCATTCTCCCCTTCTGTAACTCTAACAAGATCAACCACTATTTCTGTGACATTTCACCTCTTATTCACCTTGCCTGTGGTGACACCCATGTCAATGAGATGATCATATTCATTTGTGGTGTACTGGTGCTGGTGGTCCCATTGATTTTTGTCTGCATCTCTTATGGCTTCATTGTCAGCACTATCTTGAGGATTCCATCCACCGCAGGTAAGCGGAAGACTTTCTCTACCTGTGCCTCCCACCTCACAGTAGTTATAGTCCACTATGGATGTGCATCTTTTGTCTACCTGAGACCCTCATCCAAGGTCACATCTGACAAAGACCAGTTGGTGACAGTGATTTACACTGTTATCACACCCTTGCTGAATCCCATGGTTTATAGCCTCAGGAACAGGGATGTTCAGATAGCCATCTGGAAAGTTATCAGTAGGGGAAAGCTACCACCACACTGTCCAAGTAGTAGCCCTTCCTTATAATCAAGCAAACCAAGCAAAGACAAATCCATTGATTGTCTATGTTATGTTATATATTTCTTCTTGTTCTTGTTCATGTTTGTCTTCTGCTGCTGTTCTGCCACTTCACTACTGTATTTGTTGATGTGTAATTGAAAATAAATGCTTTTAAGGAAAAAAATTGAAAAATTAGTTCCAAATTTTCTCCCTTCCTCTAACCTCTCCCCCTCAATTGAGAAGACAATCAATATGATATCAATTATACAGGCAAAGTCATGCAAAATATATTTCCATATTAGCCTTTCTGCACAAAAACCAAGAAAAATAAAGTGAAAAATAATTCTTCAATATTCATGCTGAATTCATCATTTCTCTCTCTGGAAGTAGATAGCATTTTACATTGTGAGTCCTTTGGAATTGTCTTGGATCATTGTATTAATTAGAAGAGTTAAGTCTTTCACAATTGATCATCATTACAATATTGCTGTTACTGTGTACAATGTTTTCGTGGTTTTGTTCACTTCATTTTCCATTAGTTAATACAAATCTTTCTAGGTTTTTCTGAAAGCAACCTGCTCATCATTTCTTATAGAACAATAATATTCCACCACAATCACATGCCAAAATTTATTCAGCCACTTCCCAATTGATGGGCATCCCTTCAATTTCATATTCTTTACTACCACAAAAAGAACTCCTATAAATATTTTTATACATATAGATCCTGTTACTTTTTTATTGATCTCTTTGAGATATAGACCTAGTTGAGCTATTACTGGGCCAAAGGGTATATGTAGTTTTATAGCCCTTTGGGTACAGTTCTAAATTGTTCTCCCAAATTCACAGCTCTACCAACAGTGCATTAGTATCTTTATTTTTCCACACTGCCTCTAGCATTTATTACTTTAATTTTCTGCCATGTTAACCTATCTAATGATTGTGAGGTCATAACTCAGAGTGGTTTTAATTTGTGTTTTGCTCATCAATAATTATTTAGAACATTTTTTCATATGACTATGAAAAACTTTGATTTATTCTTCTGAAAACTGCCTGTTCATAGCCTTTCACCTTTTATCAATTGGAGAATAGCTCTTATTTTTATAAATTTGCCTCACTTTCCTATATATTTGAGAAATGAGACCTTTATCAGAGAAACTTGCTAAATATTTTCCCCTTGGTTCACTGCTTTCATTCTAATTTTGGCTACATTGATTTTGTTTGAGCAAAAGCTTTTCAATTTCATGTAATCAAAGTTATCCATTTTACTATCCACGATCCTCTCCATCTCCTGTTTGATCAAAAACTCTTCCCTTATCCATAGATCTGACAGGCAAAGAGCAATGATTTGTTTTTAATACTTATTATTTATGATTGAATTATTTAGTCATCATTTCAGTCCAAATTCCTTGTTTACATTTCTCTCATTGATTCTGATTTTGTTGTAATCTGTAAATAATTTAGTTAATATTTCTGCCTTACTGCATTTATTTATGAATTCTTTTTGCTCTAGTGCACAGTTTTTGCAAACATTGCAAGCAATAAACAGCTATACTTATAAACTTGTTAAGATTCTCATTTAGTAATTGCTAATGTTTTATCATGTTTTTGTTTTTCTTTAAGATACAAGAGAAAAGGCAGTAAGAAAGTACTGAAGCACAAGAAAATCCTAGAGTTGGCTTCAGAATTCATTTTGCATTGAGCATCAGGGACTGTCTTTTACCTTTCTTTGTATAACTAGCACTTTGCACAGGTTCTGATATATAGTTAATAAATGTTTATTGACTTAATGTTTGCCTACAAACATGCCCATGTCTCCCCCATTCCCCAACACCCCCCAATCTATCCTCAATATTATCCTACATCTCTCTTGCCTTTTGCAGCTAAACTCCTTGAAAAGGCTCCCTACAGTAGAAGCCTTTACTTCATTTCCTCTCACTCCCTTCTTAACTCTCTGTTGTCTGGCATCTGATCTCATTATTCAAATGAAATTGCTCTCTTCAGAGTTACCAGGTATCTCTTAATGGTCAAATTTCATGGCCCTTTCTCTGTAGTTATCTTCATCTTCATCCTCATCTCTGTCTGTCTCTTTTTGCTTAATCTTTATCCAGGTCATGCCTGCTAACCATGGTTGTTCCCTAGGCCTGTATTCTGGGCTCTCTGTTCTTTCCATACTATTTCATTTGGTGACCTCATCAGCTCTCCAGATTTCAGTTATGATTTCTATGCAGATAAAACTCTCAGATTTATTTGTCCAGCCCTAGCATCTCTTCTGACCTCTAGTTGGTTATTTCCAACTATTGTGCTGAAATGTCTATTGTATATCTCAAATTGCTTGTCCCATACACATCTTAAACTCAACCTGTCCAAAATGTAACTCATTATCTTTCCTTTCCAAACTCTTGCTTCTTCTTAACTTCTCTATTATTGTGGAGGCTACCACTATTCTCTCACTCACCAAGGCTTAAAACCTAGGTATCATCCTTGAGTCCTTACTCTCTTCCACTCATAGCCAATTAGTTATCAAGAAGAGCCAAAACTTTTTTTGAGTGTTATGTCTCTTAATCAGACAGATATTCTTGCAAGTATTGCTTATCTCCCTTTTTCTATTTGTGCTCCCAGCACTAAAGTGTAATACTTAGCATTAAGTAAGCACTTAATGAATTTTTTTTATTGATTCATTGATTCATTTATTCTTGGATAAGATCAATACTATTGATAAACCTTTAGACAGCCTGATTAAGAAGAAGAGGGAAGCAAACCAAATTATGGAAAAAAATAATTAACAAGGTAAAGTCGAAACAGATAAGAAATAATCAATCAACAATTATTTAATTAGGTATTATGTCCCTGGCTAGGAACTGGGCATATGAAAACAAAGAATGAAACATTCCTTACATGCAAGTAGTTTATATTTTATTGGAGGAAATAACAAATACATACAAATATAAATGAAATATGAATATGAATTGAACAAATGCATATATATATGTATATATATATATATATATATAAAGTAGTTAAATACAAGGTAGTTAAGAAAGAGGGCAAAGGCAGTTGGAGGGATCAAGAAAGACATTGTGTAGAAGTGGCTGTTTAAATGTATCTTTAGGAAAGAATGTAATCTATAAGGCACAGGTAAGGAAAGAGTACATTAAGGACATGAAGATCAGCCAGTACAAATAAAAATAATCATTACAACCTACTATACATAGTTACATGCCAAGAAACCTGCAAATTTTGAAGAAATATATTATTGACAAAAATATGATACTTAAATTAACATATTATAAAACAGCTATTAAATAATCCAATTTAGAGAATTTTGGGAAGATGGTAGAATGTTAGGCTTCATACGAGCCCAAATGTACCACATACACTACAGTAAACACACCAAAAAGAACAATGATGAAAACCAAAGAGAAACAGTAATAGTAGTTATATTAGAGAAACAATTAGGTCTTTAATTTCTTTCTTGTTCATTTTTTGATAACCTCTGTCTGAAAGGGGTAGATTTAAATAGCCATCTATTATAGCTTCAGTATCTCATTCTCTCTAAAACTCATTTATTGTTTTTTTCATAAGCAATTCCATTCAATGCATATATGTTGTGTACTGATATTACTTCGTTATCTATTGAATTCAAATCTGGCCTTAGATCTTTATTAAGTATTTGACCCTGGACAAATATTTTAATAGCTATCTACTTCAATTTCCTCAGGAAAATTAATTTTAATAGTATTTTATTTTTTCCAATTACACGTAAAAACAATTTTTTCAACATTCATTTTTTGAAAATTTTTGAGTTCAAAATTTTTCTTCTCCCCTTCTTCCACTCCACCCTTCCCAAGTTGGCAGCAATCTGATATAGGTTATACATGTGCAATAATATAAAACACATTTCCACAGTTAGTCATGTTGTGAAAGAAGAAAAGGAAAAAAAGGAAAAAAATGGCAAAAAGAAAAAAAAATGAAAATGGTATTCTTAGATCTGCATTCAGACTACTTCAGTTCTTTCTCTGGATGTGGATAACATTTTCCATCATGAGACTTTTGGAATTGTCTTAGATCATTGTATTACTGAGAAGAGCTAAGTCTATCGTAGTTGATCATTGCACAGTGTTACTGTTACTGTGTACAATGTTCTTCTGGTTCTGCTCATTTCATTTAGCATCAATTCATGTAAGTCTTTCCAGATTTTTCTGAAATACCCTTGCTCATCATTTCTTATAGCATACTACATTCATACATCATAATTTATTCAGACATTCCCCAAATGATGGGCATTCTCTCAATTTCCAATTCTTAGCCTCCAGAAAAAGAGCTGCTATAAATAATTTTGTACATGTAGGTTTTTTTCCTATTTTTATGATCTTTTTGGAATACGGACCTAGAAGTGGTATTGCTGGATCAAAGATTATGCAGCTTTATAGCCCTTTGGGTATAGCTCCAAATTGCTTTCCAGAATGGTTGGATAAGTTCACAACTCCACCAATAATGCATTACCTACTCTTTCTTTATAAAGAAGAAGAGGATTGTGGAATGAGTGTATGCTCAGGACCAATGTTGAATTCTTTTATTTTTTAAATTTTTTATTTATTTTTTAAATTTATTTTGATTTATCAATAATCTCTTCCATATGCGTTTGAGTTTAAAATTTTTCTCTCCCTTCCTCCGCAGCGCCCTCCCCAAGATGGCACAGAATCTGATATTGGCTATACATTTACATTCATATTAAACATATTTTCACATTACTGATGTTGGAAGTAAAAATTAAAACCAATAGGAGGAACCATCAGAAAGAGGAAACAAAACTCAACAGAAGAGAAAAAAATAGCAATTCAACTTCCACAGTTCTTTCTTTGGATGTGGATAGCATTTTCCATCATAAGGCCTCTGGAGGTGTCTTAGATCCTTGTATTGCCAGGAAGGATTAAGTTTATCAATGTTAGTCTTCACACAATGTGGCTGTTATTGTGTGCAACGTTCTCTTGGTTCTGCTCACTTCACTCAGCATCAGACTATACAAGTTTTTCCAGGTTTTTCTGAAGTCAGCCTGTTCATCATTTCTTATAGCACAATAGTATTCCATCACATTCATATACCACAACTTGCTCAGCCATTCCCCAATTGATGGACATCCTCTCAGTTTCCAATTCTTTGCCACCACAGAAAGAGCTGCTATGAATATTTTTGTACATGTAGGTCCTTTTCCCATTTGTGTGATCTCTTTGGTATATAGCCCTAGAAGTGTTATTGCTGGGTCAAAGGGTACGTACATTTTTATAGCCCTTTGGGCATAGTTCCAAATTGCTTTCCAAAATGGTTGGATCATTTCACAACTCCACCAACAATGCATTAGTGTTCCAATTTTCCCACATCTTCTCCAACATTTATCATTTTCCTGTTTTGTCATGTTGGCCAATCTGATAGGTGTGATGTGGTACCTCAGAGTTGTTTAGATTTGCATTTCTCTAATCAATAGTGATTTAGAGCATTTCTTCATATGACTATAGATGGCTTTAATTTCTTCATCTGAGAACTGTCTGTTCATATCCTTTGACCACTTCTCATTTGGGGAATGGCTTGTATTATTATAAATTTGACTTAGTTCTCTATATATTTTAGAAACAAGGCCCTTATCAGAGGGGCTGGTTGCAAAAATTCTTTCCCAATTTTCTACCTTCCTTCTAATCTTAGTTGCATTGGCTTTGTTTGTGCAAAAACTTTTCAATTTAATGTAATCAAAATTATCTATTTTGCTTTTCGTAATGTTCTCTATCTCCTGTTTGGTCATGAATTCTTCTGTTCTCCATAGATCTGATAGGTAAACAATTCCTTGCTCTCTTAGTTTGCTGATAGTACCAGCCTTTATATCTAAATCATGTACTCATTTTGACTTTATTTTGGTATATGGTGTGAGATTTTGGTCTATGCCTAGTTTCTGCCATATTCTTTTCTAGTTTTCCCAGCAGTTATTTTCAAACAGTGGGTTCTTATCCCAGAAGCTGGGGTCTTTGGGTTTATCAAATAATAGATTACTATAGTCATTGACTACTGTGTCTTGTATATTTAACCTATTCCACTGATCCACCACTCTATTTCTTAGCCAGTACCAAGCAGTTTTGATGATTGCTGCTCTATAATACAATTTAAGATCTGGAATGGCTAGGCCACCTTCCCCTGCATTTCTTTTCTTTAGTTCTTCCAAATGAATCTTGTTATTATTTTTTTAACTCTATAAAATAATTTTTTGGTAGTTTGATTGGCATGGCACTGAATAAGTAAATTAGTTTATGTAGAATTGTCATTTTTATTATATTACCTTGGCCTACCCATGAGCAACTGATGTTTTTCCAATTATTTAGATCTGAATTTATTTGTGTGAAAAGCATTTTGTAATTGTGTTCATAGAGTTCCTGGGTTTGTTTCAGAAGGTAGACTCCTAAATATTTTATAATGTCTACAGTAAGTTTAAATGGAATTTCTCTTTCTATCTCTTGCTGTTGGGCTTTCTTGGTAATATATAGAAATGCTGATGATTTATGTGGGTTTATTTTATATTCTGCAACTTTGCCAAATTTGTTGATTATTTCAAGTAGTTTTTTACTTGATTCCCTGGGATTCTCTAAGTATAACATCATGTCAGCTGCAAAGAGTGATAGCTTTGTTTCTTCTTTGCCTATTCTAATACCTTCAATGTCTTTTTCTTCTCTTATTGCTAAAGCTAAGGTTTCCAGTACGATGTTGAATAACAGTGGTGATAATGGACATCCTTGTTTCACCCCTGATCTTATTGGAAATGCTTCTAGCTTGTCCCCATTATGCATTATGCTTGCTGGAGGTTTTAGATAGATGTTATTTATTATTTTAAGGAAGACTCCATTTAAACCTATGTTCTCTAGTGTTTTTAAAAGGAATGGGTGTTGTATTTTGTCAAAAACTTTTTCTGTATCTATTGAGATGATCATGTGGTTTCTGTTAGCTTTGCTGTTGATATGATGAATTATGCTGATAGTTTTCCTTATATTGAACCAGCCTTGCATCCCTGGTATATATCCTACCTGGTCATAGTGTATTATTCTTGTGATAAGTTGTTGTAATGTATTTGCTAATATTTTGTTTAAAATTTTGGCAACTATATTCATCAGAGAAATTGTTCTATAATTTTCTTTCTCTGTTTTGACTCTTCCTGGTTCAGGTATCAGCACCATATTTGTATCATAAAAAGAATTTGGTAAGACTCCTTCTTCACCTGTTTTCCCAAATAGTCTATATAGTATTGGAATTAATTGTTCTTAAAATGTTTGATAGAATTCACATGTAAATCCATCTGGCCCTGGAGATTTTTTCCTAGGGAGTTCATCAATGGCTTGTTCAATTTCTTTCTCTGAGCTGGGGTTATTTAAGCATTTTACTTCCTCTTCTGTTAATCTGGGCAATTTATATTTTTGCAAATATGTATCTATTTCACTAAGATTGTCAAATTTGTTGGCATATAGTTGAGAAAATAATTCCTAATTGTTGTTTTAATTTCCTCTTCCTTGTTGGTAGCTTCACCCTTTTCATTCTTGATACTAGTAATTTGGTTTTCTTGTTTTTTTTTAATTAGATTAACCAAAGGTTTATCTAATTTATTGGTTTTTTCATAAAACCAGCTCTTAGTTTTATTTATTAGTTTTATAGTTTTCTTAATTTCAATTTATTAATTTTTCCTTTGGTTTTCAATATTTCTAATTTGGTGTTTAATTGAGGATTTTTAATTTGTTCTTTTTCTGTTTTTTTTTAGTTGTATGCCCAATTCATTGATCTCCTCTTTTTCTATTTTATTTATGTAAGCATTTAGAGATATAAAACGTCCTCTAAGAACTGCTTTTGCTGCATCCCATAAGTTTTGGTATGTTGTCTCATTATTGTCAGTCTCTTGAATGAAATTATTGATTGTTTCTATGATTTGTTGTTTGACCCAATCATTTTTTAGGATGAGATTATTTAGTTTCCAATTATTTTTTAGTCTATCTTTCCATGGCACTTTATTACATATAATTTTTATTGCATCAAGATCTGAAAAGGATGTATTTAATATTTCTGCCTTCCTGCATTGGATTGTGGATTTTTATGCCCTAGTACATGGTCAATTTTTGTGTTTGTGCCATGTACCACCAAGAAAAAATTATATTCCTTTCTATCCCCATTCAGTTTTCTTCAGAGGTCTATCATACCTAACTTTTCTAGTGTTCTATTCACCTCCTTAACTTCTTTCTTATTTATTTTGTGGTTAGATTTATCTAGTTCAGAGAGGGGGAGGTTGAGGTCCCCCACTAGTATAGTTTTGCTGTCTATTTCTTCCTGTAACTCCCTGAACTTCTCCTCTAAGAATCTGGCTGCTATACTATTTGGTGTATATATGTTTAGTAATGATATTACTTCATTGTCTATGGTGCCTTTCAGCAGGGTGTAGTTTCCTTCCTTATCTTTTTTGATAAGATCTATTTTTGCTTTTGCTTTGTCTGAGATCAGGATTGCTACCTCTACTTTTTTTTTACTTCAGCTGAAGCATAATATATTCTGCTACAACCTTTTACCTTTACCCTGTATGTGTCACTCTTTTTCAAATGTGTTTCCTGTAAACAACATATTGTAGCATTATGGTTTTTAATCCATTCTGCTATCTGCTTCTGTTTTATGGGAGAGTTCATTCCATTCACATCCACAGTTATGATTACTATCTGTGTCTTTTTCTCTATCCTTCCCCCCCCGTTTATGCTTTTCTTTCTCCTTTCTCTTTTCCCCTCCACTAGTGTTTTGCTTTTGACCACCACCTCCTCCATTCCTTCCTCCCTTCTATTATCCCTTTCCCTTTTCTTCCCCTTTACCCTTACTGCTTCTTCCCTCCCTTCTATCCCCCCTTTTCCCTCCTACTGCCTATAGAGCTAGTTAGATTTCTATACCTAACTGATTATGTTATTCCCTTCTTGAGCCAAATCTGGTGAGAGTAAGGTTCAAACAATACTCAACCCCCTCCCTTCTTTCCCTCTGTTGTAATAGGTTTTTATATCTTTTCCTATAATGTAATTTACTCTTGTCTGCCTCCTCCTTTCTTAGTACATTTTCTTAGATCAGACTAATCCACTTACTTGAATCCATTTAACCCACTTGATTAAATTTTTTTTATTATTACATCAAAGTCAACTTATATCCACCCCTTTTATGTATACTCCTTCAAAATTTTGTAATAACAATACAATTCTCAAGAGTTGCAAGTGTCATCTTCCCTTGTAGGGATGTAAACAGTTTGCCCTTATTAACAACATATTGTATCTTTCTGTCCCATTTACATTTTTATGTCTCTCTTGTATCAAATTTGTTGTTGAGCTCTGGTCTTTTTATCAGGAAGATTTGGAAGTCCCCCATTTCATTGAATATCCATCTCTTGCCCTGAAAGATCATGCTCATTTTTGCTGAGTAGTTGATCCTTGGCAGCAATCCAGGTTCCTTTGCCTTATGGAATACCATGCTCCATGCCCTATGGTCTTTTAATGTAGAAGCTGCAATGTCCTGTGTAATCCTGACTGTGGTTCCATGATATTTAAATTGTTTCTTTCTGGTTGCTTGCAATATTTTCTCTTTAATCTGGTAATTTTGGAATTTAGCTATTATATTCCTTGGCATTTTCAATTTGGGATCTCTTTCAGGTGGGAAGCAGTGGATTCTTTCTATAGTTATTTTACCTTCAGGTTCTAGACTTCAGGGCAGTTTTCCTTTTTGATTTCCTGAAGGATATTGTCCAGGCTCTTTTTTTCATCATGGTTTTCAGGTAGGCCAATAATTTTTAAATTGTCTCTCCTGGAACGATTTTCCAGGTCAGTTGTTTTACCCATGAGGGATTTTACATTTTCATCTATTTTTTCTTTTTTGTTTCTGTTTGACTGATTCTTGCACTCTCATAGAATCATTAGTTTTCATTTGTTCAATTCTAATTTTTTTGTTTTTGTTTTTCTTGTTTTTTTTTTTTTTTGACTAGGCAATGGGGTTAAGTGACTTGCCCAGGGTCACACAGCTAGTAAGTGTTATGTGTCTGAGGCCGGATTTGAACTCAGGTCCTCCTGAATCCAGGGCTAGTGCTCTATCCACTGTGCCACCTAGCTGTCCCCCAATTCTAATTTTTAACATATTGTTTTCTTCTGTTAGATTTTGTACTTTCTTCTCCAATTGGTCAATTGTATTTTTAAGGGATTTGTTTTCTTCAGTGTACTTTTTTTTCCAGTTGGCCAACTGTGTTTTTAGGGACTTGTTTCTTTCAGTGTACTTTTTTTCCAATTGGTCAATTGTACTTTTTAAGGACTCCTCTACCTCTCCCATTTGACTTTTAAAATCCTTCTTGAGCTCTTCTAAGAAGGCTTTTTGGGCTTCGGACCAGTTCATATTCCCTTTTGATGTTGCATATAGGGGTTTGATGACAATGTTGTCCTCTCTAGAATTTCTACCTTGATCTTCACTCTTCTCATAATATGAATCTATTGTACATTTCTTTTTACTTATGGTGTTTCTTTATTCTCTGGCCTTTAAAGAGATTATACTCTCCTGCTGGGGAGCAGAGGGCACTGACCCAAGCTTCTTGTGTTGGGAGCCTAGGTGTTGGTCACTGGCTTTGTGTGCTGGGGCCTCTTATGTTGGCAATTGGAGGCTGTAGGGTTCTGGCAGCTTACCTGGTGTTGGGCTGGAATCAGCAAGGCTGGGACTTCTAGGCAAGTCTAGGTTGCCTGCTTTTCCTTTCATTTAGCTTTGTTCAGATCCTTTTAGATGGGTGCTGCAGGGTGTTTATCTGCCTGGGGCACCTTGCAGTGCTGCCTCCCTTAGTTCTGTTGAGGCACTGGGAGACTCCTTTGCTGTAGAATGCCAAGGCACCTGGTGGTTTTCTGAGCTGGTTTCCACCAGTTCCCCCACCCTCACTGAGGCACTCAGAGGTCCAGCTGTTGGTCTTTGCCTGCTCGACCACCTGGGCTTCAGGATCTCCTCCTGGTTGGCAGTTGGAGGCTGTAGGTTTCTGACAGATTCCTTGGTGTTGGACTGGAATCAACAAGGCTGGAACTTTTGGGCAATTCTAGGTTGTTTTCTTCAGCTCCTTTGAGATGAATGCTGCAGGGTGCTTATCTGCCTGGGGCCCTTTGTAGCGCTGCTTCCTTTATTTTTGCTGAGGCACTGGGAGACCTGTTAGATGTAGAATGTTGAGGCACCAGAATCTCCTTCTGGTGTGCTCAAGTGGGTCTTTCCACTAGCTGGCTGGGTGACTCTCGGTTCCGTACCCCAGGGAAAGAGAGGCCTTTCCCATTAATCCCTCTAGCTACCTGGACTACTGCACTGCTGCACCCAGTCTTTTTTCAGTTCAGCTGTTCCAGGGTTTTTTCTGGGGTGATATTTTCTGGGTTTTCAGAGGTTGAGAGGGGAGGGTGAGAACGACTACCTTTTTACTCCGCTATCTTCTCTCCTAGAAGCAGAAGTCCCCAATGCTGAATTCCTAATGCAATCAGCTTCCACACCCCTGCTCTTCTCTGCCCCTTACACTGATCACAGGCCCTTCAAATTAATTTCATGCCTTTTAAACCCTTCACTAATTTACCATTTACCCCCACATTTAGGGCTTATTTTAATTATGATTAATTCTTCTTTGAATCTATATTTCCTTGTATATATGTATATATATATACATATATATAAAATGTTATATATATTTATTCTCTATCTCACTCACTTTCATTTGACAGGTTCAAATGAAAGAGAGGTCCAAGTGATATCCACTCCCCTCACTCTATCCTTGTTTTTATAGAGTTTTATGTTATGCCGTCATCATGTGAAATAATAAGTGCATAAACCGTGCCTCCAAGTTCTTCCCTAACATATCATTTTCCACACCACCCCCACCGCCTGCCACACACATATTGTTTCATGATAATCAAATCATACTTTCAGGCCCTCTCTCTTATTTGACTTCCTTTAAGACCCTTGATGACATTAAAGTTCTGAGAGGATACTGCATTATCCCACCTATCCCAATAGAATGAAACTTCATCTTTATAAAGCCCGCCCAATGTCTGCCTTGCATTAACCTTTGTTGTTTCTTTTGCCTCCCTATTTGTATTTCAAAGTTTCTACTGAGCCATAGTCTTTTAATTAGCAGTGTTTGAAAGTCGTCTGTTTTGTGCTCCTCACTTATCCCAAAAGAATTATATATTTTTTACTGAGTTAATTGTTCCTTTTTTTTAAAATAATACTCCATGATATCATTTTTAAACTCTTTTACAATTTCTGCTTCATTTTTTCTAGGAATTCTAATTGACCTTGTGACCAGCTAGGTTTTTTCTTTAAGTTCTTGCTTGTGGGTATTTTATAGTTTTTTTCCCCTATGGGGTCATGCTTTAGTCATCTCTGCAATTATAATATCTCTTTATCTTTTTTCATGTGTTTGTTTTCTCATTCTTCCAACTTTCCAAAATTGTCACTTTGTGTACTTCACTATACTGGTTGTGTACTGGTTGTCCTGGTATATACTGATATAGTTTTGGACTTCCTATGCTTTACTGATGACATTCTCTCTGTGCACTTAGTATTTTGTTCTTCAAGGATCATAATGCTGTCTTGGCCAAGGAGTGTCAAACTTCCAGTGACCCCATGTGGATGAAAGAGGGGCATGATTTGATTTCTGATTTCCTGAGCTTTTCAGGTTCTAGATCCTGGGTTGATTCTAGATGATACAGTTGCAGCCTTGCCCCTGGGTGGAGCAGACCTCAGCCTCTGTCAGCTAGGAACAAAGTTCCACTGGTGCAGTGACATTACCTACCCACTCCTATTACGAATCCAGAGATAATGAGTTTATGATACACACTGAGTTCACAGTAACAGCACTGATGGCCTAGAGGCCTACTGGGACCTAGGTACAATAAGCAATACAGCTCTTAGAAGCACTGTATCCAATGCTTATTTCTCCATGTTTTGAGTCTGGGGCTTATCCAAATCCATTCTGAGGCTAGATCAACAGCATTAAAATCTGATTGAGAGGCTGGGGACTGAATCTGAGGGCCTGGTCTATCTCTATGCTGTAGTTCATGCCTTGTCCAGTTGTCTGTGGGTTGAATTTGTGATCTTAAGCTTGAAATATGACCCATTGTGCTTTCCACCTCAATTTTGTAACTGATATTATGCCTGATATTTTTCTTAAATCTTTTTGGGAGTAGTTATAGAGGGATCTGGGCTGTACTGCTTCTTTTTATACCACCATTTTTGCTACTGTCCACTAATTTTTTTAATAGACCAGAATAGAGTTGTTTATTTGTATACTATACACACACAGGCGTATACACACACACACACACACACACACATCTGACTATAGCCAAATGATTCAGGAATGTCTCTTACATCAATAAATGGCCATTAAAATATCATAGATCTTGGAGCAATTAGGTGGCACAGTGAATAGAGTACTGGCCCTGAAATCAGGAAGACCTGAGTTCAAATGTAGCCTCAGACACTTGACATTTACTAGCTATGTTACCCTGGGCAAGTCATCTAACACTGAGACTTGCCAAATATATATATATATATAAATAATATATACATATATATATATATATAATATACACACACATATACATACATATATACACACATACGTACATATACACACACATACATATCTATACTAAAACACATACATATATGTGTATGTATATTATATATATGCAATAAATTTCATTTATACATGCTCAATGTTATTTGACTCTTAATTTGTCTAGTGATTTTCATTTTTTTTTCACTGCAAGTATTCATGATTTCTTACCATGAAATTTCTCTATAAATTCTTGGACTTTACTTTCTGATCTGTATTTTTCAATACAGTTTTCACTTTCACTATCACCAAATAGTACATTTTCATTCACCTGTTTTATTCTCCCACATAGCTTCTCCTTCTTTGGAGATATTCTCTACCATGCTACCCTAGATGACCTTTAGGTCACTTTAAGTTCCAGTCCTATGATCCTGTGAGGCTGTGATTTAGAAGATGAGGTGAGTGTATATACAATGGGATCCATGGATCATTAATAATGACAATCTTCTTGTGTTTCTTCTCAGGGCAATTTGGATCTGACTGAAACTCTTTCACCCAAGACAGCTAAGAAATGTTACCTAACGTAGAAATCCTTAGAATTATCTTACTCAGTCAAATTATAGTTGGAGTCCTAGGCAATACGTTCCTCCTTTATTTTTACATGTACAATTTCATCACTAGCCACCAGAAGAAACCCATAGACCTGATTCTCACCCACTTGTCCCTTCTGAATGTCATGTTTCTGCTCTCCATAGGAATCCCCCATGTAAATACAAGTTTAGGAATGCTGAATGTTCTTAATGATATTGAATGCAAAAATATCATCTACATAGGGAGAGTTTTCCAGGGCATTTGTCTTTGTAACAATTGTTTGTTGAGTACTTTCCAGGCCATCACCATTAGTACAAACTATCTCATGTGTGGATGGCTCAAAGCAAGAGCTACAAAATACATCATCCCCTCTTTGTTCTTCTGCTGGATTCTTAATCTGCTAATACATATAGCGGTGTCTCTTTCTGAGACTACACCAGGAAACCGCACAATTATCAGGGACAGATGGAGACTTGGTTTCTGTGCGTTTGATATTTATTCCACAGGTAGTTTAAAAAGTAGAATGTGGACATCCCTTTATGAAGCTATGTGGTCTTGGCTCACAATATGCACCAGTGTTTACAGCATGGTTGTCATGAAGAGACACCACCAAAGAGTACTTCACATTCACAACCTTCAATTCTCTCCCAGAGCCTTGCCTGAGATCAGAGCTGCCAAGGCCATCCTTGTACTTGTTAGCACTTTTATTTGATTTTGTTTAGTCAGTTACACCTTATTTTATATGCATATGTTTTCTACAGTAACTGGCTTCTGGATTATACAGGTTTCCATGATTAAGACTAGGTGTTTTTCAGCTCTCTCCCCCTTCATACTGATTAGCAGTGACACTAGAATCTTCAGGTGTTTTATCTTGCTACTGGGGATCAAAAATTCCATGTCCACAGCTCCCATCCCTATTCCAGGTTAAACCATAATTTCTCTTCCTAATTTAACCCTGGGGCAGCTAGGTAGTGCAGTGGATAGAGCATGAGTTCTGGACTCAGGAGGACCTGAGTTCAAATCCAACCTCAGACACTTATTAGCTGTGTGACCC
>NW_020944671.1:0-17506 GCF_900497805.2 Vombatus ursinus
GCTGGCCAATTAGTAATAATGAAAAATAACATCTGCACAGACAAAAAGTTTCACTGATACCCATGAAATGTAAAAAGACCTAGAAAAGCCTCCAGGAAATTGGGTGAGCCTTCTAAGCAGGTATATGTGAAGTCATGCATAAAAATGACATTGGACAGTAGGACAAGATATTTTAGATAGATTATATTTTTTGTTTTTGAAAAGAATATCTACATTCATGAAATAATGGACCCATTGAAATGTAAAGAGACTTACTCTGTGAATACTAAGTGCAAGTGGGCTTTGTAATAAAATATATTTTTTCCTGGTAAGTTGTCATAAAATCTTACACTCTGTGATGCTATGTTGTAAGTGGTGCTATCCATTTCCCTCTAGGATTACTTTGCAACATATGTTTTCTACTTTCATTTGATTCTCAGAAGAAAAGAATGAAGCGTATATTATTGAGATTGAGAATGGTCAAGTATTTCAAAACAATGACTATTCCAAAATAGAACTTGTTTATGAAAAAAAAATCATGATATTTACTTCAGTATGCCAATAATTTATGATTTCATTGGTATGGGTAAATTCACCTCCAATCCTGCCCCCTTCAGCAGATAGTGACCCTTTAGTAGATAGTTGTTAGTTATTGCAGCCAAAAATATTTATCACCTGATACCTAACTTTCAGGGAATCAGGTTTAATGAATTTAGATAGTCTGCTCCTCGTGTGACAGGCAGACCATATGTGAAGGTTTTTTTTTTCTTGGCATTATCATCATCATCATCATAACATTATTTGCATAGTGTTTTAAATTTGGCAAGTGCTTTATAATATGTTAATTTGATTGATTCTCATAGTCACCCTCTGGAATACATATTATTTTGATTTCAATTTTACAGATGAGGAACATGAAGCTGAGAAGTGTGATTTACCAGCATCATACCACTAGTTTCTAAACAGGATTTGAACTCAGGTCTTTCTGATTCAAGTCCTGTGCTCTAACTATTGCTTCCATTAGTAGAGATTTGCTGCCATAGTCTTTGGAAACTCTAGACCATCTCTATGATACAATGAGGGCTTGGATTAGGATTGTTTTTTACAATGGTTTAACCTAATCCTAAATAAAAAAAATAAAAGTAATTAAATTAAAATATATTTTTAAAAAACTAAAAAAAATTCCACCAAACAACTGATCCCTTCTCCTGCTTAGTTTCTAATTAGTTCAGTCACAAAAGCTGAGTCCTCTCTCTTTCTCCATTTCCCCCTCTTTCTCACTCTCTGTCTCTCTATGTCACTCTATCAATCAACAAGTAATTATTAAGTGCCCACTATGTTACAGACACTGCATTAGGCTCTAGGGATATAAATACAAAGCATGAAACAATCCTTACTCATGGTGAGCTTACATCCTAATGGGGAAGACAACAACAACCACATATAAAAAATTATAGTGACTCTTTTTATTTTTTTTAAATTAATTAATTTATTTTAGTTTTCAACATTCACTTCCATAAGCTTTTGAGTTTTAATTTTTCTCCCCCTCCCTCCTTACCTCCCTCCCCAAAATGGCATGCAATTTGATGTAGGCTATACATATACATTCCTATTAAACATATTTTCACATTAGTCATGTTGTAAGGAAGAATTAAAACCAATAGGAAGAACCACAGGAAAGAAGAAACAAAACAAAACAGAAAAAAAAAGAGTAAATAGCATGCTTCCATCTTCATTCAGACTCCATAGTTCTTTCTCTGGATGTGGATAGCATTTTCCATCATGAGACTTTTGGAGATCCTTAGATCCTTGCATTGCTGAGAAGGGCTAAGTCTATCAAAGTTAGTCATCACACAACGTGGCTGTTACTATGTGCAATGTTCTCCTGGTTCTCCTCACTTCACTAAACAATGGTCCATACAAGTCTTTCTAGGTTTTTCTGGAGTCTGCTTAGCAACTCTTTTTATAATGGCAAATAAGTATAAACTAAGAGAGTGACCATCAGTTGGAGAATTTCTGTGTAAATCATGGCATGTAAACATGTTATTGTATTGTTCCTTAAAGAATGATGAAATGAATGAATTTAGAGAAACCTGGAAAGACTTGTGTGAATCAATGTAGAGTGAAATGAGCAGACCCAGGAGAACAATTTACATGGTACAAACAATATTATAAAGATAAACAGCTGTGATAGATTTAAGAACATTTGACCGACCATGATTACAGAGGACTAATTTAGAACATTGCTCCCTACCCGCTGAAAGAGTAGTGGTGGATTCAAGATGTGCAATCATCTCAGGACATGGTTGTTCTTTGTTCCTGAAGAGGACCAAAATAACATCATTATGTTAGAGTCAAGTTTCAATATGTCTGACTGGGGCTGATCAGACCAATATGAGCTCGGAATGTTTTATCACAGGTTGGGCAAAAATGGTCACACCAGGAGATGAGCTGTGCAATCCCTAAAAGGCTGCTCAGACACAGAAGAGGCTGTTGAATCCCATTGCTGCTTCCAGTGAGAAGACGACCCTATGGCTAGGCCTACCTGTGTGCAGGATTGTGACTACAGCTCCCAACATATCCATACCTGCTGCTTCATTGCTTGCCTGTTGCCACAGGACTTTGAGATAGATAAAAAAGAAATGGTAAAATGGTATGGGTGATCTTTTAATTTGTGTATAAATTGGATTTAAGTGAGGCAGAATTGCAAGAAGTTGTTGACCTCCTTCTCTCTTCCACAGTCATCACAGTCCGGTGGCAGGACAGAATCAAGATGACTGGTGATGCTTCTGCTTCCGGGAGCCAAGATGGCGGAGTAAAAAGGTAGTTGCTCTCACCCTCCACTATCAACCTCTGAAAACCCAGAAAATATCACCCCAGAAAAAACCCTGGAACAGCTGAACCAGAAGAAATATGGGGTACAGCAGTGCAGTAGCCCAGGTGGCTAGAGGGCTTAACGGGAAAGGCATCTCTTACCCTGGGGGAAGGGGAGCAGTACAAAACAGGAGTTACCCAGAGAGCTAGTGGAAAGACCCACTTTAGCACACCAAAAGGAGATTCTGGTGCCTTGGCATTTTACAGCAAATGGGTCTCCTAGTGCCTCAGCAAAAATAAGGGAAGCAGCAATACAAAGGGCCCCAGGCAGATAAGCACCCGGCAGCATTGTCTGAAAGGAGCTGAAGAAAGCAACCTAGAGGTGCCAAAAAGTTCCAGCCTTGTTGATTCCAGCCCAACACCAGGCAAGCTGTCAGAACCCTACAGCCTCCAACTGCCAACCAGGAGGAGATCCCAAAGCCCAGGTGGTTGAGCAGGCAAATGCCAACAGTTCTACCTCTGCGTGCCTCAGTGAGGGTGGGGTAACTGATGGAAACCAGCTCAGAAAACCACCAGGTGCCTTGGCATTCTACAGCAAAGAAGTCTCCTAGTACCTCAACAGAAATAAGGGAGGCAGCACTGCAAGGGGCCCCAGGCAGATAAACACCTGGCAGCACTTATCTAAAAGGAGCTAAACAAAGCTAAAGGAAAGGAAAAGCAGGCAACCTAGATTTACCTGAAAGTCCCAGCCTTGCTGATTGCAGCCCAATACCAGATAAGCTGCCGGAAACCTACAGCCTCCAATTGCCAACATAAAAGGCCCCAGCACACAAAGCCAGTGACCAAGACCTAGGCTCCCAACACAAGAAGGTTGGGTCAGTGCCCTCTGCTCCCCAGAAGGAGAGCTTAATCTCTTTAAAGGCCAGGGAATAAAGAAACACCATGAGTAAAAAGAAATGGACTATAGACTCCTATTATGAGAAGAGTGAAGACCAAGACAGAAATTCTGAAGAGGACAACACTGTCATCAAACCCACATCTGCAACATCAAAAGGGAATATGAACTCGTCTGAAGCTCAAAAAGCCTTCTTAGAAGAACTCAAGAAGGATTTTAAAAGTCAAATGAGAGAGGTAGAGGAGTCCTTTAAAAGTACAATTGGCCAATTGGAAAAAAAGTATGATGAAGAAAATAAATCCCTTAAAAATACAATTGACCAATTGGAGAAGAAAGTTCAAAATCTAACAGAAAAAAACAATATGTTACAAATTAGAATTGAACAAATGGAAACTAATGACTCTATGAGAGAGCAAGAATCAGTCAAACAGAAACAAAAAAATGAAAAAAATAGATGAAAACATAAAATACCTCATGGGTAAAACAACTGACCTGGAAAAATCGATCCAAGAGAGACAATTCAAAAATTATAGGCCTACCTGAAAGTCATGATGAAAAAAAGAGCCTGGACAATATCCTTCGGGAAATCATAAAGGAAAACTTCCCTGAAGTCCTAGAACCTGAAGGTAAAATAACTATAGAAAGAATCCATCGCTCCCCGCCTGAAAGAGATCCCAAATTGAAAATGCCAAGGAATATAATAGCTAAATTCCAAAATTACCAGATAAAAGAGAAATTACTACAAGCAGCCAGAAAGAAACAATTTAAATATCATAGAACCACAGTCAGGATTACACAGGACCTTGAAGCCTCTACATTAAAAGACTACAGGGCATGGAACATGATATTCCATAAGGCAAAGGAGCTTGTAATGCAGCCAAGGATTAACTACTCAGTGAAAATGAGTGTGATTTTTCAGGGAAGGGGATGGATATTCAGTGAAATAGGGGACTTCCAAACATTCCGATAAAAAGACCAGAGCTCAACAAAAAATTTGATCTTCAAGTACAAGATTCAAGAGAGACATAAAAAGTAAATGAGACAGAAAGATACAATATGTTGTTAATAAGGGCGAAATGTTTACATCCCTACAAGGGAAGATGACACTTGCAACTCTTGAGAACTGTATTGTTATTATACCATGTTAAAGGAGTATACATAAAGGGGGTGGATATAAGTTGACTTTGATGTAATGAGAAAAAAAATTTAATCAAGTGGGTTAAATGGATCCAAGCAAGTGGATTAGTCTGAGCTAAGAAAATGTACCGAGAAAGGAGGAGGCAGACAAGGGTAAATTACATTACAGGAAAAGACACAAAAACCTATTAGAGCAGAGGTAAAGAAGAGAGGGGAATGAGCATTGTTTGAACCTTACTCTCATCAGATTTGGCTCAGGAAAGGAATAACATAATTAGTTAGGTATAGAAATCTAACTTGTACTATAGGTAGTAGGAGGGGGAAGGGGAGAGAAAAGGGAGAGGGGATAGAAGGGAGGGAAGAAGCAATAAGGGTAAAGGGGAACAAAAGGGAAAGGGATAATAGAAGGGAGGTGGGACCTAAGGAGGCGCTGGTCAAAAGCAAAACACTAATGAGGGTGGGAAAGGAGAAAGGAGAAAGAAAAGCATAAGCAGGGGGGAAAAAAGGTTGGAGAAAAAGACACAGATAGTAATCATAACTGTAAATGTAAATGGGATGAACTCTCCCATAAAATGGAAGCGTAGAGCAGATTGGATTAAAAACCATAATCCTACAATATGTTGTTTACAGGAAAAACATTTGAAAAAGAGTGACACATACAGGGTAAAGGTAAAAGGCTGGAGCAAAATATATTATGCTCCAGCTGAAGTGAAAAAAGCAGGGGTAGCAATCCAGATCTCAGACAAAGCAAAAGCAAAAATAGATCTTATCAAAAGAGATAAGCAAGGAAACTACATCCTGCTAAAAGGCACCATAGACAATGAAGTAATATCATTACTAAACATATATGTACCAAATGGTATAGCATCCAAATTCTTAGAGGGGAAGTTCAGGGAGTTACAGGAAGAAATAGACAGCAAAACTATACTAGTGGGGGACCTCAACCTCCCCCTCTCTGAACTAGATAAATCTAACCACAAAATAAACAAGAAAGAAGTTAAGGAGGTGAATAGAACATTAGAAAAGTTAGGTATGATAGACCTGTGGAGAAAACTGAATAGGGATAGAAAGGAATATACTTTTTTCTCGGCAGTACATGGCACATACACAAAAATTGACCATGTACTAGGGTGTAAAAACCTCACAATCCAATGCAGAAAGGCAGAACTATTAAATGCATCCTTTTCAGAGCATGATGCAATAAAAATTATATGTAACAAAGGGCCATGGAAAGATAGACTAAAAAATAATTGGAAACTAAATAACCTAATCCTAAAAAATGATTGGGTCAAAGAACAAATCATAGAAACAATCAATAATTTCATTCACGAGAATGACAATAATGAGACAACATACCAAAACTTATGCAAAAGCAGTTCTTAGGGGAAGTTTTATATCTCTAAATGCTTACATAAATAAAATAGAAAAAAAGGAGATCAATGAATTGGGCATACAACTAAAAAAACTAGAAAAAGAACAAATTAAAAATCCTCAATTAAACACCAAATTAGAAATATTGAAAACCAAAGGAAAAATTAATAAAATTGAAATTAAGAAAACTATTGAACTAATAAATAAAACTAAGAGCTGGTTTTATGAAAAAACCAATAAAATAGATAAACCTTTCGTTAATCTAATTAAAAAAAAGAAAGAAGCAATCCATATTACTAGTATCAAGAATGAAAAGGGTGAAATTACCACCAAGGAAGAAGAAATTAAAACAACAATTAGGAATTATTTTGCCCAACTATATGCCAACAAATTTGACAATCTTAGTGAAATGGATATATATTTATAAAAATATAAATTGCCCAGATTAACAGAAGAGGAAATAAAATACTTAAATAACGCCATCTGAGAAAAAGAAATTGAACAAGTCATTGATGAACTCCCTAGAAAAAAATCTCCAGGGCCAGAGAGATTTACATGCAAATTCTATCAAACATTTAAAGAACAATTAATTCCAATACTATATAAACTGTTTGGTAAAATAGGTAAAGAAGGAATCTTACCAAATTCTTTTTATGATACAAATATGGTGCTGATACCTAAACCAGGAAGAGTCAAAACAGAGAAAGAAAATTATAGGCCAATTTCTCTAATGAATATAGATGCAAAAATTTTAAACAAAATATTAGCAAATAGATTACAGCAACTTATCACACGATAATTCACTATGACCAGGTAGGATTTATACCAGGAATGCAGGGCTGGTTCAATATAAGGAAAACTATCAGCATAATCCATCATATCAACACCAAAACTAACAGAAACCACACGATCATCTCAATAGATGCAGAAAAATCTTTTGACAAAATACAACACCCATTCTTATTAAAAACACTAGAGAGCGTAGGTATAAATGTAGTCTTCCTTAAAATAATAAGTAGCATCTATCCAAAACCTTCAGCAAGCATAATATGTAATAGGGACAAGCTAGAAGCATTTCCAATAAGATCAGGGGTGAAACAAGGATGTCAATTATCACCACTGTTATTCAACATCGTACTGGAAATGTTAGCTTTAGCAATAAGAGAAGAAAAAGACATTGAAGGCATTAGAATAGGCAAAGAAGAAACAAAACTATCACTCTTTGCAGATGACATGATGTTATACTTAGAGAATCCCAGACAATCAAGTAAAAAAACTACTTGAAATAATAAACAACTTTAGCAAAGTTGCAGGCTATAAAATAAACCCACATAAATCATTGGCATTTCTATATATTACCAACAAAGCCCAACAGCAAGAAATAGAAAGAGAAATTCCATTTAAACATACTGTAGACATTATAAAATATTTAGGAGCCTACCTCTCGAAACAAACCCTGGAACTCCATGAACACAATTACAAAGCACTTTTCACTCAAATAAAATCAGATCTAAATAATTGGAAAAACATCAGTTGCTCATGGGTAGGCCGAGCTAATATAATAAAAATGATAATTCTACCTAAGCTAATTTACTTATTCAGTGCCATACCAATCAAACTACCAAAAATTATTTTATAGAGTTAGAAAAAATAATTACAAGATTCATTTGGAAGAACAAAAGGTCCAGAATATCAAGAGAACTAATGAAAAGAAATGCAGGGGAAGGTGGCCCAGCCATTCCAGATCTTAAATTGTATTATAAAGCAGCAATCATCAAAACTGCTTGGTACTGGCTAAGAAATAGAGTGGTGGATCAGTGGAATAGGTTAAGTATGTAAGACACATTAATCAATGACTATAGTAATCTTTTATTTGATAAACCCAAAGACCCTAGTTTCTGGGATAAGAATCCACTCTTTGAAAACAACTGCTGGGAAAACTGGAAAAGAGTATGGCAGAAACTTGGCATAGACAAAAATCTCACACCATATAACAAAGTAAAATCAAAATGGGTTCATGATTTAGATATAAATGCTGATACTATAAGCAAACTAAGAGAGCAAGGAATAGTTTACCTGTCAGATCTATGGAGAACAGAAGAATTCATGACCAAACAGGAGATAGAGAACATTACAAAAAGCAAAATAGATCATTTTGATTACATTAAATTGAAAAGCTTTTGCACAAACAAAGCGAATGCAACTAAGATTAGAAGGAAGGTAGAAAATTGGGAAAGAATTTTTACAACCAGTCCCTCTGATAAGGGCCTCATTTCTAAAATATATAGAGAATTCAGTCAAATTTATAAGAATACAAGCCATTCCCCAATTGATAAGTGGTCAAAGGATATGAACAGACAATTCTCAGATGAAGAAATTAAAGCCATCTATAGTCATGAAAAAATGCTCTAAATCACTATTGATTAGAGAAATGCAAATCAAACAACTCTGAGGTACCATATCACACCTATCAGAATGGCCAACATGACAAAACAGGAAAATGATAAATGTTGGAGAGAATGTAGTAAAATTGCAACACTAATGCATTGTTGGTGGAGTTGTGAAATGATCCAACCATTTTGGAGAGCAATTTGGAACTATGCCCAAAGGGCTATAAAAATGTGCATACCCTTTGACCCAGCAATAACACTTCTAGGGCTATATCCCAAAGAGATCATACAAATGTGAAAAGACCTACATGTATAAAAATATCCATAGCAGCTCTTTTTGTGGTGGCAAAGAATTGGAAATTGAGAGGATGCCCATCAATTGGGGAATGGCTGAGCAAGTTGTGGTATATGAATGTGATAGAATACTATTGTGCTATAAGAAATGATGAACAGGCTGACTTCAGAAAAACCTGGAAAGACTTGTATAGTCTGATGCTGAGTGAATTGAGCAGAACCAAGAGAACGATGTACACAATAACAGCCACATTGTGTGATGACTAATATTGATAAACTTAACCCTTCCTGGTAATACAAGGATCTAAGACATCTCCAGAGGCCTTGTGATAGAAAATGCTATCCACACCCAAACAAAGAACTATAGAAGCCGAATTGTTATTTTTTTCTCTTCTGTTGAGTTTTGTTTCCTTTTTCTGATGGTTCCTCCTATTGGTTTTAATTTCTACTCACAACATCACTAATGTGAAAATATGTTTAATATGAATGTAAATGTATAGCCTATATCAGATTGTGCACCATCTTGGAGAGGGTGGTAGGGAGGAAGGGGAAGAAAAATTTTAAACTCAAAAGCATATGGAAGTGATTATTGATAAATCAAAATAAATTAATAAAAAAAGAAAAAAACATGACTGGTGATGGCTTGAGATGCAGTGGATGATTTTGGCATCTTTGATGTCTTACCAAGTTTTGAGCACTCCACAGATCCTGCTTCTGATGCCTTCATGGTCATTGGAACAAATTGTTTTCATCTGCCCTTTTCACCAGGTGAAGTCTTCACATGCTTAGGGTGGATGCCCCCCCTAACTCATCAATAGTTTGCAACCTCTTGGTCACTCTCAACCTTGTTTAGCCCATCTGTGGAAATGGTTTACTGGGGCGTGGTCACTGTGCATGCCACGACATCTTGGAGCCACAGGTGAGAGATGGGTGGATCAGAT
Organism: Vombatus ursinus; assembly: GCF_900497805.2. Lineage (NCBI taxonomy): Eukaryota > Metazoa > Chordata > Mammalia > Diprotodontia > Vombatidae > Vombatus > Vombatus ursinus. The sequence continues at coordinate 9,822 of NW_020944671.1, forward strand.
GGACACCAAAGGTGAAAGCAGCAATGAAAAAAGGCTCTGCAGCCCTCACACTAGAGGTACTAGGCTTCCCTCAATACATCCTACACCCCTCAGGACATGAATAATCTAGGAATTGATTTGCTTGACTTTGGGTATTATTTTTTTAACAAGGATTTTACTTTTATTCTTTTTCTTTTAAAGTAGAGAGGTCATAAGGGAGAAAAAAATGCTAGTTAATTGAAAAATGAAATGAAATGAAAGATTTAAAATATGAAGCATAAATACAAATTTAAATTCCTCTCTTTTTCTCTGTCTTCCTTACTTGCTGTGTTCCTGTCTGTTTCTGTATGTCTTTCTTTTCTCTGTACCTCTCTATCTTTGTTTATACATGTCTGTCTCTGTCTCTGTCTCTCTCTGCTCTCATTCCCAGTTCCCTGCTTATGAATCTTTGCTTTTCTCTTTCCATCTTGAAGGAGTCATCTGATCCTTTCCAAGCTTCTAATAAGGGGAATATTCAACCTAAAAAACCTGTGTATCACTAACTAATTCTTTGTTACAGCAAATATTTTTATAGTACTTTATTTCTTTACCAACAGAAAAGTTGCTCTGAATCTTTCCTTCTTATCTGCTTGCTTACAGATATTTTACAATGGCTTATTTACAGATTTGTAACTTCAGGACAAAAAAACAAAAGAAAGAATTATCATCCTAGGCCAGGCCTGCACAACATTTGGCCCATCGGCCGCTTACAGCCTGCCACTTGCTGATTTTGGATGGCTGGTGAAAAATGAGGATGGCTCAGGCTTCCTTAGGCCCCAAGGCTGTTCTTAGATAGAGCTAAAAGGGCTCACTGGCCCTTTAAGAAGTAGTGATTAAGAGGCCTAATATCCTTGGGCTTGCCTGCACGACATGGGCCACTTTGGCAAGCTACAAGTGACCTGTGGACTGTGTGTTGTGCGGGGCTGCCCTAGGCCTTTCCAACTCTCCTTCTCCACCTTCCATCCCCCCCACTCCCTTTTTCTAACACTTTCTCTCTTAGAACTTCATCTAATTCTTCCTAGGCCATCATCCATATCTTTCCTGCTAACTATGGTTGTACGCCAAGGCCCCATTTTGAACCCTCTTTTATTCTCTCTATTTACATTTTCTCTTGATGACCTAGTCAGCTTCCAAGAGTCTAATTTTTGTCTCTCTATAGATGACTCTTAGATCTATATGGACAGTCCTAGTCTTTTTCCTGTTCTCCAGGTCCACATTACCAACTGCTAGCATTTAGTATAGTGCCTGGCATATAGTAGTTACTTAATAAACACCTCTTGGATGATTTTCATTACTTTACAAATACTTAATATTTACTAACTTGTATGCTTTTTGAGGTAGGTAGGTGGCTCAGTAAATAGAATACTGGGCATGGAATTCAAAAGACCTGAGTTCAAATCTATCTTTACATAATTACTGTGTGACCCTAGGCATGTCACTTAACCTCTATCTGCCTTAGTTTCCTCATCTATAAAATGATGATAATAATAGCACCTACCTCACAGGGTTAATGTGAGGACCAAATGAGACACCATTTGTTGACAATGTTGTCCTCTTTACAATTTCTGCCTTGATCTTCACTCTCCCCATAATAAGAATCTATCATACATTTATTTTTGTTCATGGTGTTTGCTTATTTACTGGCCTTTAAAAAGATTGAGCTCTCCTGCTGGGGGCAGAGAACACTGACCCAAGCTTTTTGTGTTGGGATCCTAGGTCCTGATCACTGGCTTTGTGTGCTGGGCACTCCAATGCTGGCAGTTGGAGGCTGTAGGGTTCTGGAAGCTTACCTGGTGTTGGGCTGGAATCAGTAACACTGGAACTCTAGGAGTAGGATTAGGTAGTGTGGCTCCTGGAGATTTCCTGCTCACCTGGGCCTTTCCTTCCTTTTGCTTTCTTCAGCTCCTTTCAGATGGGTGTTGCAGGATGTTTATCTGCCTGGGTCCCCCTGGAGCGCTGCTTCCCTTAGTTTTGCAGAGGCACTGGGAGACCCAGTAGAATGCTGTAGAATGCTGAGGCACCTGGTAATTTTCCAAGCTGGTTTCCACCTGTTCCCCTGCCCTCACTGAGACATTCAGAGGTCCAGGTGTGGGTGTTTGCCTGCTTCACCACCTGGGCTTCAGGATCTCCTCCTGGTGTACTGAGGTGGGACTTTCTACTTGCTTGCCAGGATGCCTCCTGTTCTGTACTGCTCCCCTTCCCCCAGGACAAGAGGGGCCTTTCCTGCTAATCCCTCAAGCTCCTTGGGCTACTGGAGTGCCGCATCCCATTTTTCTTCTGGTTCAGCTGTTCTAGGGTTTTTCCTGGGGCAATATTTTCTGGGCTTTCACATGAGACAACTTTTGTAAAGAGCTTATCATATTGTCTGGCACAGATTAGTAACTTAATAAATGACAGTTTCCTCCTTCCCTCCCTCCCTCCTTCCATCCCTCCTTCTCTCCTACCAATTGAATGTTAGTTCCTTGTGGCCTCTTTCAACTTTTTTATTTGTATTCCCTATGCCTAACCCTAACCCACTGCCTTTTAATATATGCAGGCTGAATTGGTTACAGGGAAAAATAGAACAAAGATAATAGGAATTTTAAAAATAATTTTATGTCTTTGATTTTCCAAGGCATTCCATATTTTTAATGTGACATGTTTTTATATTTTGCACCCCCACTTTTTAATATAAACAATTCTCTAATTTTATATTTAAAGTTAAAACAAGGAACTTGCTTGACAGTTTTTTTTTTTCTTTTTGGCAACAAATTTGTTGCATGATACAAGGTGTGCCTGTGCTCAATACAGTGTCTGTATTAAAAAAAATATGGCCTTGTTTTCAAACCACCCTTCTTGCCTCATGAATAGTGTACTGATTGCCCTTGTCCAAATTGATCTGTCTTTGTTTGACAGCAGAAGGTTTGTGGACCAGAGCCGTTTCCGGGCTGTCCACAATGAGTGCATTATTAAATTCCAAGAAACATTCTGAGGTCATTCAGATTATCTCCATTTTCACACAGACTTCACATAAACCACTCAGGATAAGTGGTTTATTCATGGTTTCTCCATCTATACAGAGTGGTTTAGGTGAAGTCAGTCAGTGTCTGGAAGTATAAAATAATTGTGTGTAAGCTCAAATATGTCTAGTTAATGAAGTTGAAAAGAGAAGGTTTATAGCTAACGTTTGCAAAAAGGTCTGGTCAGTTCTACTATTTTCATAAGCAAATGTTTGCCTAGAGTTTAATGCCTTGTGGCATAAAACAAAAATCAGCTGGGGGTTCTAATTTTATGAAGAATAACTAACAATCATAGTTTGCCTGAAGATGGCTAGAACAGGTACTTCAAACTGCTTAGCTGACACAGAGAATTGGCAAGGGGATAGAAATACTGCAGGAAGTCCATAGGAATGTAGTAATCACTTTCTGTTGAAATCTGTTTACTTTTCACTCAACACAGGCTGCCTTTTCTGATGTTTCTGCTTGGAGGAACCACAATTTAAGCTTACCCCTGGGAAACTGATATAACATTGATAAATTAGACCCACAGATATTCTTAAAAAAAACCAAACAAACAATTTTGTATAATTAGTAATTTTAATTTCCAATTTCTACCAACATGCAAAAAACTAAGTACACATAAGATAGATTATATATATGTATATATATATATACACATATATACACACATATATACACACACACATATATATATTTTGGGGATTATCAATAGAGGGAAGGTATTAGTATTAAGGGGAATAAGGAAAGCTTTCTGTAGAAGGTGAGACTTTAACTGGGACTTGAGGGAAACGAGGAAGCTCTCTCCCCAGGAAGGGGAGAATTTCTAATATCAGCTACTAATGGAAGAGGCATCTTTCTAAGAAGTATTCACCTCATCTTTTATCATTAAACTATTAGAGATCCATTCCATTGCATTTTGAAAGCTTTTGGTTCTTAAGACTCCCTTATTAAAATAGAAAGATCCCTGGGAGAGTTACACTTTGAGCCAATGTTTACTATTAACTTATTTATAAACTAACCCCTTAGCAGGATTCTTTTATTGCTAGCTGAGAATAAGGCAACAGAGAAGTATGCCAGAAAGGGGCAACAAGAGTAGCAGAGGAGGAATAAGCTGCTTCTTTTTCACAATTTTACCTAGAAGGATCAGGTTTCATTTATTTGTCTCTCATATCTATCCTCTTTTTTTCTTTTCTTTTTTCTTTTCTTTTCAAAATTCTCTTCTGTTCTCTTCTCTTCCCCTCCTTTTCCCTTCCCTCTAAACCTTTCCTTCCCTTCTGTCTCTCCTTCTTCCTCCCCTCCCCCTCTCTCCATTCCTCTTTCCCTTTCTCTCTCTTCCCTCCTGCCATCTCTTCCTAAGATGTACCTCATCTATCTATGTAGCCATAAGCAAATCACCAGGTAAGCTCTTTTTATAAAATGTCTTATATAGTGGTTATACACATCAAATGACGGATATGAAAAGCTCTTAGAAGAGTTAGAAGTGGAAACTTTTAGCTAAGATAGGAATATGACAGATTCTATCCAAAACTAGCTTTAGATCAAAGTAATATCCTGATCCCTCCTCACTTCCTGGCCACCTTAGCACCAAGCAGCTGTAAGGAGCTCCAGGTACTTTCTGAACATTACACCAATAAAAAACTAGAAGATCAAAACAAAACAAAACAAAAACCTCAGGTAAAATATTTCAAGAACTATCAGAACCAGGTGACAAAGTGAATGCAGAAAGAATCCACCAGTAATCTCACCAAAAAAAAAAAAATCAAATTGAGCTCAGCAAGAAAGATCATAGAAAAAAACCTAGAGTTTTTAAGTTGAATAAAATGGATTTATAATAAAATGTAAATGTTTTGCATTCCTGTTGAGAAAAAAAAAACAGAACAGGATCAAATCTCCTAAGTACCAACACCAGGGAAAAGAGAAACTGAAAAAACATTTTGAAGGGACTTTTAAAATCCTACTGGCTCCAAATGCAAAGGAGGAAACAAAAATCTTACACAGTTGGGGCATAGGCAGGGATTTGTTTTTGTTTTTGTTTTTGCTTTTTAAATTCAGGAGAGTAAAGAAAAGGAGGGGAAAAGAAATACACTACAGAAGAATGAGGAAAAAGAGCAAAGAATTGACTATTTCTTGTAATTGGGCTATATCAGAAGAAGAATATATAAACTGGAGGTAGGGGGGAGCAGCAATCATCTAATGAGTCTGAACTGTCTAAAGGAAAGTTGAACACATAGATACATATACAAAGAATTTAGTGTAGAAATGCATTATCAAGGGTGAAATAGGCAGGGACAGAGAAAGGGAATTGAATGGCATATCAGAGAAGGTGGAATTGGAGAGGAAATAGTCACTAGCAAAATGAACTTTAAATATAGAGGCTGCAATATAGGGGGAGGAGGTGTTAAAAGAAAAGAGAGGGTAGGACTCAACAAATTAGGTCTAGGCTGGGTAAAGAAATGATGGGCAAAGGAGTGGAATCATATCACTTCACTTATAGATTACTAGTGTTGATCTCATTGCCTTTCCCAATCTTATTTCTTGTGTAACCAAAGCCTTTTGGTATGGGACTCTTTCCTAACTGGTGGAAATCGATGTCCTGTGTTTGTGTGAGGGGAGGGTTGGAGTTGGAAAGAAAATCTCTGAGCTCTTCAGTTTTGAGTCTCTTTTCAGTTTTTTAATCTCTTCATTTATTCTCAAATCTTTTCAGTCCCTTTGGGTTTGGCAGTCCCTTCTGGTACTTCTGGCTTTTGCTTTCAGAGCAGTGGATGATGCCAACCCCACTTCAGGTTGCTCAATGGAAAATGAGACTCTCAGAAGAGGTCACCATGAAAGGAGCTGGCAGTCTCCACTAAGTCTCTGTTCTAAGCTGGCTACACTAGAGATTTCAGACAATTTCCCTTTGGGTGAGATCTGGGATTCTCTCTCAGCTGATTTGCTATCTCCATCCCAACCGAAATGCTCTTTACTCTGTATGTCTGGTATATAATCTTTCCCTGATTTTGGTTTTGCTATTGATTTGAATAAATGGGTTTCTTTGCTATAGGTGTGTTCATTGTGGAACTGGTTGGAAGCCAAGCCTTGGCTAGAAAGTTTGGGTACTCTTTTGCCTCTTAAAAATAGTGATTACAAGTTTATCTTGAACTTGAAAACTGCACCCACAACCTTAATAACATTTAAGGGAGAAGATAAATATAATTCTAGACCAGTACCCCCTCTAGAGCAGAGTGACCATACTTCTAGCTTCAACTTTCTACTCCTCCTGGAATGAATTAGTCTCCATTGGAGAAGGGTAGGGAGAGAAGAGACTAGAGATGTCTAGTTTGCCTCCCTATGAGTCACACAATGACACCTTCATGCTACATTTATGGGACAGCCTTTGTTATATTCATGAAAGGAGAGAATGTGGTGATCAAGGAGAGGAAATATTATAGATTCTGATGAAGTAAAAACACACACCCAATAGTCAAAACTTTGAATGTGAATGGGATCAAACAACTCATAAAGTGGGGGGAACTGGCTGAATGAATTAGAAAGCAGAATGAAAAATACAGTTTTTAGAAGAAATACAATATTATTTTAACGGGTAGAAATAGAATAAATTATGCTTCACATAAAGCATATTTCAGGAATGATAGTTCTGGTATCAGACAAATCAGCAGCAACAATAGAGATAAAGCATGGAAATTACTGAAATAATAGCAGTATGTAATTTGTATGTACTAAATGGCAAAGCAACTAAATACTGAAAAGAAAATATAATAGAACTAGAAGGAGAAATAGAAGCAAAAAAATGTGGCTCTGTTAGACAAACATTACAAAAAAGATAAAGATGAAAAAGTTAAAGATCTCAATAAAGTTTAAGAAAAAACTAGATTTAATATCCTGTTGACCAATTAATAGGAATAACAAACAGTAGTCCTATTTCTCAGCTTTGCATGACGCCTTTATCAAATTTGACCACATACTAAGATATAAAAGAACTCATAAATAAATGTGTGAAAGTGGAAATAAATATTAAAATTGTTCTTTACTGACCACAACAATAAATATTATAATGCATAAAGAAACTAAAAAATTCTAAATAAAAGTGTGGGCAAAGAATTATTGAAATAGATTGTTAACAAAAATGTTAACATGAGACATTATTTCTAAATTTGTGGGACACAGCCAAAGCAGTCATTTGGAAGAAATTTATATCTATAAACACATTCAGCAATAGAAGTGAGAAATAAGAGATCAATTAAGTGGGCCTGCAACAATGACAAAAAGTAATAGATTTTAAAAACAAAGAAACAAATTCTGACAATCAAAAAAGAGAGAGAATTAAAACAAACCCCCCAACTAAATTAATGAATAAAACTGGTAGTGAATTTTGAAAAATACTTTAAACATAGACAGGCTGTTAATGAATTTGATTGAAAAATGGAAGAAAACTAAATTGCCAAAATTAAGGATGAAAAAGGAAAAATTACAATAGATGAAAGGGAAATAAATCAAATAATTGGAAACTATATTATTTAAGTATAAGCTAAAAAAACCTGCTAAAATAAAAAAAACTAGAGAAATGCTTACAAAAATATAAAATGCACAGATTAACAAAGCCAGAGGTAGAGAATTTATGCAACCCAATATCAGAAAAAGAAATTGTATAAGTTATGAATGAATTTTCAA
>NW_020944672.1:0-3170 GCF_900497805.2 Vombatus ursinus
CTGGAAGAATGCCAATCTTGTACTTTAATTTATGGTAGGTATGATTTCTTGTAGATATGTTTTTGATTACTTCAATATTTTCTGGAAAATTAGTTGCTGTTTAGAATTCACAAATTTTATGCTTTAGATTTTGATTCACTTGCAACCTTTTGTTCTATGGTGTTTTCTTTGACATTTCCTTAAGATATCTATTGATTTTTTCCTCAGAAACCACTCCAGTAGTAAATAATTCAATAATATTTTTAAAATACACATGCTTTAATGTAATAAAGCTTTGGAAACATCATTTCTCTCTTAAATTTCTCATTCTGTTTCTGTATTTTTTCTCTCTTTATTTTTCTTTCTCTCTCTTTGTCTCTCATCATATTATAAAACACAAAGTCTGATTTAACAATTCTTGTTCTCAAACATCTTTTTCAAACTTTTCCCCAGTAACACATAAATTACATTTTCCATACCACGTAAGTTTTGTTGAATATTAAAATCTCTTTAAAATTCCACAGTATTTATAAGTGGTGTAATCAGCTGTTCTGTCTATATTTGTTACACACAAGAATTTAACTCTATTAGACCTGGACTGATTTTTCACATGCATTTTGTACCAGAAAATCAAAGTGATCAGATATTATTGAATATTACTAAGATGGATTGAATCTTAGCCCTGGCAGTTTTAAACACATTTAGTCAGATAACATTTGACTAAGAGAAATTTTTGGAGAAAGCCTCTTCAACTGGAATCAATTTCAAAAAAAAAAATAAAAGATGTTACTTCAGGGATACATGTCTCTGAGTTTAAGAAGATCAGCTGAACAATTTGTGGACTCTGGTCATGGACAAAATCATAGAAGCTTTCATGCAATAAACAGCTAAATGCAAGAAAATAAACTAAGGAACATGCTAACTCTACATTAAAATGTATTATATTGTGGCAGTTAGGTGGCACAGTGTATAAAGCATTGGCCCTGGATTCAGGAGGACCTGAGTTCAAACCCAGCTGTAGGCACATAACACTAACTAGCTGTGTGACCCTACGCAAGTCACTTAACCTTATTGCCTAAAACAAAACTAAACAAACAAACAAATAAATAAATAAATAAATGAAGGTATTTTTAAAAATGTATTAAATTTTTGTCCTCTTGATAATGATATTCTGTTTTTTCTCAAATCTTCTAGATTTGTTTTTAATTCATTTTGTAAATTGTTAAGACATTTCAGTCTTACTTAGAGGATTTGCTCAGAATGAACTCTATTTTGTTTTTCCTATTTCTACTTAGATTTTCTCAATTGCAATGGAAAGATTTCATCGATTGATGGTTCCTACTTTGTTGTTACATTTTCTAAGTTTTATAACAAGTGCTAGCTTTCATTTGTTTCATTATATCTTTAGCTTTCTTTAGAACAAATGCTAATTTTCCTATATGAACAACTGATGTATCTATTTTTTCCAATGTCACAGAGCAATATATTCAAAAATAAATTTACACAGTTATCTTTGAACACCAAAACAACATTTTCACAGCAGAATTCAACATTTTGGTGTTTATGGACACTGCATGGAATCCAGAAACCTTTGCAATATTGATTTTTTCAGTAAGTTCTTTCATTTTAGAGTTTGTTTTAAAAAGAATTTCTATAAAAGGGACATCCTTTCTGTAGCTCCTGTACCTAATGAAATACATTTACCTTAATGACCATGCATTTTTTTTATTGGACTGGATTGCTATTCTGAGCAGTCTTCATTTTTTCTTTAACTTCGGTATGACACAAATATTACTATTCACATTGTGAATGAGATATACTGAATGTCATCAACTTCTGGTGAAATATGTAACTATCTGGTTGAATAAGCTGCCATTATGTTGTCTTCGTGTTTTGTGCTGTGTTTCTGTCCTTTTCCAGGTAAAGTACTCCAACAAAGGTTTGCAGAAAAAAAAAAAAACATACCTTAATGAAAGGGTCAACTGATCAATTGAAAAGGCTCACCTGATACTAGAAGGAACTAAGGAAAGTTGAGGCTAAATTGCTGCACTGTGAGAGAAGGAATCACATTTGGAAGAACCCTACAAGTTCTTGGAAGGAATCTTCACTAGGTGAATACATAGGCAGGTGGGACTGCAGACAACTTTGACCCAGAATTGAAAACCATCATATTAACTAAGGAAAAGCAATAATCCCATTTCCTCAGAATCTCAGAAAATAAGCACAAGGAAACTAGGGAAAAGTGGGTGAACAGAAGATTAAAGGAGCATCAGACAGTGAGCAGCACTTCAGTAGAAATTCAGATGCCATCTTCCCCTCAACAAAACTGTTCTTGGGGCTCTAGAAGAATGTATTGTGATGTATATTGCAAGAAAAATATCCTAATTACCAGAGTCATATCAATCAGTCCCTGTTGCTATAGATGTAATATGGTATATAGGAGACATGAACTAGGAAGAAATTAGAGGCCAAAGTTCCAAAACCCTGAAAGGAGGGCTGAATGGATTCCCTGGACCATCTACAGCTCATTGAATCTGACCTTTGGAACTTACCATAGTGTGCACAGTGAATCCACGTTCTTAAATACATCTTTGGCAAGAATTGCATACCCTCAATAAAAGTCATTCCCCAATTGATAAATAGTCAAAGGATATAACAAGCTGTTTTCACATGAAGAAATCAAAGATATCTATAGGCATACAAAGAAGTGCTCTAAATCTTTTGATTTGAGAAATGCAAAGTAAAGCATCTCTGAAATACCGCCTCAGACCAAGCAGAGTGTCTAATAAGACAAAAAAGGTCAATGATAAATGCTGGAGAGCATGGGGGATAACTGGGACACTGACCAATTGTTGGTGGCATTTCGAACTGGTCCAACCATTCCAGAAATCAATTTGGAACTATGTCCAAAGGGTAACCAAATTGCATACCCTTTGATCCAGCCATACTGCTATTAGGTCTGTATACCAAAGGATAATTAAAAAAAAAAAAGGTGATGGACCTACAGGAGCAAAAATATTTACAACTGCCCTTTATGTGGTAGCAAAATTTGGAAACTGAGGGAATGTCCATCAATTGGGGAATGGTTGAAAAAGCTGTGTTATATGAATGTAATGCAAATCTTTGTGCAATAAGAAATGATGAACAGATTTCAGAAAATTCAGTTACTACTTGTAATGAGCAGAACAAAG
>NW_020944673.1:0-2526 GCF_900497805.2 Vombatus ursinus
GGGACTGTCTATGTTTATTCATATTTGTATGCCTGGCCCTTTTTACAGTGCTTAGCTGAGAGTAGACATTTAAGAAATATGTAGTGGCAGCTAGATGGCGCAGTGGATAGAGCACCAGCCCTGAAGTCAGGAAGACCTGAGTTCAAATTCGACCTCAGACCCAACACTTGAAACTTACTAGCTGTGTGACCCTGGGCAAGTCACTTAACCCCAATTGCCTAAAAACAAACAAACAAACAAGAAATATGTATCGACTCTTAATAATGCCTCTCAATTACCCTCATCTGGGTACCTTATCTCTCATTAGACTTTAAAGTTTGAGGCCATTGAAGCTGAGCCCCTTCTGCTCCCAAATGCCTTGTAGACAATTTGAACTAGATGACTTATTCAAGATGACTTAGTATCAGCATGTGTAGAACTGAACCCATTTTCTTTCTTCTCAGAAACATAATCCTCCCTATCCCCAAGGCTCACATTCAAGGTGCCTTTGAATCCTCTCATTCCAACTTTTCCACTCTCTCCTTTGGAGCATCTCTGTAATCTATCCCCTTCTCTCCACTGATGTTTCAACCTTCTTAGTTCAGACCCTCATCACCTCACTGCAATAATGTACTGGTGGGTTGGCCTAATCCAAGACTGTCCCACACCAACGCATCAAAGATCCAACCATGTGGATCCCAAACTCAATAAAGTGCACTGATTCTCTACCACCTCCAGAATCAAACGCAAAATCCCTTTGCATTCAGCCCTTCCAGAGCTAGGCATCACCTTCCTTTTGCATTCCTTTACATCTTACTCATCTTGGATTTGATGACATTGTCTCCCTTGCTATTCCAGGAAGATCTCTTGGCCCCAAGAAATTTCTCTGGCTAGCCTCCATAGGCAATATGCTCCTTCTCCTCCTTTGTGTCTCCTAGTTACCTTCAAGTCCCAACTAAAATCTCTCTTTCTACAGGAAGCCTTCCTCAACCATTCTTCATTCCAGGGTCTTCCCTCTTTTAATTACATCCTATTTATCTTGCCTATAGTGTGTTTAAAAGTTATTTGCTTGTTGTTCCTCCCACTATTTTTTGAGCTCTCTGAGGGCAGAGACTGTTGTTTACCTTTTTTTTTCATCCCCATCACTAAGTATGGTATCTGCCACAAAGCAGCCATTTAATATGTGTTTGTTGTTTGATTTAGCTTCACAACAACCTGGAGGGGTGGTGTTACCTTCCTCATTCTCTAACATAAGGGAACTGAGGCAGACAGAGACTGATTTGGCCAGTGTTACACACTAGGTAGTTGTTTGAGGCAGCATTTGAACTCAGTTCTTCCTGACTCCAGACTCAACTCTCTGTTTAGTGGGTCTACTGGATGCCTACAGGACACACAAAGAATACACAGAAGGTAATCAGTCTCACAGGGGAAGGCACAAGTTGCTTGGGCAACTGTTCAAGGTGGCTTTTGACTGGAGTCTTGAAGGAAGCCAAGGATTCTTTCATTTTTAAATTTAGTCTGAACTTAATAATCACTCCCAAAGAGGAAACATTTTCATAAACAAAACATAAGAGAAATAGGATTGATCATAAATGAGAACAGGAATTATTATTATGTGTGTTGTTGTGATGTTATTTTTCAGTCATGTCTGACTCTCTGTGACCCCATTTGGGAATTTCCTGGCAAAGATACTCCTGGACTGGTTTGCCATTTCCTCCTCCAGCTCATTTTATAGATGAGGCAAACAGGGTTAAGTGACTTGCCCAGGGTCACACATCTAGTAAGTGTCTGAGGCTAGATTAAAACACAGAAAGATGAATCTTCCTGCTCCCAAGCCCAGTTCTCTAGCCACTGTGTCACGTAGTCAGTCATTATTACATTTAGGTGGCTTTTTTATTAATTAATTTATTTTTAGTTTTCAACAATCACTTCAATATACTTTGGAGTTTTAAATTTTTCTCCCCTTCCCTTCCCACCTCACTCCCCAAGACAGTGTGCAATCTGATATAGGCTCTACATATACATTCCTATTAAACATATTTTCACATTACTCATGTTGTAAAGAAAAATTAAAACCAATAGGAGGAACCACGAGAAAAAGGAAACAAAAAAAAAGAAGAAGAAAAAGAGCAAATAGTCTGCTTTGATCTGCATTCAAACTTCATAGTTCTTTCTCTGGATGTGGATAGCATTTTCCATCATGAGGCCTTTGGAGATGTCTTAGATCCTGGCATTGCTGAGAAGAGCTAAGTGTATCAAAGTCAGTCACTGGACAATGTAGCTCTTATTGTGTATAACGTTCTCGTGATTCTGCTCATTTCACTCTCATGTTCATGTAAGTCTTTCCAGGTTTTTTTGAAGTCTGCCTGTTCACCATTTCTTATAGCACAATAGTATTCCATTATATTCATATACCACAACTTATTCAGACCTTCCCTGATTGATGGGTATCCCCTCAATTTCCAATTCTTTGATACCACAGAAAGAGCTGCTATAAGTGTTTTTGTACATGTGAGTCCTTTTCCCATTTATATGATCTCTTTGGCT
>NW_020944674.1:0-6536 GCF_900497805.2 Vombatus ursinus
AGAAATCCCAAATGATATGCACATTTGTACAGCCCTTTGGGCATAGTTGGTCAAGATGGTTTTGATTATTGCTACAGTACAATATAGCTGGAAGTCTCTAAGTACTATTTCCCTTTATCCATATTTCTGTTAATCCTTTCATTGGATGTTTCAGATCTTTTGGTTTTCTATCCGCTGTGCCACCTAGCTGCTCCAGTAGTTAAATAACTTTTAAATTATTTCTCCTGGATCTGTTTTCCAGGTTAGCTGTTTCTCCAGTGAGGTAGGTCACACTATCTTCTACTTTTTCATTCTTTTGGCTTTGTTTTATTGTTTCTTGATTTCTCCTAATGTCATTAGCTTCTATTTGTCACATTCTAAAGTTTATGGCATTAGATTCTTCAGTGAGTTTTTGAACCTCCTTTTCCATTTTTCAAGGTGTTATTTTTTAGCAATTTTTTTTCTCCTTTACCAACCTTTTGCTTCATTTCTCATGATTTTCCTGCATCACTCTCATTTCTCTTCTCAATTTTTCCTCTACCTCTCTTACTTGATTTTCACAATCCTTTTTGAGCTCTCTAAATGATTTTTTTTATTTTATCAACTTCTTTAATTTATTCTCTTGGTAACTTGATTAGTATAGCATAAAAACTTTAAATTAGCTTCGGTAATGTTGTCATTTTTATTATATTAGAATGGCCTATTAATGGGCATTGAGTATTCTTCTGGGTATTTTAGTTTTTCTTTATTTCTTTATGGAGTCCTCTGTAACTGAATCCATACAAGCATTGATTTACTCTGATAGATTGATCTCTATAGATTTTCTTTTTTTTCAGCCAAAGACAAAGTTTATTAGAACATCGATCATATTGGAAGACTCTTAAGGAGTCTGAACTTTAGTAAGCTATTGGCTAGATTATAAGAATCTGACCAGTGGCTAGATTTTAAGAATCCAAACAGTAGCTAGATTATATGAATCCCAGCAGTGGCTAGATTTTAGGAATCTGAGCAGGGGCTAGATTATAAGAATCTAAGCATCTTAATGGAGACAAGATGGACCTTATATACAGAAAGCCTGTGGGAGGGATCTGGGAGTGGTCAATGAGTTTGGGGTGAGGAGAGGAGAGGCCTAAGGAGATCTGGATGGGAGTGGTCAGTAAGCTGGGGTGAAAAGAACTCCTGGGACCTGGACAAAGGAGACAATGGAGGGGAGATTGGGTGTAGCCACAAGGAAAGGCCAGTTGATGGGATTATAGCCTCTAGTGAAAGCCACAGATTTGGCCATGTGAGAAAGTCCAGGGTTTTTCCTTTCTGGGATCTAGATCCCATCCCCATCAATGGGACCCAAATTCTTTTGGGGTAAGGGGCAAAAGTCTCAGCTTCTGAAACTGCTTCCTGCTGGCAAGGGATGTAGAGCTGTCCCTGCCTTGAGGAGGTCCCAAAGAAGTTGACTGGAACAGAGCACAGGCTACATCCAAGGAATGACAGGAGGACATTGACTGGTCGCCACTGTTTGCTGTAGGTGAATGGCTTGTAGTCTGGAAGACACAAATCTGACAGAAAAAAACTGCAGGGCCCAGATATAAAGCAGGCACAAGATTGAGGGCTCAACTTCAATAGGATAAAACATCCATAGCTCTGTTTGGATTCAGATAATTCAGTTTTCCAACCAGGTAGTATCAAATCCACCTCATAGCCAGATTCAGGAATAGCCAGGTGGGTAGTGTTCCCTTTCAAAGGAACATAATGGGGAAACTGAGCCAGGAGGATCCCATCTTAGACTGAGGCTAAAATTGTCCTCTCAGCTTTTCCCATTACTGACTTCCCACCAGTATCACCTTCTCCAACTAGCTTGTGGCATTTCTCTCAGATGGTGGATTATTGATTATCAATGGATTATGACCCATCAGACAACTCAAAATAAAATCCTATGAACTTTGACCACAAACACCAAGTTTTACTAACCATGGCTTAGAAAAAACTTTTCCAGGATTTACAACTCAATCTTAAATTTGTCCTGGGGTAAAAAGCCAATCATTAGAGATTTCTATATACTTACAAATTCTCAGCAAGCCGAACAGAACCCAAATAAACTTTTTCGCTAGTTTACACATTAAAAACAATAACCAACAACAGCTTAATTATTTTAGTGGTAACCAAATTATGAAAAGTTGCTTGACATAACTGATATAATCAGGTGACTTCAGTTTTGTTAAAAGCACTTCCAAATTACTTTACACAGAGAATCAACTTCTCATCATTAACAGTTAAAACTACAAATTTAAAAGAGTGTGCTTACCCAACTTTGGAGGCTAGCTTCATTACCTTGAGCAGGATGTGCTGAACCTGGGAGATGTTTCCAGGCAAAGGTTGCCCTAGAACCCAAGGCCATTGACAGGGGGGCCCACACCTTAGCTGCTACCCCTCTCCCCTTCTTCCTTTCCCAGGTGGGGGAGGGTGAAATCAAAGGTGAGGGGTAAAGGGTGAAACTCTTCTCCTATGAGAGGGGTTAACAGATACCCTCTTAACTCAAGGGAAGGGAGTGACCAGGGTTGTAAGGAAGAGTTTCAAAACTCCTTAATGATCAATCACAAAACCTCCAAAATCCGCCAAGATATTTTTAGCTGTTCTAACTTTCCCCTGTAACCTCCATGAAGGAGGATTCAGGAGTGTAGAGGGAAGGGAGTAAGCAAGCTTCAGGGAACCAAAAAGCAACTGCAGCTTTCCCCAATTCCCTAGCACTGAGGAAATTAGCAGAATTGAGCATACACTTTCTGAGAGGGCATCTGTGCTTGTCCTCTATGCTGCGGAAGATGTACTCAGGTCCATGGCCTTCAACCTACCCAGTGGACCAGGAGCCTGAGAGCATCAGGCCAAGTGAGAGACAACCTGGCAACTGTCTGCCTGAAAAGCACCTCCAAGCCTTGGTACTTGGAGAGCAACCCTAACTGCAGAGCAAGAAAGGAGCAAGGGGAGGCTTACATACCTTCCAGTCTTTGCTGGAGAAGAATTTGGAGTTAGGCAGTTTCCCTATGCGGGCCACCAAAATGATGTGGTTGAGGGGTTCACGGGTGCTGGGACCCCAATATCACAACACAAGGGTCCTGCCCAAAAAAATTTGACCCACGCCTTCTATCAGCCAAAGACACGGTTTATTAGAACATCTGTCATATTAGCCAGCCTCTTAAGGAGTCTGAACATTAGTAAACTATTGGCTAGACTATAAGAATCTGACCGGTGGCTAGATTTTAAGAATCCCAGCAGTGGCTTGATTTTAAGAATCTGAGCAGTAGCTAGATTATAAGAATCTAAACCTTCCTAAGATTATCCAAGTATATCATCATATTATCAGCACATTTGGAAAATTTTTATCTTCCCTTTCCCTGTGTTTATGCCTCTGATTTCTTTCTCTCATCTTATTGCTGTTGCAGGCATTTCTAGAACTGGGTCAAATGATAGGGAAAAGAGGGGACATCCTTTCTTTGCCAGTGAATTTTGTGAGAAAGGTTGTTGTGTATCCCCATAGCATATGAGGCAGAATTGCTCGCAATCAATGGCTTCACTCCCTCTTCCAGAGTGGTCACAGTCCAGTGTCGATACTGACTAGAGAAGACTGGTGATACCTCGAGATGCAATAGATGACCTTATCGTTTTTCATGTCTAACCAAGCTCTAAGCACTCCACAGTGCCTGCTTCAGCTGCCTTCATGGCCATCGGAACAAACTGTTCTCATCTGCCCATTCCAAAAGGGGAATTCATTATATGCTTGGGGGAGACACCCCCTAAACTTACCTACAGGTTTGAGATACCCTCAGTTACCCTCAACCTGGTTTAGCCCATCTGCCCAAATGGTTTACCACAGTGTGGCCACTGTGCAGGCAACAGCTTCTTGGAGCCATTGGGTGGATCAGGTAGACACCAGAGGTGGGAAGCAGCTCTGAAAATGGCTTGGCAGCCCTCACACCAGAGGTACTGGTCTTTCCTGAACACATCCTACACCCTTATTTCATGTGTTGAATCTCTGAATTAGATCCTTCAACTACATTTTTGGTTCAGTTAAATGTAGCCTCACTGCAAATAATGCAAAAAGGAGGGGTGCCGTGTGAGCATGCTAAAGAAGTCAACTCAGAGATTTGTTTTTGTTTTGTTCTACCTCCTTTTGGATTCCTCATGTCATAAATCATGGAGACAGCTGATGTTAATTTATCTTTGGTGAATTATTTTTGTTTTGGAGATGTATCAGAGTTCAAGGCGATCAGAAAAGTTCTAGTCCCCCATCTTGTTGAATCTTGTACCTGAAAGTTCCAATTCCTATTGTTTCTATGTTTTGTTCTTTATCTTACTATTTAGGATTTCATTGTTAAGTCACTTTTGTATTTCTGTCTTTTTTATGTGTTTCCTGCACCAATAACTATTTTTATTTTATTATGACCTGTATTGGATGTATTCACTATTTCTGCCTTTTTATATTTGTTTATAGTATCTCCATGCCATAATACATCATCAATTTTTTTAAAGTTCTATTAGATCTCGGAAATATGTATATGCCTTTGTAGTACCATTTAAAAGATAACTCATGTATGGTTTTTTAACTCTACTTTCAACAGTAATTTTTTCACTTCCCTATTTTCTGTTTTGTGCACCTTTCTACTAGACTTATACAAAACTGGGATAGGGACATAAAAGTCTCCTGTTGCCATTACGTTATTTTTAGTGTCTTCTTCTAGTTCAGTTAATGTTACCTTATAAATTTGGCTACAAAGATATTTGGAACTTATATATTTATCCCAGATTTTGGTTTGTGGTCTATGATTCCCTTCCAAAAATGCAGATCTTGTTTATCTTTTTAATTTTTGGAATGATTGTTTTTGTTTTGTCAGGGTGATTACAAATCTTGGGTTTTTTTATTCACTTAATGCATAGAACTTTTATTCCCATCCCATCAGTTTTGTTTTTGAGTATATACATATGTATATATTTTGAGTAAATACATACATATATATATGTGCATATTTAAATTTTTGTTTAACGTTTTGAGTTCCAAATTCTATCCCTTCCTCTTTCCCTCCCCTTCTACCTCCCTGAGCCATTAAGCAACCAGGCATTGGCTCTACATGTGCAGTTACATAAAACATTTCCATGCCAGCCCTTTTGTACAAGAAGACTCTAATCAATGAAAAACAAGAAAGAAAGAAAATGAAAAATAGCATGCTTTAGTCTGTATCAAAAATACCAGTTCTTATGCTGGAGGTGGATAGTATGATTGACCATTAGTCATTTAAGATTGTCTTGGATCATTGCATTGCTGAGCATAGCTGTCATTCACATTTCTTCATCAAACAATATTTCTGTTACTGTGTACAGTGTTCTCCTGGTTTTCTTCCCAAAACTATGCATCAGTCATGTAAGTCTTTCTAGGTTTTTCTGAAATCATTCTGCTTGTCATTTCTTATATCATAATAATATTTCATTACAATCATATACCACAGCTTCTTTAGCCATTCCCTAACTGATGAGCATCCCCTTGATTTCCAGTTCTTAGCCACTACAAAAACTGCTGCTATGAATATTTTTGTACAAATAGGTTTTTCCCTTCCCTTTTTTTAAATGTCTTTGGGATACAGACCTAGCAGTGGTATTGCTGAACCAAAGAGGATGTACAGTTTTATAGCCCTTTGGGTATAGTTCCAAATTGCTCTCTAGAATGGTTTCTTCAGTTTACAACTCCACCAACAAGGCATTCATGTTCCACTTTTCCCACATCACCTCCAACATCCAACATTTTCCTTTTCTGTCGTATTAGACAATGTGAGAGATGTTAGGTTTTATCTCAGAGTTGTTTTAATTTGCATTTCTCTAATCAATAATGATTTAGAGCATTTTTCATATGATTATAGATAGCTATGATTTCTTTGTCTGAAAACTGCCTGTTCACATCCTTTGACCATTTATCAACTGGGGAATGATTTGTATTCTTATAAATTCTTGTAATCTTATAAATTTGACTAAGTTGACTAAGTTCTCTATGTTTGACCAATGAGGCCTTTATTAGAGTTAGTTGTAGCAGAACTTTTCCCCTTTTTCTGCTTTCCTTATACTTTTGATTGCATCGCTTTTTTGTGCAAAAACCTTTTAACTTTATGTAGTCAAAATTATCAATTTCACATTTTTTAATCTTTTTCTTCCTTGGTCCTAAATTCTTCCCTTATCCAAAAATTTGACAGATAAACCGTTCCATGCTCTTTAATTTTCTTATGGCATCAGTCTTCATGTGTAAACTATGTACCCACTTGGACTTTTTTGGTACATGTTGTGAGATGTTCTCTATATTTTCCTAGCAGTATTTGTCAAAAAATGAATTTTTGTTCCATATGCTTGGATCTTTGTGTTTATCATACACAAGATTACTACGATCATTTACCATAATATAATTTATACCTAATTTATTTCACTGATCCAGCACTCTGTTTCATAGCCCGTACCAGAATGTTTTGTTTATTTCCAGTTTATAGAAAAGTTTGAGATCTGGTATGGCTAAACTACCTTCTTTTGCATTT
>NW_020944674.1:6636-7920 GCF_900497805.2 Vombatus ursinus
GGCTAAACCACCTTCTTTTGCATTTTTTTTCAATGATTCCCTTGATATTCTTGAGCTTTTCTTCTTCCAGATGAACATTGTTATTTTTTTTCTAGTTCTATAAAATAATTTTTGGTACTTTGATTGGGGCAACATGGAATAAGTAAATTAAATTAGGTAGAATTGTCATTTTTTTTATATTAGCTCTGCCTACCCATGAGCAACTAAATGTTTTTCAATTATTTAGATCTGACTTTTTTCATGTGAAAAGTGTTTTGCAATTATGTTCATATATTTCTTGGTTTTGTCTTGGCAGGTGGACTCCCAAATATTTTGTATTGTTTACAGTTACTTTAAATTGAATTTCTCTTTCTGTGTCTTGCTGCTGGACTTTGTTGGTATTATATAGAAAGGCCGACTTAAGTAACTTATCTAGGGTCATACGGCTAGTAAATTTCTAAGGCCAGCTTTGAACTCAGGAAGGTGAACCTTCCTGACTTTAGGCCAGGCATTCTGTCCACTGTGCCACCTACCTGCCCGATGAGAGAGTTTTCAAAACACATAGTGCTATGGACCAGAAACAGTTATGAAATGACAATTTATATCTTCCCTGTTCAATGGGCCAACATAATGGCAGGGAAAGGATAATTTAGTAAACACCAGCCAAAAATACATACGATAAAAATACTTTATTTCAATACAATTTATATCAGGTCTTTTTTGTTATTCTAAATTAAAGCTTAGATCTTGCAACACAAAGCCCAGGACAGAGCATGAAAACAAAGTGGTCTATATGGATAAAAGTAAAATGAGGATCACAAACATAATTCCATGTAGTGCCACAATCAGGTAAAACAAGTATTGATGTTATTGTAATGGGCAATGAATGTGTAATCTTTCTAAAAATTTAGGTTTCAAGGGGCAGCTAGTTGGTGCAGTGGATAGAGCACTGGCCCTGGAGTCAGGAGGACCTGAATTCAAATCCTACCTCAGACCCTTGACACTCACTTGCTGTGTGACCCTGGGCAAGTCACTTAACCCCATTGCCTAGCCCCCCACTCCCCCAAAAAAGTTAGTTTTTAAATTGACAGCATTTGAATGGAATCACCTTTGTCCATTTAAATTGATGAATTGTTAAGCTATATGTAGTGAATTAAAATAAAAATTATTTAATAATTCTTAAAAGAACCAAAAGCCCAGAATGTCAGATTAGGGTGAGTCCCTAGAGCATAGAATGTCAAGGCTGTTAGAGAGCTTGGAATGCAGAATGTCTAGTCTGGGAGATGACACAGAGAACACAGTGTT
>NW_020944674.1:8020-8268 GCF_900497805.2 Vombatus ursinus
TAAATTGATGAATTGTTAAGCTATATGTAGTGAATTAAAATAAAAATCATTTAATAATTCTTAAAAGAACCAAAAGCCCAGAATGTCAGATTAGGGTGAGTCCCTAGAGCATAGAATGTCAAGGCTGTTAGAGAGCTTGTAATGCAGAATGTCTAGTCTGGGAGATGACACAGAGAACACAGTGTTAGACCTGGCAGTCTATTTAGAAGAAGGGCTATATCGGTGATAAGAGAGTCCTTACAACATAG
>NW_020944674.1:8368-9232 GCF_900497805.2 Vombatus ursinus
GGGAAAAAGCCCTTGGCCAATATTACCTCCTGTTATCCTCCCTGCAAACCACTAAAGTGAGTGCTCTTACCATCCTCATTTGGGAGGAGAGGAAAGAGAGGCAAGGAAAGCTAAAGAGCCTCCCCCAGTGTCACAAAGCAGGAAATGAACACAGCAGGCCAGAGAACAGATAGGATTCTTCCAGTACTGGAGGAGTCCATGGGCAGACAGAGATAAGTATCTCCACAAGACAGCTAAGACATAGAACAAAATCAAGTGACAGTAATAGATCCTAAAATATAAGCTATCTTTTCTCACAAACAAACAACCTGGAAGATTTGTCAAGGAGAAGTAATTGAAGGCTCACTGTACTCCTATAAAACCTTAAATACAAAAAGCCTAGGTACCATATTTCATGAAATCAGAGATGAAAATTCGCCATATCTATATGAACCTGACTGTAAAATTAAAATAGAAAAAACCACAACTGTCAGCTCTTCACAGAAACCCCATATTGTAAACTCCAAAATATTTCTTAACCAAAATCCAGCGCCTCCTGACCTTATGCAGGTGGAATTATCATGGTCCCATTGGAAGGTGTGCTACTTGGCATGCAGGGCTACTTAGGGAAACAACATAGATCCAGGCAAGGACCTGTGCTTAGTAGTCGCATTCTAAGGCAATGAATCTTCATGGACCCTAGACTTTGTCCTCATCGAGCAATGTGATTCTTGGTTTTAATCCTAGCTCCTTTGACCTCTGGAATATCATATTCCAAACCCTCTGATCCATTAATGTAGAAGCTGCTAAATCTTGTGTTATCTTGATTGTATTTCCACAGTACTTAAATTGTTTCTTGTTGGTTGTTTGCAATATTTTCTCCTT
>NW_020944675.1:0-5481 GCF_900497805.2 Vombatus ursinus
ACACACACACACACACACACACACACACACACAGAGTAACTACAATAATTGAAATGGAAATAATGACACACAAAAAATTAAAAGTACCTGTAACAAATTGTTAAAGATCAAGTGGGACTGAAAAGGAAACATGAGAAGACACCATCACCCTACCCTGTCCAGGAGGTAAGATGTCCACACGTGTTACACATTTCACATCTTTTCCCAAATGCATTGATCAGTTGTGCTGGCTTTTCTTTTCCACCCTAAAACAAAAAATATAATTTGTTACATCATGTGGCCCTTGAGGATGGGGAGAGGGAGGGATACATGGGACACCTTAGTGATGTAAAAAACAGAAAATATAAAAAAATATATTTTTTTGGGGTGAGGCAATTGGGGTTAAGTTACTTGCCCAGAGTCACACAGCTAGTGGGTGTTATATGTCTGAGGCCAGATTTGAACTCAGGTCCTCCTGAATGTAGGGCTGGTGCTCTATCCACTGTACCACCTAGCTGCCCCTAAATTTTTCTTAAAGATGTATCTCAAGGGAAATGATGGGGAGAAAGGCGAAAAGAAAGGGGTTTAGGGTTAGTAATTATCAGTAGCAGATCTCAAACTGTGATACAGATCAGTGGTCATGAAAACAATTGTTGTTTAGTACTGTCTGACTTCTACTGATCCCATTTGGGGTTTTCTTGGCAAAGATAGTGGAGTGGTTTGCCATTTCCTTTTGCCACTCATCTGACAGATGAGCAACTGAGGGAAACAGTTAAGTGACTTGGCAAGGGTCACACAGCTAGTAAGTGTCTGAGGCCAGGTTTGACCTCAAGGAGGTGAGTCTTCCTGATTTCAGGCCCCATAGAATACCTGGCTGTCCAGAAAACAATGTGAACTTGCTAAAAATTGAAAGGTTGCTCAGTGGATAAGATTAGGTATGCAACGTATAGAATCAAATAAATAAAATAAGTGTTTAATAAATCCAAAGACAGAAATTGGGGGGGGAGGGAAGGAAACCCTATTTGATTAAAAAATCAGATGGGAGGGGGCAGAGCCAAGATGGTGGAGTAAAAGCAGTGACTTGCTTGACCTCTACCCCAAACCCCTCCAAATACCTATAAAAAATGGCTCTAAATAAATTCTAAAGCAGCAGAACCCACAAAAAAACAGTGAAACAAATTTCCAGCCAAAGACAGCCTGGATGGTTGATCAGAAAGGTATATTGTGCTGGGCTGGGAGAGGAGCGTAGTGCGGCATGGGTGTGCAGGTCTCAGCGACCCTGGAGCAGGCCTCAGAGGACTGAATCACAGGCAGCTGTGGCGGTTTCCAGACTTCTCAACCCATGAACGCCAAAGACAACTTAGAAGGTCAGTAGGAAAAGTCTGTGACTGTGGTGGTGAGAGAGGAGTGCAGGATCTCAGCCCCATTCCTTGGGGCAGCGGCTGCTTCCTGAACTTCCAGCCCACAGACTGAGGGGTAATCGAGTGGCTGATCAGAAAGGGATTGCAGGGATCTCTCTGCTGGTGCAGGATTCTCTTACTTTGCCCATGCTGGGATCTGGGTCACAGTTCTGGGTGGTGGTCCTGGGGCAAGGATGAGTGCTGGTGTGGTGGAGCTTGGAGTAGTGGTAGAGAAGAAATCCTCCTCACAGTTCCAAGACAGAAAAGAGTGCTTGTGGTCACTCATAGACCAGAACACAGGCCAGGAAAGGAGTAAACACCTTGCCCTTGATCATAGCACCTTGGGAGAACTGAAAATGTACATGTCCCTAGAAGTATCTCTGAAAACAGGTGCACAAAACCCCTCAAAGCTTGGAACAGTACATTCTCCACACTGGAGGCAGACCCCTACCATAACAAAGAGTTTATGACTCAATTAATTGGCTGAGATCATGAACAAGCAGCGCAAAAAGAGTCGGACCATAGAATCTTACTTTGGTGACAAAGAAGATCAAAACATACAACCAGAAGAAGACAACAAAGTCAAAGCTCCTAAAGAGCTCAAAAAGGATTTTGAGAAGCAAGTAACAGAAGTAGAGGAAAAACTGAGAGTGATGCTAAAGGAGACCCAAAAAAATACTGAAGAAAATAACACCTTAAAAAATAGCCTAAACCAAATGGCAAAAGAGGTCCAAAAAGTCAGTGAGGGGAAGAATGCCCTAAAAAGCAAAATTGGCCAAATGGAAAAGGAAGTCCAAAAGTTTACTGAAGAAAATACTTCCTTAAAAATTAGAATGGAGAAATTGGAAACTAGGGACAATTTGAGAAATCAAGGCACTGTAACAGTAATCCAAAGGAATGAAAAAATAGAAGAGAATGTGAAATATCTCATTGGAAAAACAACTTACCTGGAAAATAGATTCAGGAGACAGAACTTAAAAATTATTGGACTATCTGAAAGCCATGATCAAAAAAAGAGCCTAGACATCCTCTTTCAAGAAATGATCAAGGAAAACCGCTCTGATATTTTAGAACCAGAGGGCAAAATGGAAATTGAAAGAATCCACCGATCTCCTCCTGAAAGAGATCCCCAAAGGAAAACTCCTAGGAATATTGTAGCCACATTCCAGAATTCCAAGGTCAAGGAGAAGATATTGCAAGCAGGCAGAAGGAAATAAGTCAAGTACTGTGGAAACATAATCAGGATAACACAAGATTTAGCAGCTTCTAAGTAAAGGATCTGGAGGGCATGGAGTATGATATTCCGGAGGGCAAAGGAGTTAGGACTACAACTTAGAATCACCTACCCAGCAAAACTGAGTATAATCCTTCAGGGTAAAAAATGGTCATTCATTGAAATAGGGGACTTTCAAGCATTCCTGTGGAAAAGACCGGAGCTGAATAGAAAATTTGACCTTCAAATACAAGACTCAAGTGAAACATGGAAGAGGTAAACAGGAAAGAGAAATCATAAGAGACTTATTAAGGTTGAACTGTTTACATTCCTGCAGGGAAAGATGATATTTGTAATTCATGAGTCCTTTGTCAGTATTAAGGTAGTGGGAGGGAAAAAATTATTTGAATGTATAGATAGATAGAGGGCACAGGGTGAGTTGAAGATGAAGGGGTGATATCTGGAAAAGAAAATTAAGGGGTGAGAGGATTATACTGGGAGAAGGCAAAAGGGAGAAGTAGAATGAGGTAAAATATCTCACATGAAACAGACAAGAAAAGGCTTTTACAGTGGAGGGGAAATGGGAGAAGGTGAGAGGGAATGAGTGAATCTCATTCTCATAGGATTTGGCTTAAGGAGGGAATAACATACACAATGGGGTATGGAAATCTATCTTACCCTACAGGAAAATAAGAGGGGAAGGGAACGAGATCAGGGGGTTGATAGAGGGGAGGGGATAATCAAAAGCAAACACTTCTGAGGAGGGACAGAGTCAAAAGAGAGAGTAGAATAAATGGGAGGTAGGATAGGATGAAGGGAAATATACTTAGTTTTTTACAACATGACTACTCTGGAAGTGTTTTGCATGACTACACATCTATAACCTGTATTGAGATGCTTGTCTTTTCAATGAGGGTGGGTGGGGAGGGAGAAAGGGAAAAAATTTGTAACCCAAAGCTTTAAAAACACATGTTAAAAATAAAAAAGGGGGCAGCTAGGTGGCGCAGTGGATAGAGCACCGGCCCTGGATTCAGGAGGACCTGAGTTCAAATCTGGCCTCAGACACGTAACACTCACTAGCTGTGTGACTCTGGGCAAGTCACTTAACCCTAATTGCCTCACAAAAAAATAAAAAAAATAAAAACTTTATAAAAAAAAAGAAGAAAAAAAATCAGATGGGATAAAGGAAAAGCCAGAAATTTGATAGGACATCAACACCTCATACCACCTTTGAAATTAAACTACAAATGGGTACATGAATTAGATGTAAAGGAAGAATGAGCAGCAAATTAGAGGAGCAAGGAAGAAATCGCTTTTAGCATCTGTGGAGAGGGGAAGAGGTTAATGCAGAACAAGCAACAGAGAGAATCACAGAAAATAAAATGAATAATTCTGCTTCAATAAAGTTGAAATGTTTTCGCACAAACAGAAGGGTAACAGTTAAGTGAGGAAAAACATCTGTGTAGTAAAGTTCTCTAAGGACTGTTGCATATGCAAGATATAGAGGGGCCTGATTCCAGTTTCTAAGATTAAGAGCCATTTTCCAATAGGGCAAAGGATACGAACAGGAAGTTTTCAAAGGAAGAATGCCAACCTATCAATAGTCCTATGACAAAATGCTCCAAATCCTTCACAATGAGAGTAGTGCACATTGAAACAACTCTTTTCTTTTAGTCTGCAAAGTAAACTAATAAATAAAACTAGGATTTAGTTTTATGAAAAGAAAACAGTAAAATAGATGAACCATTGGTTATTTGATTAAAATAAAAAGAAGAGAACCAAATTGGAAATGAATAGGTTGAATGCATAACCAATGAAGATGAAATTAAAGCAATTATCATGAGGAATTTTGCAGTCATATGCCAGACAAACTGAAAATCTAAGTGAAAATATAAACTGTGCTTGTTAACAGAAGAAGAAAATAGAATACTTAAATAACTCCATCAAAAAAGAGAAATTGCTCAAGGTATATGCATTCCCTAAGACAAAATCCCAAGGACCAGATGGATAAGTGAATTCTACTAGATATTTAAGGAACAATCCATTCCAATACTATATAAATTATTTGAAAAACTAGGTAAAAAAGGCATCCTACCAAAGTTTTTTATAGCCAAAATATGATTTTGATACCTAAACAAGGGAGAACAAAAACAGAGAAAGAAAATTACAGACCAATTTCCTTAAAGGACAGCAAGGAACCATTTGAAATTAAATCCTAGGAAGGAGATTACAGCAGTATATCACAAAAGTCATACACTATGAGCAGTGGGATTAACACTAAGAATGCAGGGCTGTTTGAACATTAGGAAAACTATCAGCACAATTGACAATATCAACAACAAAATCAACAAAAATTGTGTGATTATATCAAAAGATGTAGAAAAAAGGTTTAACAAAATACAACCCATTCCTATTAAAAACACTGGAAAACATAGGAATCAACAGAATTCAAAATTATAAATAATTACAAGTAAATATAAGTAAAATTGTAAGTAATATATTTTTAAAACCAAGAGCAAGCATTATCCATCATGATAATAAACTTGAAGCCCTCTGAATAAGATCAGGAGTGAAACAAGGATGTCCATTATCACCACAATTATTCAATATTGTCCTAGAATTCTTAGGTATAGACAGAAGGCAAGAAAAAGAAATTGGAAAAATAAAAATAGGCAATGAGGAGACAAAACTACCCCTCTTTGCACGTGATATATGGTATATTGAGAGCACCCCAGAGAATCTAATAAAAAAAAAACTGGTGGAAACACCCACTTTAGCAACTTTGCAGGATACAAAATAAACCCACTTATCATCAGCATTTCTATAATACTACCAACAAGCTACAAGCTACAACAACCACCTGCAGGAAAAGGTAGAAAGAAATTCCAC
>NW_020944676.1:0-3063 GCF_900497805.2 Vombatus ursinus
CCTTCCAAGAGAACCCCTGGCATCCAAACCATCCTCAATTAATAGATATGGGGGGAGGGGTAAGAGGGGTTAGGAGAGAGGGAAATGGAACGGAATGGGATGGAATAAGCATTTATTAAGCACCTACTATGTGTCAGGCACTATTAAGGGCTTTACAAATATTATCTCATTTGAGAAGAGACAGAGACAGAAGCAAATACGCAGAGGCAGGAAGAGAAATATTCAGTGAGAACTCTCGAGCTTTATGAAAGAGGATCTGAGCTCAGAACAAACACGCCCCATCAGAGATGCCCCCCACAGACTGACGTAGACCTGTAAGACTAAGGCACACGCTTCTCAATCCACTGACCTTCAAAGGATACAAAGGATGTAGGGTTATAAAGTGGAAGGTACAAATGGGCATAGCCACACCAAGAGATTTTTAAATAGCTACTGATCTGAAGAATGCAAATGAAGATTACCTCAAGAAAGCCTCTCAGCCCTGGGGTAAAGAGGTCTTTTCAAATACAGTCTAGGGGACTAAACCTCAGGTGCGGCCAGAGTTTAGAGTGCCCCAAAGGTCATATAACTGAGCAGACCTTTCAGGCCAGCGACTCACCAGTCCGGATCTGAACACAGGGCTCATTCCCTGCCCCAGGGCATCTTTTAACCTCCCTTATTCCTGGCTTCTTCTCTACCCTCTACAAACTGTGTTATCTACACATCTTAAAAAAAATTTTCACTTGATCCGCTTGAGGTAAGGACTACATCTCTTCTTCCTTTTGCAGCCAAATCCCTAAAACAAACTGTGCGCACTTGGTACTTCCTAGGTTTCACCTCCCACTCTCTTCCTGTCATCTGGCTGCTGGCCTCACCAAGACACTCTCCTTGCTACATACAAACACACACACACAGACGCACACACACAGACGCACACATACGCATACACGTATACACACGTACACATACATACACATATACACACACACTAACGGTCTCTGGGTCTGGAGCTTTTGACTGTATCAGCCTTTTCTCCTTCACTCCAGTTAGATCCAAGCCAATAAACAGGGCTTGGGCACCTACTGTGGGCGAGATACTTCTGGGCCCCGGGGATGCAAAGACACTTGTTTTAATAATCCCATTCTCCTAGAGGCTTCCACTCTGCTCTGAGACAAAACCTGGAAATATCCCACAAGTCTGTGAGAGGGCAAGGGTAAGAACAACGGCGGGGCCATGAAAGGTCCTGCATTGAGCTTTAAAGGAAGCTGGAGGTTTTAGGAGGTAGAGACAGTGCAGCCTGTGTAGACAGGACAGCCCATGCTGAGGCACAAGATGGAATGAACACCGAGCCAATGCTTTGACTGAAATGGGAGGACATGAAGGGGAATAATGTGCAATAAACCTACAAAAGTCAGCTGGAGTCAGACTGCAAAGGTCTGCCACACCACAACCCGGATATTCAATCCAAAAACCAATAGGAAGCCACCAAGACTTCCTGCAGAGAGAGGTGACCTGGTCACACACGTGTTTTGAGAAGATCATTTGGGGGGGAGAAGAGAGGCAGGAGGCCAGAGGACCAGTAAGGAGACCATTACAGTGTCCAGGAGAGCTATGATGAGGGCCTGAAATCAGGGAGTGGCCATGTGAGGAGAGAAAGGGTGTGTTTTGGCAGGTACAGGAAGAAGGAAAGGGGGATTGACCAGAAAAAGAAAAACAGCTCAGGAATTAGTCATAAGTAAAACAAATTCCATAATTAGGAAAGGAAGCACGAAAAGGGAAGGAAGAGAAAGAAAAGAAGAGGAAGAGACAAAGAGTAAAAATTCATGATCAAGGTCAGGACATGGAGAAGAGAAGAGAGTCAATGGAACAGAAACAGATTGCATCATTCAAAGATATCATTGGGCAAACTCTTTTTTAACCACCTTCTTCCTCTTTGTAAATAGTGGGGCAGAAGCAAAGAGGAGAAAAAATACGAGAAAATAGGATGGAGGGAAATACACAACTTACAATCGTGACTAGAAAGGTGAATGGGATGAATTTACCCATAAAAAGGAAGAAGTTAGCAGAATGGATTAGCAAGTAGAAGAATCCAACAATGTGTTGTTTACAAGATAATTTACAATATACTCTTTACTTCTCTAAGCACAGAAGTGCAGCTGATAACCATAATTACAGCTCTGAATTTAAGGACCATGAAACATTTTCTCTAAAAGACTTTTGGAGGAAGAAAGTTCAAGGATTATTGCTCCCCATTCTACAGGGAAAGGGATATGCATTTATGAAATGTCTGCTGTGGGCCAATGGGGTGTTCAGGGAGGACTCGCCCCTCTGGTATGAAAGCTTGCTAAGCCCTTTTCAGGGCTGCTAATCCACCTTTGGTGTCCATCTTTTACCCAGTTCTTGCCTGCGGCTCCAAGAAACTGGAGCACGCATAGTGGCCACACCCCAAGAAACCATGTTGGCAGACAGGCTAAACCAGTTTGTGGGTAACTGATGGGCCTCAAATCTGTTGGTGAGTTAGGGGGATGTCGACCCCAAGCATGTGAAGACTTCCCCCAGTGGAACGAGGAGATAAGAACAATTTGTTCCTGTGGCCATGAAGGTGCCTGAAGAAGGTACTGTGGAGTGCTTAGAGCTTGGTCAGACATAGAAGATGCCAAGGTCATCCACTGCATCCCGGACCATCACCAGTCATCTTGATTTTTGTCTTGCTTCTGGACTTCAATGACTCTGGAAGAGTGCGGCTGAGAGCTTTGTGCAACTCTGCCTCACTTAAACCCAATTCATGTGCGAGTCAAGATATTACCCCAGGACATCATTGCTCCTTTTTGAAACTGAAGGACGAACAACACCTATGTGCCAGGCATGGTACTAACCACTTGACAAATATAATTTCATTTGATCCTCACAACAATCCTGGGAAGGACGCACTATCATCATTCCTATTTTACAGTTGAGAAAATGAGGCAAATAGAGGATAAGTGACTTGCCCAGGTGACACAGCTAGTAAGTGTTATGTGTCTGAGGCCGGATAGGAACTCAGGTCCTCCTGACTCTAGGGCCGGTGCTCTATCCACTGCGCCA
>NW_020944677.1:0-2526 GCF_900497805.2 Vombatus ursinus
CACTGTTTCTAATACATCTGATCATGAAACGCAAAGTTGAGGGGCTCGCTTTATTTGCTTCAGCAATTCCTGGGGATGGCTCACCAGGTAGGGGGGCAAGAAGAGACAGAATAGGACAGGGATTAGAAATGAAGGTGATGTGGAAAACAAAGGATATCCATAATTTTTTTTAAAGGAAGTAACACCTGGATTGAACCTCAGGTCCCCCCCTTTTCTTTCCCCTTCTTTTTTGAGATTACAGTTTTATTTTTCAAATCAATCACATTATAAGAAATAACGGGGCGGGGTGGCAAAGGATTGCATATTTACACTAAATTCCCTTCAAACTCAACAGGAAGAGTGTCTTCTCATGGAAAGGTTTGTCTCCCATTCGTCGCCAGCCTTGTGCCCGTACCTGCACAGGGCCGAGGTCGAAGCTGGGTGGGCTGGGTGGGCATGGGCAGATCTCTGGGCTGTTCTGGTAACTCAGTGTTACCAGGATTCTTGTTCCCACAGCTGCAGCAGAAAGGCCTTCCAATGCCTTCTCACAATGTCCTTACCCCACAGTTCAATTTGCCTCCAATGTATCAGCCTTATCTGGGTCCAGGCCTTGTCCTCCCCCGTCACTTCCCCACATTCAGTTAAACCACTTGAAGGTGGAAAACATGTCATTCTTCATCTCTGTATGTTCAACCCTGCGCACCGACATCTCAGCTGTTTGCTAAACTGAAAGTCTCATGTGAGTCTAGGTACCATGAGTCATTTTTCCCAGGCCCCTTTTCCCCACCCCAGAAGAAGCTGACCACTGACTACCAATCTAACAAAACTATGCCCTGGGCCACAGAATCACAAGAACATAACTGGAAGGGACCTTAGGGGGTCATCTAGTCCAACACCTTCATTTTATAGATGACGAAACTGAGGCTCATAGAGATTAAGTGACTTGACTGAGGTAATAAAACCTATATGTTCATAAGACCATAGACTTCAGAAGTGACCTTAGAGGCCCTCTGGTCTAATCCTTTCATTACGCAGTTGAGAAAAATGAGACCCAGAAAGGTTAAGTGACTACCTAAGATGACATGGGTAAAAAGAGACAAAGGCAGGAAGTGGAGACCAGGTCCTGTTCAAAAGCCTGTTCTCTCTCCACTGGGCCGTGATGCCTACCTCACATCTCCCCCAACTCGGAGATACCATAGGACACCCGAAGACAAAGTCTGAAACAACCTTTGAAAAGGTCATTTCTTATTATAATGTTGACCCCCAACTTCCAGACAGAGGAATATTGCCTCAGTCCCCTCTGCATCTGCCCCTGTGCTCAGTGAGCGAGCTCACATAATAGGCCCTTAAGAAACCTGGTAAAGGGAAAAGAAAATTCAGAGAAAATGCTGCCTTCAGAGCTAGAGAGAGAGGGGCACCCTGCAGTGGTGAGTAAAGAGTCAGAGTCAGGAAGAGAGCCTGCTCTCTCTTACTGCCCAGGTCAAGCATCAGCATGGTATAGTGGGAAAATCACTGCCTTGGGAGTCACAGGAGCTGGCTTCAAATCCCATCTCTGATGCCTGTAACCCCAAAAACCTTAGACTAGTCACTTAACTTCCATGGGCCTCAGTTCTTTTATCTGTAAAATGAAGGGACTCTGAGGTCTCTTCCCTTCTCAATCTTGAACCCTAGAACTAAGGTAACCTTTCTGCATCACAGCGAAGGGTTTTCTTCACCCAGACTTCCTATGTGCACTGATGAAATCCTCAACAGCGACAAAGCAAATGGCTTTCTTCCCAGCCCTACGAAATGTAGTAAGGGCCATTGGGTGCAGCCCAAAGAGGAGACAGGACAGCTCAGAATCATCAGGGAAGGTGCATGAATGCACTTCCTGGCCATCTCCACCATGCGTCCTAGATGGCCACCACACCCCCCTGCCCCCAGCTCCCCCTCATCTTCCTCCATTAGAATGTAAGCTCAATGAGGGCAGGGCCTGCCATTCTTGTTTGTATTTGCATCCCCAGCACTTACAACAGTGCCTGGCATATTGTCAGGAACCTCTCAAGTTTAGAAATGGCTCTTTCCCATGCCTTTCTAGCCCTGAGATTGGAGAGAAACTTCAGATCAGGCGTGCCTCCTCCTGACATGAATTCCTGGCCCTGAATGCCGCTCCCTTCCTCCCATCACCCAGGGCCAGAGCCGAAAGGGACCGACTCCAACCCCGAGCTTCATGGGACTCCCTTCTCTGACACCCCCTATTGGCAGTCAACCATCTTCTACCCCAGCAGTTCCAGGGAGAGGGATAAAATGAGTCAACACATGTAAAGCACTCTGCAAACTTTAAAGCACTATAGAAATGAGAGCTATTATTAGTGCTGCTGTTGTTGTTGTTGTTGTTATTTTTACCTCTCATGGAATCCCATTCAGCTTTTGACCAAGTCTAATATGTAGGAAATTTTGAAAATCTGCATCTCTGTAACTTCTTTCCAGTGCTTCCAGGCCCTCTGCCTCAGGCCAGTCAGACCCTTATCGTAGCCTCACTATGTCACGCAGGTGTGGGAGCAGCTG
>NW_020944678.1:0-22567 GCF_900497805.2 Vombatus ursinus
CTGGAAATTTGTTTCACTCTTTTTGTGGGTTCTGCTGCTTTAGAATTTGTTTAGAGCCATTTTTTATAGGTGTTTGGAGGGGTTTGGGGGAGAGCTCAAGCAAGTCACTGCTTTTACTCCTCCATCTTGGCTCTGCCTCCCAAAATTTATTACTAAAATATCAAACACTGCATCTTGATTTTCTTGAAGCAATTACATACCATTTTCCCTCCCAGATATGTCGCCCTCTCTTCACTGCCAAGTCTAAGCCTACACATCCCATGATTCCATTCTCTTTGTCTCTGTCTTTCTTCCCTCTGTTTCTCTGTCTGTCTGTCTCTGTCTCTTCTCTGTCTGTCTCATTATTCAGAATTCCCTCTTTCATCACCTCTGTCACTTCATCTCTTTATTTGAATGGAAGACCGATCTCATTTTATGGTTTTGTTTATAAACATTCTCTCAATGACCTTCATACAAGGTAAGATTTCTAGCTAGTCCAGATGAGAGTGTGGATCCAGATTCCACCCATCTCTAGTAGTCCTACATATCTACTTGCTTTATTTTTGGTACTTTATTCTCAGAAATGTTAAGTTATGAAAGGGGAAACATGACACAATGAATGGAGGCCTAGATCTGGAGTTGGAGGACCTAATTAATACATTGACTGGAATCCCTGGCATGTTTCAATTTTTCACAGCTAGCCTTCCACCTAGTGAGTATGTTGGCTGCCTTACACACACACACACACACACACACACACACGTTCACCTGCCTAATGACAGACAGATCTTATCTTCTAAGCTACTTCTATTACAAATGCTGCTAGTTCAGACACAGTTTTCCATCAACCTCTCCTCAGATGGATGGATTTCTTTGTTCCATCTCACTAGGCAGTCCTAAGGTCATTTAAAAAGGATCCCTAGTCATGTGATTGTGATACCAAGGGGCAAATTTCTCTCAGTCCCTGCTGACACAATTGCTTAATTTTTTTTTAGCCAAAGTATGTGCATGCAAATGTGTGCGTGCATACACAAATGCACACACAGAGGATCCTGCATAATCTGCTTCAGTAGTTTGATATACTAGAAGATGGGAAGAGTTTGGAAAAAAACAGAGACTTAAGAAATGCTAATAGGAAAGTCAAAGATTTGGCTACTAAGAAAAATTAAAATGTTCCCTTTACAGAAGGGACACAATACTGTGTCTATCAAATTTGGTGCTTTAGGTGATGTAGAAAATGAAATAAAATTGGAATGTGAGGAAAGCACAGACATGTAACTGTGTATCTATAGTAAAGAAATGAAAAACTTTAATAGTGGCATCTAGAATCCTAAATAGGTGGGATAAAGATGTAGAGTACCTTTCTCCCCAATCTATGGTCCTTCCTTTCTTTTTCCCTTTTCCAATGGTGTCCTCATCCCTTGAACTACTTCTATTTGCTGCCTTATAGGCAACCCTCCCATATACCCAGAGATACATAAACACCAGTCTCCTTTTCTCCTCCTTAGCAGTGGCCTGTTATTCATCAGCTGATATTCCCTGGGGTATTCCAGGACTTTGCTTCCTCCCCCTGGCTGTCATACCCAAGGTGAGTTTCTCTCCGCCACCACCATTGGTGCAAAAATTGCTAGTTGTGACTCTGATACCATCAGAAGGATAGTAAAGGCATTCATAAAGTAATAGTGAATACCTCCTCTGTTCTTTCAGGGCATGTCATCCCAGAAGGAAGTTGAGTCCTTCACAAATGGCATTTAAATAATGCATAATTTCCCCAACAAAAACTAAGTCTAGACAATGTGCACACATTTTCAATCGCTTATCAAATGAATCCTTTTCATCATAAAATTGGAGAATTCATTTACTTGAAGAATGCCCTCATATAGGCCAATTTTCTTATTTGCCTTTGCATAGGGTTATTTGTATATAGAAGTGTTAAAAAGAAGGAAAATAATTTCTCCCCTTTTCTTCATCTTTGTTTTACACCTATACTCTCATTGTCCCCTTTTGTTTTGGATTTATATTTTGTCTCCAACAATGACATGTCCCTGTTATGTCTGGGGTTCTATAAAAATTTAATAATGATTATTAGCCATTCTTGACTTTTTTCTTACCTTCTGTATCATACTACCTTCACATGAGGGACTATAGCTGAGAATTCCATTATGAATCCTTTTATGAGCAATTCATTCTTTTCTTTCCAATGCCCCTGTATGATTCTTTTTGCAATCATTAGATGACAGGTGATCCAATTCAGCATTTCCCCTGGAATTCCTTTAATGTTCAAAGCATCTGATAAAATACACACGGGACTCCAAGCTTCTACTTCCCTCTGGTGCATTTTCAATTATGGGTAGTAGAGTGCTTGGACTCTCCTGTGCTCCTAGAACATGTATAATCACCCACAATAGCTTCAGAGTTCCAGCTGCTTCTGTCATCGCTCAAACTAAGGAGACTCAAGTGAGCCAGTGAGCAATTTAATTCACATGAGGTTTAACTCTGTTTATTTAGGATTGCAGACAGTCATTGCTAAAACCCCTCATGAAGTTTTTTTTGTTTTTATTTTAATTTTTGTTTTTATTTATTTATTATTTTTGTTTTATTTTCCCAAAAAGAATAACAAAAGATAAACTAGCCAGGCTTGTTTCTTCTCCCACCACTACAGGAGCCAATCAGATAAAGAACAAATCAAAATCTCATAATTTATCTTACAGTTTAACTTGGATTCAATGGAATTTGGAAAATGAGACCTTCCAGAAACTGCTCTTCTATCTTCTCCTACTGCTCTTATGCTATGAACTTCCATTTGCCTCTACCTTTAGGTTCCATGCTAACCATTTTTAGAGATTGGTTCTTAATCTTAGTCTAGTAAGAAATATAGAAAAGCTTCCAAGCTAAAGCAAGGAGTAATCTCTATATAAAAGTCTCTCTTTTTTACATTTAATTTTTTATTCTTAACAAACATAAAAAAACCCTACCCAAAATGAACATTTCCATATATAAAGTAGAACAGAAACAGACAATTAAATTCTATGTCTATTACATGCAGCTTGCTTTCATTTTTAAGTATAGAAAAAACTATCATTTCATTTTCAAAACTCTTCTGCATGTCTATTTCCTTCTGAACTTCTTTCTATTCTCTTATGTTTATTTATTTATTTATTTTTGGTTAGGCAATGGGGTTAAGTGACTTACCTGTGGTCACACAGCTAGTAAGTGTTATGTGTCTGAGGCCAGATTTGAACTTAGGTCCTCCTGAATCCAAGACTGGTGCTGTATCCACTGCACCACCTAGTTTCCCCCCTCTTATGTTTATTTTTAAAAAATGCTCCAATGATCTTCTTTTCTTTTCTGTTTTTGCAGCTCTGTTCTGAGCTCCCTTCTCTTCCCCTGTTCCAATTCTCTCCAAAACAAATAACTAAGAAATATACAAAGCAAGGCAAAACAAATCCACATATATGCCATGTCCAAAAATTTATGTCTTATTCTACACCTAGACTCTATCACCCCTCATTCAGGAGGAGATATTTGCATTGATAGGAGTTCTTAAGTCTTTCAAAGTTGTTATTTTTACAGTGTTGCTATTGTATAAATTGTGCTTCTGTTTCTTCTTACTTCACTTTGCATCAATTAATATCAACCTACTCTGTTTTTCTGAAACCAGAGCTTTCTTAATTTCTCATGGCACAAAAATAATTCTTATGTTCATCTAGCATAATTTTTCCAGCCATTTCCAAATTGGGTGCTCCTCTTTGTTTCCAATTTTTACTTCAATAGAAAGAATGGCTATAAATATTCATGTACATATGAGTCCTCTGCTTTCTTTGATTTCTTTATGGTAGAAAATTAGTAGTGGTATCATTAGGTCAAAGGGTAAGTACAGTTTAATGACTGGACCATTTTATTTTATAGCTCCACCAACAGTGTTTCAGTGTGACTGTCTTACCAATTATAATTTTCTCTTTTTGTCATCTTTGCCAGTATGATAGATATAAGGTAGAAACTGAGTTCTTTTAATTTTTATTTTTAAAATTATTAATAATTTGGAGCATTTTTATGGATAATAGTAGCTTGGATTTAATCCTTTGAGAATTTTATAATTATTTCTATCAAGGTCTTTCTTACTACTGATGTCCTCTACTGGTGGTCCAACTCCTTGCCTTGATTCTGACCTCTTTGCTTCACACATTCCCTACTTTCTGTTCTCTTGTCTAGGTTCTTGGCACTTTGGAGCTACTGAGGTTGATCTTTTGAATCTTCATTAGTATAATAGATATCAGAAAAGTCTCTTGAATAACTTTAAGTCAAAATATTATGGATCAATCAATCAACAAAGGTTAATTAAATGCCTACTATACTGAGGACATAAAAACAGATAGGCTTTGGGAATAAAAAATGAAAATGAAGTAGTCCCTGCTTTTATGGAGATTATATCCTCCTGGGCAAGTCAACTTTTCTATACATACATACAAATGTATGCATGCATGCATGCATGTATGTATGTATGTATGTATGTATGTATGTAGATAAACAGAGAGGGGGAGGATTGGTTCTGTGATTTCACTGATATAGGGAACCCCATGGTCAGGAAACTCCTTTTATCGATGCAGGTTAGTACCATCCCTGAAACTTATAGTCTTAGCAGAGTGTCTAACACAAAGGGCCTAGCACTTAATAAGTTTGATCTATTTTGTTTGATAAGTTTGATGAATCTATTGGTTGATTGGGCTACTTAGACTTTTGAGAAGCCAAGGGAATTGCTTAGGATCACACAGTCTGTATGTATTAGAGGTAGGACCTGAATCCAGATCATCTGGACCCTAAGACTAATTCTCTAACCACTACACCATGCTCTGTCTCTGTTCCTATCTCTCTCCATCTCTGTCTCTCTGTCTCTGTTTTTGTCTGTTTGTCTCTCACACAAGTTTACACTGAATAAATACAAAATAAATGCAGGGTAGTTTAGGGGTGGAGGGCACTATCAGTTGGGGGAATTAGGAATGAGTTCATATAGAAGATAGTCCTTGAACTAAATCTTGAAGGAAATAAGGGATTCTATGAGATAGAGCTAAGGAGGTAGAGCATTACAAGCATGAGGGATGACCACTGCAAAGACACACAGATGGAAGGTGGGGTGTTGGGTTTGAGTAAGAGCAAGAAGGCCTGTTTGACTGGGTCGCAATGTGTGGGAAAGGGAGTAATAGAATAGATATATCTTCTATTCCTGAGATAGGAGTGGGATTGTCTTTACAGGGCTCTTGGAAGGACACAAAGAAGGCTGAATTAATTGGGAATGAATCTAGCAATGAGAGTTTGAAGATAACATGAGAAATCTACTGGGTAATGAAAAAGAGGCTAACATATTGGTGATCAAGTTTGGTGAAGACATAAGACATCTAACAGTGTAAAGTTACAGACAGACCCTATGCCTTTCAAAGAACATTTAGACCACTATCCGTGGCTGTATGCTTGGTCGTTGTAATCTTGCTTAGCCTTTTCAAGTTATTAGGTCAGGTTAACGTGTGTTAAGCACAAATGATCACCCTCAAAGGTCAGTGGGAGGTATTAATGACTGACATAGTGAAGAAGGGGATATACATGAGTGTAGAAACAAATTACCCTAGAAGTAATTACAAATTACTTATCCATGTAAGCCAGAGGAATATGTTTTAGGATAACAACAGAGAATAGTGGAATGTGGAGGTGGGAGAATACAGGTGAATTGGAAACTAGAGACTGCCCAAGGTGCTTCCACTCCTTTTGGCAGAAGCATTAGAACAGATAAGTAGAGCAAGAATTGGTAGAGATACAGCATAGTGTAATAAATAGAGGACCATCTTTGGAGTCAGGAAAGACCCGAGTTCAAATTCTGTCTCTGATATACTTTGGCTATGTGAACTTCAGTAAGTTACTCCATGTCTCAGTGCCCCAGGTTGTAAGATCCAGAGCAGATGCTGATCTTACTTAACAGAGATAGTTTATTCACAGAACATTGCTTAAATCAGTGGTGTCAAACTGAAATACAAACAGATCTTTATGGGCTGCATTTTTACTTAGAAAACCACAAATTAACATTATTTATGTTGCATTTTATTTTATTTGTTTTGTTAAATACTTTCCAACTACATTTTAATCAGGTCTAGGCCTACATGGGAGCATAGTGGACTGCATGCACCATAGCTACGTGTTTGACACCTTTGGTCTAAAGCAATGAAATCACAGATCTTCATTAAGGTCTTCCCTAAAATGTGTTGACTAGATTTGAACACAACCCTCCAGATGTAGTCTGATGAGGGCAAAGGACAGGGGAAGTATCACTTTATTCTTGACACTGAGATTCAGCTTGATGTAGTGAAATATATACTATATTTGGAATTAAGAGTAATCTATGTTGAAATCTTGACTCTAATATTTGCTACCTGCATATCTATGGACAAGTCACTTAAACTTTCTGACTTTCAGTGTCCTTTTCTGTAAAATGCAGATAATAATCCCTGTAATAGTCAACTCAAAATGCTGTGGTAGAGTACAAATGAATTAACATATGTAATATGCTTTGTAAACTTTAAAATACTATATGAATGACAACTATTATCATGATGACAGTTAAATCTTTAAAAAAATTTTTTTTGGCTGCTATACCATAACATTAACCGATATTGAAGTTGTCCACAAAAGCTAATGGGTCTCTCTCACACGAACTATTGTCTGACAGAGTCACCACCATCCTTTGGGAGTTGATTTTTTTGAACCCAAATGCAGTACTTTACATTTATTTCTATTAAATTCCCTCTTATTAGATTCAGTTGAATATTCTAACCTATCAAGGTCTTTTGGAATTCTGATTTTGCCATCACCATTCTTTCCTGCTTTATGTTATCTCAAATTTTGATAGGAATGCTACTGATGAATATATTCAATCGGTGGTAAAAAATGTTGGACAGAACAGTACCAGGCACAGGTTCCCCTTGCCGTATACTGTAAACTCCCTTCCATGATTTGGTTCTAGTCATTCAACTAGTTCCAAATTCACCTGACTTTACTATTATTTAGTTATGTTTTCCCAAAACTTTTTAGAAGAAAGGACCTCTTTTTACATTAAAAATTTATGGACCTCTATGTCATATTTTCAGTTGGTTGAGAAAATAACAATAAAAACTAATATTTATATGCAGCTTTTGAGTTTGCAAAGCACTTTACATATATTATCTCATTTGATCCTTATGACAACCTGGTAAAGTAGGTGCTATTATTTCCTGTATTTTACATGTGAGAAAACTGAGGCTGAAAGAGGTTGTGACTTATCCACTCACCACACTGCTATTAAGTGTCTGAAATTTCATCTCTTCCTGTGCTCTATCCACTAAACCATCTAGCTGCTTCAAAAAAAAATCAACTATGAATTCAGTAATTCTTTTAAGTGGGCCTGTATTTATTAATCATAATAACATCCACATGTATTTTAAAGATAGTAATATATGTATATGATTCATTCAGTCTATAGAAGATGTATTTGTTTATTTATAAATTTACAGATACTTTGCAACAACTCTACAGCTCTGCACAGATATATAGCCCCAAAATAGGTGAAGATAGTTCCACCTTTTCTACCCTATATCGAATGCCTTGATGAAATTAAGGCACCGTGTATCTATAGGTATTCTTTGATCTAGCATCCTATTATTATGAAATAATATTAGTTTGTCATGACTTTGTCTTTGATGAGCACAGATGACTCTTAGAGATAGAGAATGGACCTAAAGTCAGAGGGAAGTCCCAGGTGAGGAAACTCCTACCAATGTAGTCTGGTACCTTATCTACAAGGAGTAGTCTTAGAGAGTTGCTTAGAGTACTGACAGGTTAAATGATTTGTCTAGGGTCACACAGCTAGTCTGGGTCAGGGCTAAGACTGGAATCCAAATTTTCTAGGCTTTGAGGCCAGCTTTCTATCCACTCTACCAAGCTGGTTCTATTGTCTCAGTAATTATAATTTCCCTTTCTATGTGCTTATAACCCATCTCTTTAATAATATTGTTAAATTTTACCAAGAATCAAGGTCAATATCACTGAACTATAAATTAAAGAATCTATGCTCTTCTGTTTTGGAAAATTGTGATAATTTTTTCAAGCCATCTCCAGTTGTATAGTGCTTTTCATATTTTCCATGACTTTTCAAAGATCATTAACATCATCTCAGCCTTCACATCTTTTAGTCTTTCATTATCCTGGGTAATTTGAAGATAAATAATCATGGTTCAAATCTCGTCTCTGACACACACTAATTGTGTAACTTTGGACAGGTTATTTAACTTTTCTGGGTTTAAATTTTCTCATTTATAAAATGAAAGAGTTGGACTGAGTGACTTCTAAGGTCACTTCCAATAATAAATCTAGGATCCTATGCAATTTGAACTTGGAGACTTAAAATCAATGAGTGTTCATGATATTCCCTTTACTATCATAAATTTATTTTGGATTTGTTTTAACCTTCTATGCTTA
Organism: Vombatus ursinus; assembly: GCF_900497805.2. NCBI lineage: Eukaryota > Metazoa > Chordata > Mammalia > Diprotodontia > Vombatidae > Vombatus > Vombatus ursinus. The sequence continues at coordinate 8,476 of NW_020944678.1, forward strand.
AAGATTGTTTGCCTTGGTAAATAAAATGGAAACAAAATAAAAGCCAAATAGCACTATCTTTTTATTATGGTCAATTATCTCATCTACCTTGGGCAGCTATCATACCCCTTCTTTAATGTTTCTCTTAATCCTATCACAACTAAAGAAGTCCTTTTACTTGTTCTTCACAATTATCAGTAGACAGAATTTATTCTGAGCTTTAAAACTCTTGACACTATTCTTAGAGGACAATGCCACTCTTTTGTATTCATATTCAGTTCATACCTTTGTTGTACTTTCTGTACAAGTTAATTAGTGAGTTTCTTGTGCAATCACATTGGTCCATTTAGATATTTCTTCCTTCTCATTCTCAGAGAAATCATTGCTATTAGTTGTACCAGAAATTTGTTTTTCAGAGCATTTCATTCTTCTTAGGTTGACTTTCCCTATAGAATCTTAGGTCATGGGATCATTTCTATCCTTTCCCTGAATGCTTTGAAATGTCTTTTCTCAAATTCTAGGGTATACATCAAATTATTACTGAATTTCTCTTCTTTACTGGGAAATACAAGATGTAGTGGTCACTATAGTTTCTACTTAACCAACCAGTTCCTCTGCATTGATTAGAATCATTTTAGAATAAATTTTCCTTATCACTTTCTCCAGCTTTGTGTTATTAACATAAGTCAAGATTTATCACTTGCTCTATCTTTGGGACAGAGAGATCTAGTAGTGGTATTTGCAAGTATTTGAAGTTACCCAGTACAATTATGTATTTTCTCCAAGACAAATTTGTTTTCTGTTTTATGAACTTATCATCTATTTTTTCCTTCTGGCTGGGTAGTCTGTAGTTCTTTCTCTATTATATCACTTCTGCTTCTCCTTCCATCGATCTTCTAACCGTTTTCTACCATTAGTTACATAATAACATCAAGTTTATTGGTAATCTCTCCTTTCTGAAATTACTTCATATTTTGCTTTTGTCTTTGTGTACTTAACTGCATGTTTTGTTTTCCTGAATAGGCATTATTTTCTTTCTTTTTATCCTTTTTCCTTAAATTTCCATAACATAGTATAACAAAAAAAGATGATTGCACATGAAACTGCAAATCCATTATGTGCAACTTGCTATTTTTTTAAAGATATAATAAAGTTATCATGTAAATTTCTTTTTTCCTTTTATTCTTCCCACCCCCCCAACCCAGAGATGGCTACCATTAGACACAAATAAGAACATGTATGTAAAATTATTCTACACATACTTCTGTTTATCAGTTCTTTCTCTGGATGCAGATATTGTCTTTCTTCATATGTCCTTTATACTTAATCTGGGTGTTTATAATAGTCAATATGACTTATTCGCTCCAAGTTCTTCTTAAAACAATATTGCTGTTACTGTATACAATGTTCTCTTAGTTCTGCTCATTTCACTCTTCATTATCTTGTGTGTTATCTTCATTATCTTTTCATGTTGTTTTTTTTAATTTTTAGGCAACTGGGGTTAAGTGACTTGCCCAGGGTCACATAGCTAGTAAGTGTCAAGATTTTGGTCTGAGGCCGGATTTGAACTCAGGTCCTCCTGACTTCAGGGCCGGTGCTCTATCCACTGCACCACCTAGCTGCCTCTTTTCATGTTTTCCAAGATCACTGAGCTCAATATTTCTTATACCGCAGAAGTATTCCATCACAATCACAACTTGATAAGCCATTCCCCAGTCGATGAGTACCTTTGCAAGTTCCAATTCTTTGCCACCACAAAGAGAGCTACTGTAAGCATTTTAGAATGTATAGGTTCTTTTCCTTTTTCCCTAATCATCTTTGGAAATAGACCAAGTAGTGATATTGCAGGGTCAAAGGGTATAGGCAGTTTAATAACTCTTTGAGCATAATTCCAGATTGCTCTCCAGAATGGTTGGATCAGTTTACACTTCCAACAACGATGAATTGGTGTCCCAATTTTTCCACACTGTTTTGTGCATTGCAGCTGTTTAATAAATGTTTGCTGAATTGTTTTTTTTATTATGCTCCCCTCTGGTTTATGGTATGCTTTACATGAATATAACTTCTTGTATACAGTTTTCTGACTCTTCTTTTTCATGTGGTCCTTTTGAATGTTATACTCTTTCAGAGTATTGTTGATGATCAATCACAACCCATTAAACATAAGGTATACCTACAAGGATGAATTTACTTCCTTGTCTTAAGTTCCTCTAGTTTAAATCATTTATTGTTCATTCCCTCACTTTCTCTTTAGAGTCTTTTTCTGATGTTTTCCTATGGAAGCACGTCTTCAGTATGCTTGGGTTTCATTATTTCCTCCAGTACATTTGCTTGGAAGTAGGGGTTACCTAGAACTGAGAACTAACAGAGCAGAAAATGCGAAAAGTCAAAGAGAGTAAGGTATTCATGGGTGATGGAGAGAACATTATTTAAATGGTTGAATATTGGCTGAAAACTGCAAAGTCAGTAAGGGAAAGAAAACAAACTAGAAATGATGGCTTAAGAGAATAGGGAGAGATTGGGGGATTGGAGATGTGAAAATGAAAAAGACAATGAGAAGGTTTAGGAAGTGACAAGGTAGAAGAAATGGGAGGACAGTGGCCAGAGAAGGAAATTTCCAAGTTCAAAAAACTTCTGCTTTCAACAGATAGCCTCTCTTCTCATTTTATTCAAGGATATTCCCAAATAAAGGATTCTTTGTGCCTTCTTGTGGTGTGATTCCACTATTCACTTAACTGCCTTCTGTGTTCTCAATAGACTTGACTTTGCATTCTTTTCTCAAGCAAAATTCCTGTTGATTTTAACAGCAGTTCTGCCTGAACTGGGATTAGACCCCAGGAGTGTGAAATCAGTGAATTCACAGTTTTAATGTCCTACTGGGACTCCATTAAATAATCCCCTACCTGACTAGCTTTAGAGACTGTATTTCAGTAAGTCTATACTATAGGATCCAGTATTACTAGTGAGAAGGGAATAAATTGCTCACTTTTGTATGCAGAGGCATTAACTCTTTTTAGGCATGAAGGTATTATTTAGTACACTTGGCAAAGTAATTTAGAAAGTAGACTCTAAGCTAAATACATCAGTATTTACATGAAGAGTCACACTATTCTGGAAGGCCTTAATAAGCAATCAATAATGTTTAGCATCTGTAATGTACATGCTGCCAAGGAGAAAGAGCTCATTGCTTAATACCCAGAACCTCTCTGGGAGGAGAGGCATTGCTACTTGTGATTTACAGAGGAAAAAGCTGAGGCACAAAATCATCATTTCTACCCTACCATCACTTTGGGGAAAAAATTTACCTTCTTGAGAAAATGAATAGTTTCCATGTTTCACTCAATTAAATATTCTGCATCAAACTTTTGTGTGCAGTTCTATTAGAGGGGTATTACCACACACACACACACACACACACACACACACACACACACACACACAATAACTAATGTGATAAGGTGGGAGGGAAATCTTTAGCACCACACTGTGAATTTTGGAAGTGTTGAGCCTCAGAAAAGTCTGCATATATAATTTAAAGTCCCAACAACAACATTTTTTTTGTTAATTACTTCAGAGCCCATTGGAAGAAAGGAAAGAAGGAATGAAGGAAGGAAGAAAGAAAGAAAAGGAAGAAGGGAGGGGAGGGATCTGCATCAGAGAAATGCTGAACATTCTTTTTTCATAGTAGAAAGAAATAACAATGCATATGTCTATGTCATCTGCCTTAGAACTCTGCTGTTCTACTGAGTGCATAATTTATCTGTTTTCTAGTACATGGAATGGCAGTATGAAACTGTAAAAGGGGCACTGAATTAGGAGTCTGGAGACCAGAGGTTAAATCCTGACTGCCATTTACTTACTATGGATGTGGGCAAGGACCTTACATTCTTTGAGTTTCCATTTTTTCATCTACAAAATTACAGGGTTTAAGTAGAAGATCTGAAGACCTTCAGCTAAGATATACTTGGGTAAGGATTGAGTGACTCCCATTTTGTTAAATTGTTAGAGATTTTTGTGCTAATCTTTTACCTATTTCCAATTCTGCTCCCTTACCATGGCTCATTTCACAGCTGTTAAATTTTATTTTTTCTTAAATTTAGCATGGTGAAAATTTCTAAAGGAACCAAATTTCTGAATTAAATCTTTCCCCCTTACATTCAAATTCCATAGACTCATAATCAGATGAAGATTCCTTGGTACAAACAGTGCTAGATCATCCCTTGACCATTATTAGTTAATAAACCTAAAATTAGTAGGGGACTCATCATTACATTACATCATTACATTATCCATATGTTTCTTCTTTGACTGTAACGCCTAATCACGAATGATGATTCCACAGGGACAGAAAATGGAAATGTAAGGAAAAGATTTATAAATTTTTTAGTTGTGTTTAAGACTTTCACTGAAAAGTTTCCCTACTTCATACTGTATTTTAATGTAATACTCAGTACTTCACCTGAGTGTTTCCCCCTAAAAATTTAAGCATTTCAACTAAACTTGCAAGGCTTTTAAACAATCATTATTTAGAAGCTGAAAATGATACAGGTTGCAGATAGAATGATACTTTCCATTAATTATTGAAGATAAATGCAGTTCAATGAAAGATTAAAGAACTAAATACTAAAATGGATCTGTGATCTCATTGACTTTGATATTCCCAAGAAGTTCTGGGTCGTATTATCAGTAAGATGGACAACTAGACATTTTGTCTGATCCTCACCACCTCTCAAATATCTCCAAAATAAAAATGATACATAAGAAGTAAAGTAATTGTAGTTGTCTCCACAGTCTAAGGCAGCAAGAACTTTAATAAGGTAACAACCTGATGAATGAACCACAGAGGAGAATCCCTAATCCCAAAGGAGCTCATTCAGCATCACCTCCTTCCCCAGCCCCCATGCTCTGGCTTGGCTGCACAACATAACCCACAGGTATGTGCTGTGGGACCCTCTCAGCAGTCTATAGGTGATGTGTCTCTTCATGATTAGTTAGGCTGGTCTTCAGAGAATAGAATCAATCTGTTTCTGGGGCCATATTTGAAGCCTTTCCAGTTTGGTAGAACCTTCTAAAGTTTGGATTATACTAGCACAGCTTTCAAGAACTCAGGGTCACCTCTACATTATGATAGACTTTTGTGGAGAACTTCTATATGTTTCTATGCCTATGTCTATATGCCATTTATAAAATATATATTATCAATATAAAAATGTATATGAAGTTTTCCAAAAGAGAAACACAAACTATCAGCAGCTACTTAAATAGATGCTTCAAATTATTAATAATCACACAAAAGCAAATTAAAACAACCCTGATAATCATACCTCTCAAGTTAGAAAAGATGGTAGAATATGAGAAAACTTCATTTTGCGGGGGCTATGGTGAGACAAACATGCGTGGTAATTCATTGTTGGTTAATCTGATAATTGGTTCATTTCTTGAAAATAATTTGGAATAATGCAAAAGAGTTACTAAATTGCTCATACCATCTGACCCCCATATTCTACTATGGATCTATACCTCTAGGATGTTATTGATAGCAAGAAGAGAATAAAAACAAAAGCAGTCATAGCAGCATTATTTGTAACAAGAAAGAGCTTGCAACAAAATATTTGTCAAAATGATATATCCTTATTTTCTCCCCAGTTGGAATGTGAAATCCTTGAGAAACAGGAACAATTTCATTGGTTGCAGTTCTGTGGACAGTACCTAGCATAATGCCTGCCACATTGTTAGTGCTTTTTGATTCAACTGATTGATTGAGTGGTAGAATGCATCATTGCATAAGATGGAATAGAATATTACTGTATTATTAGGAATGAAGAAAATTCAAAGATGCGTGAGGAAAACTGGTATGAAGTGCTACAGACTGATGAAATCAAAGTTGAAAGAAAAATATACACAGTGAGGACAACAGTGTAAAAAAGCCCCAACAAATTTGTCCATATTGAGGAACAATGAAACTGGTAAAAATACGATAGTTAATACTGGTATCCTACTATTGAAAGAAAAGATAAATTCCTCCTTTCTGTTAACAGTCAATAAATCAACTGCTTTGGGGAAATGTATTTTGTAGGTAGAAGTGTGCTGGCACCAGCTTAGACTTGATTGTTAAATTTTTAATGTGAGTTTTTATGCCTTTGAAATTGGCAAATATTACAAATCAAAAATTTTGTTGATTGTCTAGACTTAAGAAAGTGATGGAGAAGATGTCAGCAATGTAGATTAAACTTAAAGATGTGTCCTATGTACCTTTTTTTGGGGGGGGGGAAGCTGTTTGTTAAACATTTACCAGCTCACTCCTGTTTGTAAGGGAGTTTGGGTATTTGTTGGCAAGTGTCTTTAGTGCCAAAACAAAATATAGTCATAAATTATTTTAAAATATACTAAGGATTAAAAAGATAAATTAATAGATCATAATGCAGAATCTTATGATAATCATATATGCAGGAAATACTTAAAATATCAAACATACACTGTGTTTATATATACACACATATATATGTCTATTGAACATATGCCTATATAAACATGTAATGACTGTGGTTACATAATACACATTTTATGAATAATTTGATGATAAAACCTCAGATTTACCCTTCTGAAAGTAGAAGGTTTGTCATTTGAAAATGAATATGCCTTTTTCATTGTTACAACTGAAGGTCACCCTTGGGGCAGAAATGAGTGATATTTTTTAAAAAGGCTTTGATAAAATTTAAAAAAAAAGAAAATGAGCTTATCTTCTTCACAGGAATCACAAAACAATTCAGGAAGAATATTCTCTTTCTTCCTTTAAGACTTCTCCAAACCACAGCTGAATATTATGAATTAAATACAAAATGCTCTCCAGGGCATTTGCATCTTCTGAATCTAAAATAGATATGTCTCAGCTAGGAGTACAAAAACATTTTAAAGGAAAAGGGGTAGTATTAGAGAAATATAAGGTGTTTTAAGAATAACAAGGACCAGTTGCCTTGTGCAAGCGACCTACTTGTATTGGCAGAGATAAAACACTTTTCTTCAATACTGATACCTTATACAATATTTTACATGTGTATTATTTTACAAAGGGTTTTCACATTCATTATCTTATATGACCCTCTTAACAACACTATGAAGCAGGTGGAGAAAGTATCATTATCCTTATCCTGCAGATGAAAAAATCTCAGGCTGAAAGAGATGGTGTAATTACTCAAGGTCAAATAGCTTGTAATTGACCTAGCCAAGGTTCAAAACCAGATTTTTTAATTATAAACTCATTGTGCTTTCCACTGTGTACCACACTGTCATTCTTCTATTAAATAAGAAGCGTTTACCTTAGTATCCCATCAGGATACTAATCATATTAGTATTGTATTTTAAAATATATTACACTTTCAAATATATTGGTTTACATCATGATAGCTAGCATTTATATAGCATTTTAAGGCTTGCAAAACATTTACATGTATTATCTCATTTGAACCTCACAGCAACCCTATGGGGAAGGTGCTATGATTATCCTCATTTTTTCAGATGAGGAAACTGAGGCTTACTTGCCTGAGATTGCATAGCTAATCAGTATCTGAGGCAAGGTCAGAACTCAAGTCTTGCTGACTACAAGTTAAGCACGCTACCCACGATAGCACCTAGCTTCCATTTCACAATCTATCCCTCCCTTTTCCCAAACACCTATCACTTTTTAACAAAGAAAAAGAGGGGAGGTGGGGAAAGCGTTTAGCAAAATTAAGTAGTACATCAGCTGAATGCAATAGTGTATCAGTATTTCTCATCCATAACATCCTACTTCTACAAAGAAGGGATAAAGGTACATTTTCTTATCGCCTCTTCAGGGACAAGTTTGGTTATTATACTTATCCATCATTTCAATACCTTTTTTGTGTTCCTTTTATTTATGTTGTTCTAGTCATTGTGCATATTATTTTCCTCTGTGTATATTGTTAACTAATCACTGACAGAGTCAAAGATCAGACCCAAATTTTTGCTTACTTTATTTTGTAACAGTTAACATAACTTTTATCATGCTTCGATGTATTCATATAAATAATTAGTTTTGGCACAGTAAAATTACATTACATTACATTCATATGTCACAATTTGTTTAGCCATTCCCCAATCAATAGACATTTTTGTTTCTAATTTTTTTGCTACTACAAAAAGTGCTGCTATGAATATTTTGGTGTATGTGAGACCTCTATTTTACCTTTGACCTTCTTGGGGCATATACCTAGCAGGGAGTTCAAAGGATCTGGATATTTTAGTTACTTTCTGAGTGTAATTTGATTCCCAGAATAATTGGATCAATTTATATGTCTACCAACGATGTATTAGTGTCTTTCTGCAGCCCCTCTAACACTGGCTATTTTCATCCCTTGTCCAACTTGATGACTTTCTGTGCGTGCAATATGACCCTAGATTCTTTTGTTTCGCATTTCTCTTATTTGTGATTTAGAGCAACATTTCATATGATCTCTGAAAATTTTCTTTTGAGAACTATTTGTTCATATCTTTTGACTACTTAACCATTGGGGAATGGCTCCTGATCTTATATATGGGAATGACTTGATATATATGTGATGGAATATCAAACCTTATCAGAAATATTTGAAGCAAAGGTTTTTTTCTGTAATTGATACATTTCTTTCATAACCTGGTTGCTTCGATTTTGATTGTAGAGATGCTTTTCAATATCATGTAATTGAAATTATTTATTTTATCTTTTGTGGTTTCCTCTATTCTTTCTTTGATTAAGAATTCTCCTATCCATGACTGTGAAAGGTACCTGATCTGGGTCTCCTCCAATTGTTTTTTATTCTGTGACCTTTAATATTCTTGCATCCATTTTGAGCTGATTTTTATATATTCTTTAAGATGTTGATCTAATTTCTGCCAAATTGCTTTCTAGCTTTTCCAGTAGTTTTTTTTTTGGTCAAATGCAGAGTTCTTTCATGGGTAACTTATACCCTTTGTTTTATTAAAGTCTAGTTTATTTGTTCCTGATTCTTCCTTCTCTAGTCTGTTCCTTTGATTTGCTTTTCTATTTTTTAACCAGTATCATTTTCGTAACAATGTCAAATACACTGTTTTGGTATAAAGCATTGTTCAAAATTTAACTGTTGTCTAGAAAGGAAATTCCAAGCATTGGAAATAGCATGCTTGAGAACATTGTTGTTGCTGTTGTGGTTGTTATTTATCCTTTGTTCTGGAAGAAGACCACGGCATCAGGATGACATGACTTGCATGTGAATTGGATTTAAGTGAGGGAAGGCTGTGCAAAGTCATCAGCCTCACTTTCTCCTCTGGAGCCATCTGGGCCTAGTGGCCAGATATAGATCAGGACAACTGGAGATGGCTTCAGATAGATCAGTATCACTGAAGCATAGAATGCAAAAGAGAGGGGAGCAACATATGGCAGAGGAGGTAAAAGTAGTGTGGCTCCAAGCTGTGGATCCAGGCCTCAATGGCTAAACAAAGGAGTCTGAATTTGACATGCTGTGTAGTGGAAAACCACTGATGATTCCTGAGCAAAATTGTGTATAAGAACTATCATTATGACCTTGGTATAAAGGATAGATTAGAGGAGAATATAGTAGAGAAGCAAAAGAGTGGTAAAATTCAAGGTCTTTTGTTGATGGTTCACTTACTTTTATGTTATTTTTAATATAGATCTTCTTGTAGTCAAGTAAAACAAATTCTTACATTGGCTGAGCCAAAAATTGTATGTCTCATTCTGCATTTTAAGTTTGTTTTTCTTGTCTAAACACATTTATTTTGAAGACTTTTTTTTTAATTGGGCGAGGAAGTGTTGTTTGTCCTTTGCTTTTGAAGAGGACCAATGACATCACGGGGTGATGTCTTGATTCATGTGTGAGTCGAATTTAAGTGAGACAGAGCTGTGCAAAGTCGTCAGTCTCTTCTCTCTTCCAGAGTCATAGAACTCCAGTGCCAAGACAAAAGTCAGGATGACTGATGATGGCCTGGGATGCAGTGGATGACCTTGGCATCTTCAATGTCTGATCAAGCTCTAAGCACTCCACAGCACCTGTTTCAGTTGCCTTCTTGGTCATTGGAACAAATCAGTCTCATCTGCTTATTCTGTGAGGAGAAAGTCTTCACATGCTTGGGGTAGATACTCTCCTAAGTCATCCAACAGGTTTGAGGCTGGATGAGGAAGTAGGAGGAGATAAAATAAACAAGTTAAAGGGGTGGGATAGACTTTATGATTCTGTGAGATCTGGAACTAGGCACAAAGAGATTAAGTGACAAGATCCAGAGTAACGAAGACTAAGAAATGGCATCATCTGATTGTAGTCCAAAACTATTTATTAAAAACTTACTACATATCGGGTATTGTCTTAAGTGCTAGGGATATAAAGAAAAAGGAAAAATAGCCCCTGCCCTCAAGGAACTTAAATTCTAATGGAGATAACATGTAAATGAATCACTGCACAAAAGAAGAACACAGAGTAGATAGATGGTAACATTAGAAGGAAGTAACTAAAAGCTTGGGAGAGGGAGAAGGGAAAGGCCACAAAAGGAAGGCAAGTACTGTTTGAGCATTCAAATCTTGAAGAAAGCCAGGGATTCTGAAAGATGGAGGTTTAGGAAGGGAAGCATTCCAGGAATGAAAATAGCCAGTGCAATGTCTTGGATCTGGAAGATAGAAGGCTTCTGTGTAAGGAACGATAAGCCAGCCAATAGAATATGTGGAGGCTAGTAACATAAAAGACTAGAAAGATAGGAAGGTGCCACATGGTGAAAAGCTTTAAATGCTAAACAGATCCTAGAAGTAATAGGGAGCCATTGGAGACACAAATTTTCTGTAACAAATGTGATGGTAAATATATAATATGTCGTTTGAGGGAGCCTTTGCCAGGGCTCCCCTTTCAGCTATTCTAAGATTCTTTCTACGATTACACCATGAAGAACATCTATATGGAAGATTATCCTGAACTGTGACCTGTTTTTTTAAGTGCTCTGGGATTTCAGCCAACCCAAATCTCTCGAAGGAGCTCATGTCAGCATCTGACCCTTGAAAGTAAATCACTTTTTTAATTGCATAACATGACCCCCATCTACATAACTGTCCTTGAATCCACCTTCTTGTCTTTACAGGCATAAATTACTAAGGCAAAAACTATAATCATGTGCTACATAGGAGAACTGTGTGGTAAGGGGACACATTGGTCTGTTGCAGGATGTGAGGGATAATAGGGGAAGAGCCCACTTATTCCATTGGTATCCATACAATGCTAAGACATTTAGAAAAAGAGCCTTAGTTCTTGGGGCAAGATTCATGAGAAGGTATGAACAATAGTGGCACAGGAGCAAAAGGTATAGGCATGTTGGACGATAAATACCATTGGCAATAGTAGTTACATCACCAAGATCGCAGATTCAGCACAGTATCAAAGTAAGCACCTTGTGTGTCTGAGATGTTGATTATGTAATTTCTCACTGATGTGCTCACCACCTGCCTTGTTACCCCTCATTTCAGGCATGTGGGATGGCATTTTCTCTCTCTTCAAGAATATTCAAGTCACCAGTGCAAGATGGTTAAATTAGCAGCTTCCACCACCTCCCTCACTACTCAGAATTGAGTCATACTGTGTTATTTTGCAGTTACGCCCATGTGTACAAGAAGCATACCGGACTGCTTTATTTATTCTTTCATTCTTTCATGTTCGTTCATTCATTTAAATAAAATCTTTCATTTTTTTCTAGATCTTTATTTTGCTAGTACTGTATAGGGTTTTCCTCCAGAGGAAACTCTCTTCATCAAGGGACATCAGTAACTCTTCTCTAACTAATAATGTTAAAGAATTGCCTGGATATCAAGAGGTTTAGACATTTCCCCAGCATCACACTACCAGTATGTATCAGAAACAGAACTTGAACCCTGGTCTTTCTGACTCTGATGCCAAGGCTGCTTCTTATCCTATGCTTGAAATACTCTTCTTCCAAAACTCTGACTTTTAGAGTCCTTGGCTTCCTTCAAGACCCAACTGAAGCACCATGTCCTTCAGGAGGTCTTTCTTGATCCCTCTAACTTCTAGTGCCTTCCCTTCTAAGGCTACTTTCCTTCCAAGCTATGGATTATGTATGTACCAATCTAAATACCGCTCCTCCAGTAGAATGTAAGCTCCTTGAAGGCAGGCAGTCTTTTTATTTGTATCTCTAGGGCTTAATACAGTACCTGGACTACAGTAAATGTTTTACAAATATAGCTGATTAATTGAACCATTTACTAGTCCATGCTACTTCTCCTAGATTCATTAAGGTTGTTTCATGTACACGTTTACGATGATCTATCCTCTGTCTTTATGTACACTCCTTACCCTCCCATCCTCTGTATCCTTCCTCTATTATGGATCTTTGTTTCAGGCTCATGGGTTTACATGTTACAAAACTTTCCATGATGGCAATGGACTAGATTGCATGTCACATAAACCGAGCATCCTATAGTTGGGTAACCTACATAAAATACACAAGAAAAATTACCTTGATACCATCTCATTGGGTAGAGTGTACATGATGTGGCAGGCAAAACTTCCCAAAATTCAGTCAAGGGGCTAAATTACCCTTTTGTGATAACCTCCCCTTGCCCACTTCTCCAGCAGCCCTAGTGATCAGGATTAGTTTCTTGAACAGGTAAGGTGACTATGTAGTCACTTACACAGTGTGATTAGAAAGGAGGCTGCCATTGTCAAAATATTTTCCTTTGATGAGTGTCATAATGTATGAAATTTTACCATTAGAGCTTTATTTCTTTGAACTCTTCTCTCCATTAAAAAAACCCAAATATTTTTAAGAAAATAATGCATTAAATTAATTTACTCTAAGAGATAAGTGACCTAACATAACATTTACCAAAAAAATTCCTTAGAGTTAGGAAAGACCTTAAAGGACCATATGGTCCATCTGCCTACTCCAACCCAATTAATCAGAGCAAGAAAAAAAACCCTAAATTGGAGGGGATGGGATAGCACTGAAAGTGGGAAAAGGACAGGGACAGTGAAAGTTAGTCATCTACTGTGCAATCTACTGTGCAATTTAACCCAGAGTTAATTCTATCAAGGAGCTCAGAATACAGTAATGCTAGTCCAAGGAACAGGTGAGAGTTGAGGTTCTTCTTGAGTTGAGATCAATTATTCTGAAAAAAAAAAGGCTAATGATAGTCAGGGGTGTGCTGGAGTTAGATCATACAAGTTCTCACAAGAGCCAAGGTTAAATTTTCAGCATGAGCATTTATATCTTGAAAATGCTCAAATGCTATTAATAAGGGCTTAATTTTTGTTTCATTGATTGTCTAGACTTAAGAAAGTGATGGAGAAATTTTTAATAATATAGATTAAATTTAAATTTATTAATAAATTTATTAATAAATTAAATAAATAAATAAATTAAATTTATGTTTTACATACATCCCTCCCTCACCAAGAAAGCCAGTTGTTAAACATTTACCAGCACACATTTGATGATAGTGATTAAGTATTTCAGGTAGTCAGGGGTTGCCTATGGTAATCAAAACAAGCTCTAATCCCAAAATACCATGTGTGGTACCTTCCATTAAGAGTTATTCAAAGCACATCCATGCCTTTGTACATACATGATTCACATACACACTTCAGGCCTTGAAGTGTAAGCTATTAGAATCAGAAGGTCCTTTTTAAATAGACTCTAACCCAACCCTTTCATTTGACAAATGAGGAAACTGGAACCAAGAAGAGAAAACAGGACTTGTTCCAGCTCATAGAGTGGCTGAGCCATCCTGACTCTCAAGCTAACACATCTAGGGTGACTCCCTGAAAGAAGGAGAGTTAAATAAAATTCGATTTCCTTCTTACCAAAGAGCAGCTAGGTCAAATGCAAGCATGGTTAGCTTTGGGGGTTTTGTAAAGATTGATTTCAATATTCAAATGAATATTTAATCTACGCATGATAGAACTGAGAAGCAAATGCAGGAGTCACAACTATTTATTCCACATTTTGATAACCCTGTAGTCTTCACTGCTGCTGAATGTCAGGTTTCTATCACGAAGATTAGTAAGGAATTAAGTAAAATCTTAAATTTTTTTTCTTAATTGAGGCTTAAATCTTATGTTTTCTTAAA
>NW_020944679.1:0-3057 GCF_900497805.2 Vombatus ursinus
TTTTTGGTAGCTTGATTGGTTTGCCACTGAATAAGCTGATTAATTTAGGTAGAATTGTCATTTTTATTATATTGGCTTGGCCTACTCATGAATAATTAATATTTCTCTCATTGTTAAAATCTGTCTTTATTTTTCTGAAAAGGGTTTTGCAACTGTGTTCATATAGTTCCCGAGTTTGTCTTGAGAGGTAAGTTCCCAAATATTTTAGATCATCTGAAGTTATTTTAAATGCACTTTTTCTATTTCATTCTATCTCATGGAATCTTCTATATTTTCATAACTTCACTGATTTTTTTCTTATTTCACTTCAATAGCTCGCATTTCTAGCACAATATTGAATCCTGATGGTAACAATGGACATTCTAGCTTCATTGCTGGTCTTACTCGAAGAGCTCCTAGTTTATTCCCATTACAGAAAATGTTTGGCTCTTGGTTTTGGATAGGTACTACTTATCACCTCATGCAAAGCTGCATTTATTCCTGAGTTTTCTAGGACTTTTAATAAGAATGGGTGCATTTTGTTGTCAAAAGCTTTTTCTGCATCTATTGATGTAATCATTTTTTTTGGTTATATGTATTGTTGATATAGTCAGTTACTTTTATAGTCTGTTTAATATTGAACCAACCCTACATTCCTGGTTGTAATCCAACATGGCCATAATGTTCATTTGTTGTGAAATATTGCTCTAATCTCCTTTCTAGTATTTTGTTTAATATCTTTTGCATTAATATTCATTAGGAAAATTGGTCTATAATTTTCTTTCTCTGTTTTTGCTGTCCTCAATGTAAGTATTAAAACCATCCTTGTGTCATAGAATGAATTTGGTTTGACTCCTTTTTTAAAATAGTTTTTATGTGATTTAAATTAATTGCTCTTTAAAATGTTTGGTAGAATTTACTTGTAAATTCATCTGGTGCTGTAGATTTGATCATAGGGAGCTAGCTCATGTATGTTTTGTTCAACTTTTTTTTTTAAAGAAAGGTGGATTTATGTAGTTATTCTATTTACTCTTCTGTTAATCTGGGCAGTTTATATTTTTATAAATACTCA
The DNA here is from genome assembly GCF_900497805.2 of Vombatus ursinus. Classification (NCBI taxonomy): domain Eukaryota; kingdom Metazoa; phylum Chordata; class Mammalia; order Diprotodontia; family Vombatidae; genus Vombatus; species Vombatus ursinus. The sequence continues at coordinate 1,052 of NW_020944679.1, forward strand.
TCCATTTCACTTAGACTGCCAGATTTATAGGCATGTAGTTGCATAAAATACCTCCTAAATATTGCTTTAATTGCATCATCATTCATTTTACATTCACCCTTTCCCTTTTTAATTTGATTTTCTTTCTTTTTAAATCAAGTTTGCCAATTTTTATCTATTTTTTTATAAAACAAGCACCTAGTTATATTTATCAGTTAAGTGGTTTTATTACTTTCCATTTTCATCTGTCCGTCGATATTCAGGGGTTTTAATTTGTTGTATAATTGGAGATTTTAATTTGTTCTTCTCTTACCTGATTTAATGATAGTAAATTTATTGGGGAAAACTTAACTGATTGGCATATAACTCCAGTTTTCAAATCAAGGCTGAACTGTAACCATAAGTTAGCTATGGACAAAAGAGATCCACAAAAATCAGTAAAAGCAATCTGCGATGATCAGTTGGCTAGATGGAATTTACAGAAAGGGATATTGATTATTTTATTCCTGTTTTCAAATTGTCTGCTATAAGCATTGTTTTAGTAAAATGGATGATAATTATCTATATCTATATATATATATATATAAACATATACATATGGACATACATATGCATGTTTTTTTAAAGAGTCAGTTTTTTTTAAAATGAATATTTTTACCATTTTACCTTATAATTTACTGGACTTCAGGGCTTGTAAAAACTCATAACCTTGGAGAATGCAATATCCGAAAAGTAAGACTACTGCCTTAATCACTGTACTAAGCAATGGAGCTGAGATTCAAATGTGATTTTTCTTATCTCTGGTCAATAAATAAGCATTTATTAATTGCATGCCATGTGCCATGCACTGTGTTAGTCCCTGAACAGGCAATGAAAGGCAAAAGACATTCCCTGCCCTCCAGGAGTTCACAGTCTAATGAGGGAGATAGCATGGAAACAGCTATGTAGAGATAAAACACATAAAGACTAAATCAAAGATCATCAACAGCAGAAGGGCCCAAGAATTAAGCAGGAATGAGAAATGCTTGCTATATAAAGTGGAATTTTAGATGGCACTCTAGGGAAACCAACAGGCAGAGGTGAAGAAGAGAATTGCAGGTGTGGAGGACAACCAGAGACAATGGCCCAGGTGAGAGATGGAGTTTCTTATTAGTGAAACAGAAAGGAGGGCATTGCTGTTGGATCAAAGGATGCTGGGACTGGGGGAGGTTGGCAGCTTTAAAAGTATAAGAGAACAGAAAAGGGAGGGGCATATATTTAAGGTCTTTAAACACCAAAGGATTTTATATACGATCCTGGAGATGACAGGGAGCCACTGAAGTCTACTGTGTGTATTGTTGGGGGATGAATGGAGAAAGGGTCATGTGCACTTTAGGAAGAATACTTTGGCAGCCAAGTGGAGGGAGGACTGAAGGGGACAGTCTTGAGGCAGGGAAGCCATGCAACAGGCTACTGCAATAGTCCAGGCTACAAGTCAAAAGGACCTGCAGCAGTTTGGTGGCATTGTTAGAGGATCGAAGAGGACATACATGAAAGATGTTTCAGAGGTAGAATCAATGGGCCATGACTCCGCTTGGATTTGGGTGGGGATGCTGAGAGAAAAAGAGAAGATGAGCTTCCAAGCTTCCAGCCTGGGTAATTGGGAGGGTGGTGCTACCCTCTACAATAATAGAGAAGGTAGATAGAGGAAAGGGTACAGGGGGAAAGATAATGAATTCACTTTGGGGTGTGATTATTTTAAAATATCTATTAGACAGGGAGGAAGATAGGACAAACTTTTATTAAGTATCTACTATATGCTAAGTATTGTTCTAAGCACTTTACAAATATCACCTCACGTCATCCTGGAAACCACTCTCTGACGTAGTTGCTATTATCATCCTATTATAGAGTTGAGGATGTCAGAAGGACATGAGATTACTCTTCATGTATCATTTTCTGGTCTAAACTTTTCCCTATGCTGTAATATTCTTTCTGGATACCAGATGTCAGTGAAAGAGTGTGTTATTTTTCTTAATGGCACTAAA
>NW_020944680.1:0-2233 GCF_900497805.2 Vombatus ursinus
TGTCTGTTTTGTAAATGATGAAAATAAGTTTAGGAATAGTGGACTCCTTACTTCAGATAGAAAGGGACCTTATACAATTAGGAAAATCTTTAAGAGAATGGGGTATGTGTCTTTTTTCTCTGCTATGCTATTCATACTGTGTGCTAACCCATAGCCAACAGGTGTTTTCCCTATGCCTTTCCTTTTGGCACGATCAACCAAAAGAAACAGGCTGTAAAAAAGTAAACTTTCAAAAACCTCTTAAAAGAGGATAAATCCCTCTTTTTTTCCCTCTGTTTCTAACACTGGCCATGTTGGAGATTGCTGAGATGAAAGACAGATACAGAAATTAATTGAAAATGAAGATATAAAAAAAGGTTGGAAACCAAATTTGTGAAAAAGGAAAAATCACATTTCTTTCATTTCTGAATTATAATCTGGATGTCTTTATAAAGTATTTTGATGAGCTTATTATGGGATACTAGCAAACTTTGTAGAATTTAATGAAAACAAAAACAAAAATCAAAGACCAGTTATTTCTTAAAAGGACCTTAAAAACAAGTGGAGGGGGGAGAAGCTAGGTGGCACAGTGGATGTAGTGCTGGCCCTGGAGTCAGGAGGATCTGAGTTCAAATCTAGTCTCAGACCAGACATTTGACACTTACTAGCTATGTGACCCTGGGCAAATCACTTAACCCCATTTGCCTTGCCAAAAATTGCCAAAAAAAATGATTAGGCATTGACTGAAAGCTATAGTTTGAATTTTAGAAAAGGTTTTATTAATCAGGAGAGATGACATGAAATAGGAATTCAGGGAAGTATTAAGAAATTAGAATAAAATTCTAGTCAGCTGAAATAATTCCATAATTCAGAATTCAAAAAGATACACATTTTCTAAGCCTGAAGAAGTTTCAGTTAGCCAGTGTCCAAGTCTGAAGTTTTGGGTATGAATCTGTTTAACTGGTTTTAATTTTAGTGTAGAATAAAGGTATACTTAAAAACTGTACTTAAAGTTGGGATAAGTTTATTAATTGCAGGAAAGAATTTTTGTTATTAGAAGGCACAATAAGAAAATTTTAGACCATCTTCAGAAGAGAATAAAAGTGGGTAGAATTGGAGTTTATTTACCCTTCTGTTTTTTACTGCTTTTAAATGACCACCCTGAGAGAAACAAGCAAGTCCTGATTTGGCCTCCCGATTGAAGGTGAGTCCCAGAAAAAGAAAACTTGTTTTGAAATCAGAACACAATAGAAGGTAAGTGAAATTTAACAATACTACTTAAGTTTAAATGAATTGTTTTGGTAAATTAGAATACAGTGAAATTTGTGTTGAAATTAATACTTAGTGAAAATAAGTATAAATAAGGCTATATAGTCAGTTAGGGAAAGAATTATTGAAGACAGAATTAAACAAGAATATAAAAAAGATAGGTATAGGAATAAATTATGTGCATGCTCGCCTAATTGACGGTGCTCAGATTACAAAAGATCAATTTAAATGAGCACATGGCTTGGAAAAATATAAAATACTGACATTTTGAGAGGGAAAAGCAGAACTTGCAAATTACGTCAAAACAAATAAACATTTTATAGGATGAAATAAGGAAACTCACAATATAAAATGAATTTTTATCAGTTGGATGCTGGTAAAGCCATAAAACAAACCACAGTGCTTTAGAATCTCTACTAAATGATACACTGCAATAGTTTAGTTTAAGAGAAAAAAACAAAATAAATGGACTTAATTTTGGGGTAGTTTGAAAAGAAATAGAGAAAAAGTTACACCCTGAGTCCTTCAGAAAAGTATAATCTCCATCAGATAGTTTTCCAGTAGTGCAAGTCCTGTTAATATTATATGTAATGAAAACTGTATTTTAATAAAAATCAAAACTTTAAATCAAGAAATTATCATACTACAAATAAAAGGACCTTTCTAATTCAAATCATTGTCACATATATTAGAGCATGAATGTTTGCATTATTATTGGGCCCTGAAATTTGAAATCTTGGCAGTTAATGGCCTTTGTAGAAGTTGTGGTTTTTAAATTATTGAACTATTTCATTTCAGTGAATTCAAAGTTAAATTAGTATAATAAGGATTTCTGTTCATTTATAACCATTAGGGAATTTGTTCCTCATTTGATGAGAGGCAAGCATAAAATTCCTAACAGTAAAACTATGGTTTTGGGAACTATCAAAAGTTTGTAAAAGAAAGAGGCAATTAGGAACCAAGATAATTCATGGTCAAGTACCAA
>NW_020944681.1:0-2725 GCF_900497805.2 Vombatus ursinus
AGTAATAGTTTATTAGTTCTTCTTGTTGTTTGACAAAGTCTCTTGTGTTGTTATTAGGAATTAGATAATATAATTAGGTAGGTTCAGGACTTACTGAATAGTTAGACTGAAATAATAGTCACTAATCTGGACTGCCTAAGGATTCTATGGTTGGTCCTCTGTTCACTTAACATTTTTAGCAAAGCTTGCAGTATGGTATAGATGACACGCTTATCAAATTCACAGATTGACACAAAGCTTGGAGAGAAAGCTAACGTACTAGATGACAGATTCAGGATCTGACAGGTTAAGATACGAGGCCAAATAAGATGAATAAAATGAAATTTAATAAGGAAAAATGTCAAGTCTTAGATGGGTTAAAAAATAAACTTCACTAGTACAAGATGGAGGCAAACTAGGTAGCTGTTCATTTGAAAAAAGATTTGAGAATTTTGGTGGATAACAAATTCAACAGGAGTTGACAGAGTGAGGTCAGTTAGCCAATCTAATGTAATATTTGGTTGCTTTAAGAGATCCGTAGTGTTCAGAATGAAAGAGGATACAATCCATTTTCACTCTGTCTTGGTTAGACTGCAGATTAGATTGTTGTATTCAGTTCTGGCACAGTATTTAGTAAGAATGTTTTAGGATTCACCAGCAACCAAGCTGGTGAAGGGGCTTGAAGAGACTGGGAATGTTTAGCCTGGAGAAGGAAGGATTTAGGAAGGGACATGTTAGTTTTATTTGAAGGGTTATTATTATTATTATTATTTTTATTTTTGCTAGGCAATGGGGTTAAGTGACTTGCCCAGGGTCACGCAGCTAGTAAGTGTTATGTGTCTGAGGCCAAATTTGAACTCAGGTCCTCGTGACTTCAGGACTGGTGCTCTATCCACTGCACCACCTAGCTGCCCCTTAGGGCAGGAAGGGTTATTATATGGAAGAGAGATTAGTCTTGTTTGGCCACAGACAATAGAACCAACAGGGTGGGTTAAATTTGTAGCAAAATAGATTTTGGCCCAATATGAGGAAAAACTCTCCAATGGAATGATTCAAATGGGGAATGGACTGCATTAGGAGAACATAGATTCCTCCTCAAAGAAGACCTAAGGTGAAAGGTCAGATGACCACTTGTTGGGAATATTGCACAGAGAATTCTTGGTCAGCTACAGGTTGGATTAGATGGCTTTTGAGTTCGCCCCAAACTCTCAGATCTTTTGATCAGAAAATATAATGCCAGGTCACAGTTTCCTTTGTGTTTTTATTTTATTTTTGGCAAGATTCTAGACACAATCAGCTTTGAAAAGTATATATTATGGTTGAAATTGAAAATTATATGCTCACATAAGGACAAAAATCTTGTATTGTGATTTTATGTGCCTCAACTTCTTCGTTGAGCAAAAATAGTTATATATTAATTTGAAAATTATATTTTCATGAGGCCAAAAATCTTTTATAGTGCCTTTATGTGCCTCAATTTCTTCAAGTGAGGACAATAATAATAATCATAGCATCCACTTCACAAGATTGTTGTGAGGATCAAATGAGATACTATTTTTACAGCACTTTGCAAACCTTAAAGGGTTATTTAAATGCAGGGTATTATTGCTTATATTAGAACATCTTTTGCCTGGAAATCTCTTCTGTGAAAATATTTTGCACCTCTCTACTCCAGCTAATTCAATTAAACAAATATTTATTAAGAATATACTGTTAGAAAAACATTATGCTTGGCATTAGAAATACAAAAAAAAATGAAATACAGACTCTATTCTCATAGAATAAGAAACATGTACATGAATACCTGTGGTGGTAGGGAAAATATGATAAATAGTGCAAGAATGAGGTACAGATAAAGTGCTGTGAGAAATTGAAGCTGGTTGAGATGACTTTCACCTAGGGGACAAAGTATTAAGAAAGGCTTAACATGTGAAGAGGAATAGTATAAGATAAGCTTGAAAGGCCTCACTGTGGAGGGGTGTTGGTTCTTCATGCCAGGATTAGGAGTTGCTATTTTATTTCAAAGCATTAGGGAACCCCTGAAATTTTTTTTTTTACTTTTATGGGAGTAGTACATTATGAAGAGCACTCAATCTATGCAGTATGGGCTGCCTTCTCCCTTTACTCCTGCTGTCCCTCTTCTTCCTTTGGCAAATTCCTTTTAGAACTTCCATTTTGATTCAGAACCTAGACCAATCATGCTTCACTCCTTAGACTTCAGCACTTTGCCTGAGTAGGTTTCTCCCACCCAAAAGAACTTTTAATCTCCCTTTTATGTGTTATTTTCCACCAATCAAATATAAATGCCTTGAGGGCAGCAACTAGCTTTCTTTTTGCTTGTATTTGTAGCCCCAGGGTTTATTAGCACAGTGCCTGGCACATAGTAAACTCTTAGTAAATGTTTGTTGACTTACCTGGCCTTGGAGAGGGGATAGCCTGTAGTTGGGAAGACTAGTTAGGAACCGAATATAATATTTTAGGTGAGAAGAGACTTGGACCTGACCTGCTGGTGCAATTGTAGTAGAAATGGGAAGGAGGGGATGAAGGCAAGAGATGCTTTGGAGGTAGAATTGTTAGGACTTAGTGATTCTATGTTGGGAGTTGTGGTGAGGTAGAAATAAAGAATCAAAGATGACTCCAAGGTGTAAGTATGATATGCTAACTAGTGCACATCTGGTGTGAAGGAAACCCTAATTACAGCTACACTTCTCAATGCATGTAATCAAACTTTATTAATCAAAGCGTC
>NW_020944682.1:0-4625 GCF_900497805.2 Vombatus ursinus
GAAGAATAACCTGGCATACAACCTTGCTAAGATCCCTATGAGTAACAAGGGATATATCATTGGATACAGGCCAAGCCCATGATTTAAAGAAGGTCGGAAGGTCAGTGACAATTTCATACATTTTGGTTTAAAGATCATCCATCCATGCACCTACACTATACTGTGAGTTCCTTGAGAGAGGGGGATCTTTGTACCTTTCTTTGTCTCCCCAGGACTTAGCATAGTGCCAGGCACATAGGGGCTGCTGAATAAATCTTAGTGCCTAGACTTGACTTGATTTGACTACATAAATGTAGGTGAGAGAGAAAGGGAGAACAGAAAGGCAGAGGTTGTCTGAAATTCTTCCATGGAACTGTATTTTCTGGGGGGGGAGGACAAGGCACTTGATGATGAGATAGCTGAATCTATGTCCTTGTGATGGTAAAATAATGACAATAATAGTAGTTCCATTTTCTATAGGGCTTTCAGATTCACCGAGTGACTCACAAACCCCTGTGAAGTAGGGAGTGCAGGTGGTATTATCTCCATCTTAATATGAGCAAACTGAAGCATGGAGAGATTTAATGATTCACCAAGGGTCACCCAGCTAGGAAGTATCTTCCTGATTCCAGGCCAGGTGCTCTATGCACTATGGCACCACCTAGCTTCCCCATGCTTTTCCATAACCCATATTTAAAAAAAAATCTAAATAGTCTAACATTGAGAATTCTTGAGGTCCTCTGCAGCAAAGGTAGCAAACTCAATACCTATGTGGCCAGCACAATTCCTCAATGCCGCAGAACCAGATTAAAATATAACTAGGAAATGTTTAACAGAATAAATTAAAATGTAATACAACATAGATTTTGTTAGCAGTTTTCTAAGTCAACATACAGCCTTCAAGGGCCAGTTTCTATTTGAGTTTGACCCCACTGCTCTACAAAGCAGTCTCCACACATCTCTCCCACCTGATCTCACATGACTCCCTCACAGGAATCCACCCATCCTTCCAACTATCCAAAAAAATCAGAATTCCTTGAAAACCCCTCCAGAATTTCTTGCTCGGCAAACCTGCCCGTGATGCTTCCCTTGCCTGGAATGTCCCCCCTTTTCCTTGACCCATTGGAATCATGCTCTTCCCTCAAGGTGCAGCTCCTGTCTTCATGTCCTTCATGAAGCCCTCTTTGACCAGCTCAGCAAGAAGCTGAGGGGAAAGGGATGTTGTGTGGGAGGTGTTGGAGGAGAGAGGATTCTGCTCTAGGGAGATGAGAAGATCACCATGTCCCTGAGGTGGAGAAGCCTCAGAAGACATCTAGTTTAACTTGTAACTGCCCACTAATCCCTTCTGCAACATCTCTGACAGGTGGTCACTAGCATTCCCTGGAAGGTATTTAATGAAAGGGAACCCCGAGGCAGCCAGTACTATTTTGGGATAGCTCTAATGGAGAAGAAATCTGTTTTTGTTTTGTTTTGTTTTGTTTTAGGCAACTGGGGTTAAGTGACTTGCCCAGGGTCACACAGCTAGTAAGTGTCAAGTGTTTGGTCTGAGGCCAGATTTGAACCCAGGTCCTCCCAATCTCAGGGCCTCTATCCACTGGGCCACGTAGCTGCCCCAAAGAAGTTTTTATTTAGATGGAAACTAAATCTCCTTCTGAGAAACTCTCACCTACTGTTCCTCTTTATTTTATTCCCTCTGTGATCAAACTGGACAAGTCTAACCCCCATAAAGGCCAAATTCAGGCGTGCCCCAAGTGGAGCTGGGTAAACACCATCACTGCTTTCTTTCTCTCTAATAAGATGTGAAATCTTTTGTTCTAACAAGAGAGAGGCTAAACACAGAAACAGACTTAGTTCTCTGGATAGAGACCTGTATATTCTCTCTGGCTCCTTTAAGTACTAGGCTCCCCAAAAGGGGAAGCCCAAAGCAAAATCATAGAGGCTCCTGAAATTGAACCAGTCCATGTATGATAAAAAGTTTGGTAATGTCCCATATCCAGGGATGTGCTGGAATCAACTTGTACCTGTTTAGGACTGATGGTTAAATTTTCAATGTGAGCATTTACACCTTGGAGTTAGACAAAAAGCTACGAATCAGAGCTTGATTTATTTTTTCATTCGATATCTAGTAATGAATAAAATAATGGAGAAAATTTTAATAATGCAGATTAAATTTAAATGTATCATGCATTTAAAAATATTATATTCATCTTGCACATGTAGTTCAGTCATTTTCAGACGTGTCTAATTTTTTGTTACCCCATTTGGGATTTTCTTGGCAAAGATACTGAAGAGGTTTACCGTTTCGCTCTCCAGCTCATTTAACAGATGAAAAATCTGAAGCAAACAAAGTTAAGTGACTTTCCCGGGGTCACACAGTAAGTGTCTGAGGTCAGATTTGAACTCAGGAAGAGGAGCCTTCCTGACTGCAGCCTGGTGCTCCATGCACTATGGTGCCACGTAGCTGTCCACATACATGATGGCCCACCAACATTTAAAGATAGTTGACATGTTCCCTCTATGTCTTCTCTGTCCCAGGAGAAACCATCCCTATTCTTGCAACCAATCCTTGGATGACATCATCTGGAAGCCCTTTACCCATCAAGGTCATCCTCCTCTGTTCACTCTCCATTTTATTGGTGTCCTTCCTAATGTGGCCCCTAGAACCAAACACAACACTCCAGATATCACCAGCCAAGACAGAGTACAACAGGACATCCCCCTCCATCATTCCAGATACAATACATCTCTTTATGTGGCCTAACATCGTCTGAGCTCTGTGGGTAGCCATGTCATGTTAATGAGAATATCATCACATCATATATGTAATCATCCCATAATGATTATAATGCCAATTATATTAATCAAATTAGTTCTAGGAACTCCCAAATGCTGAGGCCACATGCCTGGGGCTGTACCCAAAAATTTTGGCTCCCATGGCAAGTAGTACAAAAGGTTTCCTCAAGTTAGCTTTGTAACTCATGTTGTAAAAATAATAGGAGAAGGGAATGAGTACCTCCTATGTGTCAAGCACCATGCAAAGTGCTGTTTACCAATATTATCTCATTTTGATCCTTATCATAATCCTGTGAGCTGTTATTATCCTCATTTTACAGTTCAGGAAACTGAGGCAGACAAAGGTTAAGTGACTTGCCAAGGTTCACACAGCTAGTGAGCGTCTTAGTCTGAATTTGAACCCGAATGTCCTGACATCCAGCTCATCACTCTTATCTGCTGTGGCACTGGCTTCTTTGCTTCTAAAGAATGCATACGTGGAATGTTTCTGCTTTTTAATACTTCAGTGTTCTGGAGAAAGGCTCTTATAAGTCTTACCCTCCTGTTGCTACTATTGCTGGTATTGGACACAGGGAAGTCAGGGAATGGAAGAAAAGGAGACACCAGTGTACAGCAGTCAGGGAAGCTGAGTACAGTTTGATTAATGACTGAACAGCTGGGAGAGAGAAGAGGAAGAAATGGGAAATGCAGGATGGATGATTGATTTCAAGAGAGGGTTCTTTGGGAAGAAAAGAATCCACAGAGCTTGGATGGGCCAGGTGAGGGCTAGATCAAATAAATTATGTGAGTAAATGATGAAGAGACGGGGCTGAGAGTGCTATTTTCCTTGGTGCTGGCCCAGAGAACAAAGGCTCTTTGGGGGCCTACCTATTGCTTTACAAAAAAATCTATTTGCAAAGGGTCCCCCCTTGAATGCATGTCAGGAAGACCCAGGGCCTTGACTTCAGAGTGAGGCACGTGGGACTAAGGAGGAGGCCAGAGTTGCAAGAGTATCTCAGCCCTATGGGGCTGTCCCTCTAAACTCCCATGACATGTTGGGAGAAAACATTGCCTAAGTGTATTCCTGATCTCCAGGAAATTGTGCAAGGTAAATGAAGTCAGGGAGGAGCAATGGGATTACTGGCTGGATTGTACAGCTTCCTTCCTGCAAGTCAGGCTTTTAAAGTTGGGACGTAGAAGGACTCAAGAGCATGAAGAAGACAGAGCAAGCTGGTGAACTTGGAGTTGCCATAATGGGCCACAAGTTCCTCTGGTGGGGTAAGTGGGAACCCAACAGACTCATCAGGCAGAGGACTTGGATTAGGGTAGGAATTAGATGGAGGGGAGAGAGGATGCTCTGTGGAAAGATTAAAAATGAATATCGTGTTCTCCTGTCTCTGGAGAGACTAATGGAATAACTGAACCAGAAGTTCCATTTCATATCATCTAGTTCAGTCCCTTCCTTCTGATAAGGAAATTAAGCCCAAGGAGTTGAAATCTCTCCTGCTCTTCTTGGGGATAAAATGGAGAGATGTGGACTGGACCATAGTCATTAAGTAAGATTCCGAACTGGTTCAGAGGCTTGGCCCATAATGACTTGATATTCTTCCTAGCACAATACTCCATGTATATGCCTTTGACCATGTGCTATTAAATAGTTTAAAAATCAGGAACTTGAATGAAGATGGCGTACTTATCAAATTTGCAAATGATACAAAACCGGAAAGGAGAGCTAATGTGTTAGTTTAGGGGGAAGAGGGTCAGGATCCCAAAAGATTTTGACAGACTAGAGCACTGAGTCAAATCTAATAATAGGAAATTTAATCAGAATAAATGTGAAGTCATAGAATCATAAAGCTAGCTGGGCTTTCTTT
>NW_020944683.1:0-7329 GCF_900497805.2 Vombatus ursinus
CTTCCACCTCTGCAGCTTCACCATTGGGGCTCACTTTGCCCTAGGGTAGCCTAGCTCCTGCCTGGCCCTCTTCTCTGGCTCCCCAGCTCCTGCCTGGCTCCTTCTCTGGACCCCCAGCAAGAAACAAAAAAGAAGAGCTTGACTATAGAAAGATATTATGGTGATAGAGAGGTTCAAGGCATCAACTTGAGTGGACAATAGTGCCAAAACGGCTACATATGAAGCCTCAAAAAAAATGTAATTCCTGGGAGATCTTAAAAAGTATTTTAAAAAGCAAATTAGAGAAGGAGAAGAAAAATTGGGAAAAGAAAGTAATGCAGGAAAATCATGAAAAAAGAATCAATAGGCTAGGGAAAGATATACAAATATTTACTGAGGGAAACAAGTCCCTAAAAAACAGAATTGGCTAAATGGAAAAGGAAGTACAAAAGCTCACTAAAGAAAATAATTCCTTAAAAATCAGAATTGAGCATGTAGAAGCTAATGACTCCATGAGACATTAAAATATGATAAGGCAAAATCAAAAAAGTTAAAAAACAAAAAGATGTAAAACTTCTCATTGGAAAAACAATGACCTGAAAAACAGGTCCAGGAGAGATAATATAAGAATTAGAGGATTACCTGAAAGCCATGATTTAAAAAAAAGCCTGGACAACATTTTTCAAGAAATTATCAAGGAAAACCGCCCTAATGTACAAGAAACAAAGGGTAAAATAGAAATTGCAAGACAAAACACATGTTGTAAGAAATGATAATGGTGAGGGATGGAGAAGAACCTGGGAAGGCTTATATCAATTATGATAAGGAGAAGTGAGCAGAACCAGAAAACCTTACATATAAAAACAACATTGTAATGAAAAATAAGTCTGAAAGACTTAAGAACTTTGATGAATGCAATGACCAACCATGTCTACAGAGGATAAAAGATGGAATATGCTACCCATGTCCTGATAGAGATAAAGGACTCAGAGGACAGGATGAGACATGTAATTTTTTCTTTGATGTGGACAATGCAGGAACATTATCCCTCAGCATACATGTTTGTGAACTCCCTCCAATATTGGTAATTGTCATTTTCTTATCAGCTCTACCAATATGAAAATCTTTCTAATTATTAGTGATGCATACTGGTGGTTATAGATGGGGACCATTTTTTGTTGTTGTTCTGTTGTTGAAAACTTGGATTTCTTCCTTTGAAAACTGTCTGCTCCTACCATTTCACCAGAGGTCTGCTGGGCAATGGCCCTTTTTTATGCATCTGTGTCCATTCTTTAAATACTTGGAAATGAGACCTTTATTGCAGAAACTTGCTGCAAATTATTTCCCCCTTCAATTGCTTCCTTTTCACATTTTAGATACATGAGTTTCTTCATTTGATAAAGATCCTCTATTTTATTCTATATTTTCTTCTCCACCCCTTCTCTGGGCATGCCCTCATCCCCACTCTGTAATTACAAAATGAATCATCATTATGGTTCCTCTGATTTGTTTCAGGTGACCTTTCAAATCTCAGACATGTCTCCATCTGAAGCTAATCCTGGTCTACACTGTGAGATGTTGGTCTATACCGAATTTCTGTTGGACTGCTTGCCAGCTTTCCCTGCGTGTTATAGTGATTAGTAAATCCAATTCTAGCAGGTGAGGTCTTGGGATTTGTTGAACAGAGGGTTAGTGTACTAATATTCTTTTGTATATTACGCACATAATTTGTACAAGGTCTCTATTTTTTAGTAGCACAGGAGAGTTTTCGTGAATACCACTTTCTGCTATAGTCTCAGACGTGGTCCTGTTAGGTCTTCTTCCTGAAATACTGGAGAAGGCTTCAGAAAGAGATGTATGAATGGAATTTTGATGAGAACACAGATTTGGTGTTGGAAGGGACCACAGAAGTCATTGAGTTTAACCTCCCCATTTTAGAGGTGAATAAATGTAGGCAAAGAGAGGTTATTCCTCGCTCAGAGTTACACAGCTAGAGAGCACCTGAGATGAGATCTGAAGCCAAATCTTCCCAACTCTAAACCCTTCTCTGTCCATTACAACATACTGCTTTCACCTACACTTTTCTGAGTGTCAATCTGAATAAAAAGAAAGAAGGGACTAAACTATCCACACCTATGAGGCCACTGACATTGCTATGAGACTTATGATCCCAGGGGAAAAAATAATCATAGTGAGCTCATATTTACACCATGATGTATTGCTTGCAAAGCACTTGGCAAACATGATTTCTTTTGATCCTTTCACTGAACCTGGCAGGTAGGTGCTATTATTAACCCCATTCTAGAGATGGAAAAACTCAGGCAGGAATAGGTTAAGTGACTTCTCCCAGGGTCCCATAGCTAGTAAGTATCAGAGACTGAATTTGAAATCAGGTCTGGTGTATTCAGGGAAATCTCTGTATCTATTGTGCCACCCAGGAGCCTCAAAAAGTCATTACAAAATAACTGTCCAACAGATACCTAAATATTCATGCAGGACTTTTTGCGCCACCCAACATCATGAGACAGAATGAGCACCAATCAACTGAGGAATGATCAAAGAATGCCATAGAATATTTTAGGGGAATCATGGGAAACTTGAAGATTTTAGAGAAAAATTGAATGCATTTTCAGGGCTTTATGCACGATATGAAAGTTGTGATGTCTAATGAGGTCTGTGCTGCAGGGGGAGGCCTCCCTTTGTTAATTAGATACATAGGTTTTATCTCCAGCAACATTTCTGCAATGTACACACAAGTGTGAGATCCAGTTGAAGGTCTTTCCACAATTTTTTCTTTTATAAAGCTTATTTCCAGTGTGAATATTGTGGTGTCTAGTGACCTTCATCTTCTGGGGAAAGGCAGGACCTCACTGAGTACATTCATAAGTTTTCTCTCCACTGTGAATCCTTAATGGAAAAGAAGAGATGATCTCAGGCTGAAGGCCTCCTGACACTGATTCCATAAAGAACTTGTTTCCCAGATGAATTTTCTGATATTTGACAAGCGCTCTACTCCATTTGTATGCCCTTCCACCTTCATTACAGGGATATGATTTCCATCTCCTGTGAATCCTCTGATGGGAAATCAGGGATGACATTAGCCTGAATGATTTTCAATATTGATTATGTTAATGAGATTTGTCCTCTAGTCTGGATTCTTTGATGTTTAGTGAGGAAAGGGTTTACATTAAAAGCTTTGCCACATTCTCAACACCCATAAGGTTTCTCTCCAGTGTGGCTTCTCTGATGAAAAGTAAGATCAGAGTGATATCTGAAAGTCTTTTGACACTGATCACATTCGTGAGGTTTCTCCACAGTGTGGATTCTCTGATGTTCAGCAAGACTGGAGCTCCATCTGAAAGCCTTTCCACATTGATCACATGCATAAGGTTTCTCTCCAGTGTGGATTCTCTGATGTGTAGCAAGACTGGAGCTGTAACTGAAAGCCTTTCCACATTGATTACATCCATAAGGCTTCTCTCCAGTGTGGATTCTCTGATGTGTAGCAAGACTGGAGCTGCAACTGAAAGCCTTTCCACATTGATTACATCCATAAGGCTTCTCTCCAGTGTGGATTCTCTGATGTTTAGCAAGACTGGAGCTGCAACTGAAAGCCTTTCCACATTGATCACATTCATAAGGCTTCTCTCCAGTGTGACTTCTGTGGTGGTCAGCAAGACTGGAGCTGCATCTGAAAGCCTTTCCACATTGATTACATTCATAAGGCTTCTCTCCAGTGTGGCTTCTCTTATGTACAACAAGATTAGATCTGCAACTGAAAGCCTTTCCACATTGATTACATTCATAAGGTTTCTCTCCAGTGTGGACTCTCTGATGTACAACAAGATTAGAGTTTCTTCTAAAAGCCTTTCCACATTGAGCACATTTATAAGGCTTTCCACATTGAGCACATGTATAAGGCTTCTCTCCAGTGTGGATTCTCTGATGTTTAGCAAGACTGGAGCTGCAACTGAAAGCCTTTCCACATTGATTACATTCATAATGTTTTTGTCTTACGTGGATTCTCCTATGTACAACAAGAATAGATCTGCAACTGAAAGCCTTTCCACATTGATTACATTCATAAGGCTTCTCTCCAGTGTGGATTCTCTTATGTGCAACAAGAATAGATCTGCGACTGAAAGCCTTTCCACATTGATTACATTCATAAGGCTTCTCTCCAGTGTGGATTCTCTTATGTTTAGCAAGACTGGAGAGGTATCTGAATGCCTTTCCACACTGATTACATTCATAAGGCTTCTCTCCAGTGTGGATTCTCTGATGTTTAACTAGATGGCACCTCCTTGTGAAAGCCTTTCCACATTGATCACATTCATAAGGTTTCTCTCCAGTGTGGATTCTCTTATGTACAACAAGTTTAGATCTGCCACTAAAAGCCTTTCCACATTGTTCACATTCATAAGGTTTCTCTCCAGTGTGGTTTCTCTTATGTACAACAAGATTAGATCTGCAACTGAAAGCCTTTCCACATTGATTACATTCATAAGGCTTCTCTCCAGTGTGAATTCTCTGATGTAGACTAAGATAGCTTTTGCACCTGAAAGCCCTTCCACATCGATTACATTCATAAGGTTTCTCACCAGTGTGGATTCTCTGATGTTTAGCTAGACGGGAGCTCTGTGTGAAAGTCTTTCCACATTGATCACATTCATAAGGTTTCCTGTCACTATGAATTCTCTGACACATAATGAAGGAGGAGTGTTCACCAAAAGCTTTGCCACATTCATGACACTCATGTGGTTTCTCTCGAGTATGAATTTCTTGATGGCAAATAAGGGATGACTGTTGACTCAAGTCTTTCCCACAATGATGACAATCATAAGGTTTCTCTCCTATGTGGATTCTCTCAAATACAGCACAGATTTGTCTCCCAGTGAAGTCACAGGCACCATCCTTCGTGGGGTTTTCCTTTTGAGTTTCTTTCATAGAAATGCTTAGCTTTGCAGTGGTCTCTTTCATTTGAGGTCTAATCTCTCCTTCTGCAAGAAACAAACAATAAAACATGTATAGAGAGACACATGTACACACATATCCTACTTCTCCAGGCTAACAGAAAACTCTTTAAAGTTCAATGGACAGAACCAATCATTTGAAAATGCCATTATCTCCTTATGTTTCATTTCCTCTTTCTGGTGGTTCCTCCTATTGGATCTAATTCTTACCTACAACATCACTAATGTGAAAATATGTGTAATAGGAATGTAAATGTAGAGCATATATCACATTGTGTGCCGTCTTGGGGAGGAAGGTGGGGAGGGAAGGGGAGAAAACTTTAAAACTCAAAAGCTTATGGAAGTGATTGTTGATAATTGAAAATAAATTAATTAAAAAAAATTTTTTAAACGCCATTATCTCACATCTTACAAAGAGCTTCACACACAACCACATTGGATCCTCACAAACACCTGTGACACTGGCAGACCCAGCATTCTTACTTCATTCTCAACTCAGGCCATGAGCTCAGAATGGCTGAGTGACCTGCCCAACATCCCTGCAGCTGAGGCTAGAACTCCAACCCTGCCAGGGGATATGTGCTGTCCATCCACTAGACAGCCCTTCTCCATTGCACTTACTTTTGTTTTGTCTTTTTTTAAGAAACAATATTTATTTTTGCAAATTGACCGCTTCTGTCGCTCTCTTTGGATCTTCCTATTCCCTGAGACACAACAGTATTCAAATGAGGCCAATTCATAACCCTCAAAGGGGCTTTAAATGTTCAAGTGAAAAGAAGAATCAATCAACATGGCAAACTTCACTGTCACCTTATCTTAAGAAAGTGCCACAGCCACAGCCAACCTTGAGCAACCCGCCCCCTGATCAGTCAGCAGCCATCCACAGTGGGCCGCCAGTAGCAGGAGGAAGCATCGCTGAGGGCTCAGAGGATAGATAAAATTAAAATATGTACATTTCACCACAAATAACATTGTACTGCACAGGTAACAGACAACAGTGTATTGTAAACCTAACCTTTATATGCACTGAGAAACCAAAAGTGCAGGTGACTCACATGACTGCAGTATTCACTTGACTGTGGTGCTCTGGAACAGAACCCACAATGTCTCTGAGTCGGGCCTGAAATTCTTCTCATTCTTGTTTTGACTTTGACTCTTTCCTCCCCAATTCAACTCTCCTCCTTAAACCATGATTAGCCTCACTCCTTGAGTTCGCTCATATCCCATTGAACTAGATGTCTCTCCACTCCCAAACACTCTCCTTTCCCTGGATCAGCTAAGAGCAAGGCTTCTTCTCAACCATCTCCATCTTTGTAGGCTACGTTGGCAGCTCCTTGACAGCAGGGACTGGCTTTCCCCTTTCTAAAGCTTAGCGAGGTGCCTAGAAAACTGGAGGTGCTTCATCCATGCTTAGTGACTGATAGCAGGGCCCAGGGCTGACACCAAGCCCCAGGCTCTACCACAAGCCCTGTATTCTGGTCTCTGTCTAAGTTGACCAATGCAGGTTCTGGCCTCAGCCCTGTTATTTCCTCTATTGAGAGGCCTTTGTCTAGTTCTAACCATGGAACCTGACCACAACCATAGGGAAGACCACAAACAGTTCTTTCTAGGCTCCTGAAACATCTCATACTATGGGACACCTGGGAATTTCTACCTAACTTTTCCCCAAACTGAGAGTGGCTGTCAACTCAATGAATCTGGCCAACAATTATCCAAGAATAGGCAAAGATCGAGCCTCAGAGATCAGGGGAGGGACGAAGGTTGATGGTTTATGTAAAGCATAGCCTTGGAGCAATTCTAAGTAAGGCCCCAGCCTTTGCCACTACTGAGATGCTGCGGAATGGAGAGGGAGAAAATCATAAAACCAGGCTGCCTGGGTCCACTACACATTAAGCCTACATAATCTCAGTATGGTTCTCACTGTGGTAAGGCCATCCTAAGATATCTCCCTAAATGACTCCCTTGGGGCAGCTAGGTGGTACAGTGGATAGAGAACTGGTCAGGAAGACAAGAGTTCAAATACAGCCTCAGACACTTACTAGCTGTGTGGCCCTAGGCACGTCACTTAGGCCTGTTGGCCTCAGTTTCCTCATCTGTCAAATGAGCCTGAAAAGCAAATGGCAAACACTCAAGTCTTTGCCAAAAAAAAGCCTAAATGGGGTCATGAAGAGTCAGAAGCTCTTGAAATGACTGAACAACAACATAATTGACTCCTTATTTCATTCACCACAGCAGCTTTTCCAATTCTTTTCATCCTTTCTCAACTGTCCCTTATTGCCTGCTCCCACTCTCCACCCCCATTCAACTTAGCAGACAAATGTGCCTCATTTTCACAGGAAAATTGGATATTTATCAAGAGCTATCTTATCATGCTCAT
>NW_020944684.1:0-4221 GCF_900497805.2 Vombatus ursinus
GGGGGGGGAAGAGAAGTCAGGTAGAGGAGCCCCAAAGCAGCAGAGCCAAGAGAGGAATGAGGAATGTGGGAGTCAGAGTCCAGGGTGTGGAGGGATGGATGAGGGAGGATTGAGAAGGAAAGAGGTTTGGAAAAGCTTCTGTTAGGGCTGAGTTAGAGAATCAATTAACATCTGTAAAAGGATGGCCTAAGAGTGAGAGCCCACACTATTAATAAGTGTGATAAAGTGAAGAGTTGTGACTCAGGAGGGTGGGAGGTGAGCAGAATAACCAGGTAACTGCACCATAAGCTGGTAAAGAAAGCAAGGTTGATTCAGTTTGATAGGAGGGTGGCTCTCTCCCTCAAGGAGAGTTCACACCACTCAGGGAGGAAAGCAGTGTTTTAAAGGGGCCACAGAGGAGTGGGAAGGCAATGGGGTGAAAGTGAATTGATCAAGGTCCCTGCTGCTGGGGCTCCAGGCTTATGTGGTGAAACAACCCACTGATCCAGTTTCTGCATAACAGATTAGGGTATAGGACTAGGAGCTGGGGGTGGGGGGGACTCCTGGGACGGGTTGGTAGGGCATAGGCTTGGAATCCCCAGGGGAGACGGGGCACAGGGAGCCAGTTCCTGGGATCTGATAGCCAGGCAGCCCGGGAGCTGGGGGTCCAGAGAAGGGGCCAGGCAGGAGCTGGGGGGCCAGATATGGGGGCCAGGCAGGAGCTGGGGGTCCTGCATCTAAAGCGGGGTCCTCAGAGCAGGCAGAACTCTGGATCATTCCGGGGGGGGGGCGTCGGAAGGGAGAACAACTCAACCGGTAAAGGTGGGGTCGGGGACACAGAACACCTGGAGCCTGAAGGTGGGCTGGAAGGAGGACTCCAGGGTCCCTGGGGTAAAGTGAGCCCCAGAACCTGCAGAGGGGGAAGAGCCTGGCAATCTAGAGGTGAGGGGCGAGCAGCTGGGTCCCTCACACCGAGGATGAAGGGGAGGGGGGAGGGGGAAAGGGAGGAAGGGGGGAAGGGGGGAAGGAGGAGGGGGAGGAGGGGAAGGGGAGGGGCGCCCGAAGGGCCGACCTACCTGGGACCTGCAAGCACAGAGCACGGACTGAGCTCGGCTCCACACAGGGCGGGAAGGGGGAGACCCGCCCAGCCAGCTTCCGCACTGGCTCCTCTCCCCTCCCACGTTCTCTCCGACCCTACAGCTCACGCACAACAAACACACGCCCACCCTCACGGCCCGCCCCCACAGCTCACCTAACACACCACCCCCTCTCCTCGGTCAGCCGAGCCCCGGGTGAAAATGCGCCTGCGCAAGCAGGCCCAAACCGGAAGAGACTGGGGCGAGCTTTTCCAAGGCTTGGGAGAAAGCCGAGGGGCCGGACCTCTCTAGGCGTTTCCAGGGAAGGCCGCTTCCGGTTATGGCCACGAGCCTTCTGGGAATGTAGTCCAGGCTGCTGCTTTGGCGGCTGTTCTCGCGGTGCCCACGTGAGGTCCCCCGCTGATTCCAATTGGCTGCGCCCAAGGCGGGGCCGCACCTGAACCACTGACCGTGTGGGCGGGGCCAAGGAGATGGGGCGGGCCCAGAACTCTGGCCTTGGCTCAGTCCCCGGCCCCGCCCCCTCACCAAGGAGAGGGTTAGGGCTTTATTTTCACCAGGGCTTTGGTCCGTGACACCCCGGGCACCAGCCGCTTAAAGCTTGGGGGGGCTTATGTCTGGGGTCTCCCGAAGGGGCGTAAAAAGGGCCCGAATGTCCAACACAAGCAACGCTGAGAGTTCGCCCTGAGGAGCTAAATTAAGGTCTACACAGGCTTTCCATGTGTTAGGTCATTTGGTCCTCAAAAGCAGTCCGTGAAATGGGTGCTACTGTTATACCCACTTTACAGAACAGGAAACTGAGGCCTTTGACCCAGCAATAGCACTTCTAGGGCTATATCCCAAAGAGGTCACACAAATGAGAAAAGGGCCCACATGTACAAAAATATTCAGAGCAGCTCTTTTTGTGGTGGCAAAGAATTGGAAATCGAGAGGATACTCATCAATTGGGGAATGGCTGAGCAAGCTGTTGTTTATGTATGTAATGGAATACTATTCTACAATAAGAAAGGATAAACAGGCACATTTCAGAGAAACCTGGAAAGACTTGTGCAAACTGATGCAAAGTGAAGTGAGCAGAACCAGGAAAACACTGTGCATAGTATCAGCAATATCTTGTGATGATCAACTATGAATTACTCAGCCTTTCTCAGGAATACAACAATCTAAGACAAGTACAAAGGATTGTGAAGGAAAATGCTATCCATATCCAGATAAAGAATGGATGGACTCTGAATGCAGACTGACGCATATGTTTTTCACTTGCTTTATTCTTTCTTGTGTTTTTTTTCCCCTTTTGATCTGTTTCTTTTTTCCACAACTCTGATGATTATGGAAATATGATTTAAAAGATAGCACATTCTAAACCATATCAAACTGCCTACCATTTTCAGAAGAGGGGAAGGGAGGGAGAAAAAATTGGAACTTAAAATCTTGTAAAAACGAATGCTGAAATTTTTCTTGATGTGTAATTGTGGGGAAAAAAAATTATTGAAAGCAAAAAAAAAAAATTACTGAGGGGCAGAGCCAAGATGGCAGAGTAAAAGCAGTGACTTGAGCTCTCCTCCAAATCCCCCAAAATACCTGTAAAAATGACTCTGAACAAATCACATCTACAGCAGCAGAACCAACAAAAAGACAGAGTGAAACAAATCTCCAGTCCAAGACAACCTGGATGGTTGACTAGAAAGGTGGGAAAGGGATAAGAGAGCGGGGGAGGGGTGAAGAATGACAGAGGGGAGGGCATATTGGAGGAGTGGGTAATCAGAAGCAAACACTTCTGAGGAGGGACAGGGTCAAAAGAGAGAATAGAATAAGTGGGTAGTGGTATAGGATGAAGGGAAATATAGTTAGTTTTCCACAGCACGACTACTGTGGAAGTGTTTTGCATGACTACACATGTATAACCTGTATCAAATTGTTTGCCTTCTCAATGAGGGTGGGTGGGGAGGGAGGAAGGGAGAAAATTTGGAACCCAAAGTTTTAAAAACAAATGTTGAAATTGTTTTCACATGCAACTGGGAAATAAGATATAGAGGCAATGGGGTGCAGAAATCTATCCTGCCCTACAGGAAAATAGAAGAGGAAGGGGATAAGAGAACAGGGAGGAGACAGAAGGGAGGGCAGATTAAGGGAAGGGATATTCAGAATGCACTCTGTTTTAGGGTTGGGGGAGGGACAAGATGGGGAGAAAATTTGGAACTCAAAATCTTGTGGAAGTGAATATTGAAAACTAAAAATAAATAAATTAATGAATCTTTTAAAAAAAGATTACCGGGAAAAAGCCAATCCATTTTCAGGACTTCATTCCATTGTGAATATTGTGATGTCTAGTGACCTCCATCTTCTAGGGAAAGGCAGATCCTCATTGAGTGCATTCGTAAGTCTTCCTTCCTCTATGAGTTTTTGATGTTAAGTAACAGATGATCTCTGGCCAAAGGCCTTCCCACCTTGGGTCCATAGAGGGCTTGTTCCCAAGATGAATTTTCTGATGTCTACCAAGCTCTGTACACCATCTGTATGCCTTTCCACATACATTACAGGGCTATGATTTCTGTCTCCTGTGAATTCTCTGATGGGAAATAAAGGATGACTTTAGCCTAAGTGCTTTTCCATGTCGATTATATTAATGAGGTTTGTCCTCTAGTATAGATTCTCTGATGTTTAGTAAAGGAAGAGGGTGTAAAAATGTTTTATCACACTCTAGATACTCAAAAGATTTCTCTGCAGTGTGGCTTCTCTGATGAAGACCAAGATCAGAGTGATATTTGAAAGCATCTCCACATTGAATACATTCAATAAGTTTCTCTTTAGTGTGACTTCTCTGATGTTCAGCAACGTTGGAGCTGAATCTGAAAATCTTTCCACATTAATGACATTCGAAAGGTTTCTCTCCACTGAGTCAAAATCCGACCTCAGACACTTGACACTTACGAGCTGTGTGACCCTGGCCAAGTCACTTAACCCCAATTGCCTCACCAAAAAATAAAACCAAAAAAAAAAAGATTCCTCTCCAGTGTGAATTCTCTGATGCACAGTAAGACACCCTCTGTATGAAAGCCTTTCTACAACAATCACATTCATAAAGATTCTCTCCAATGTGTATTCTCTTATGGTCAGCTAATATATTAGTGTCCAAAAGCCTTTCCAC
>NW_020944685.1:0-6662 GCF_900497805.2 Vombatus ursinus
TCTTCAGGGTTGGTAATGAACAACTCACAGAACCTCAGTGCAGTGATAAATTTGGATTCAATGAACTCTAAGGAGAAGAGGTTATTGAGTGATGGTGGTAGAGGTAGAGTGTGGAAGTGGTGATGGGGAGCAAGGAGTATTTCACCTCCTCTACCATGCCCATTGAATCATGGGCTGTGAATGAATGTGACAAGAAAGGGAGTCCACTGATGCAGTATCCTTAAGAGAAAGCCAGGTTCAGTGAGGGCCAGAAGTTGGAGGGAATGAAAACAGGAGCAAGTTTAAGATGAAAGCAAGTTTATTACCTATGGAGCAAGCATTTCAGAGAGCACAGTGGAAGAGATGGGTATCTTTAAAAGAGTGGGAGATTAAGGAGTTTGCATCAAGGAATATTAGAATTAGGGAGGGGTCACTGTAGGATGCAGAAAGGGGTTTGAACAATGGCAACTAAGCTTTCCAAATCCCTGGAATGGGGAGATCCTGATGGGGTGGGAATATGCTCACCATGGAGGAATGAATTGAGACAGAGTATTAGTGCTGGAAAGAGATATTTTGAGAGGAGCCTTTGCTTAGAATGTTCACGCTCTTCTTCAAGATCTCACCTTTTGGCAAGTGGTGGGTGATGCCTTTCCCGATACATAAAATGGTTAGTGTCACTCACCCTTACAGATAACTACTTCGTATTGATTTACCTTTATTGACCTTATGCTTATGTTATAAATCAACAGATGTATATATACTTCTTATAGCTCCCAGTGAATATGAGCTCTTTTGGAACAGGGAACATTTCATTATAACTGTATTTCCAGTGCCTAGCACAGTGCCAAGCCTATAGCAAGCCTGGAGAAATATTATTGATTGATTGATATCATGAGAAAGTCACTGACTTTCTTTGAGAAGTCCCCAATGTCATCCTTATATATTACAAATTCTTCAGAATTCATATTTCTTTTTAACCCAGAAACCTCTCCTTCCACTCTGCTCAACCCCAGTTGGTCATTGGCCATTGGCCAACCCCAATCTTCACCTTACCAAGAGCATCTTGTCAATCTCCGCAATGAGCCTACAGAATAGATATTGCAAGTATAGGAAAGCAGAAGAGAAAGGGGAAATATGGTGGCACATGTCAGACTCCTTTGAGTGTTTTCTGAGCAGGTGGTGGCTGAAATAGATTGTTTCTTTGTCAAATAAATGAAAGTCTGGGTGCAGTGGTCAAAGGAGTTAATATCTAAAGTACTGTTCTCAACCAGATAGGGCTGTTATTTACAAGGCCCTCTGGAATGTAGCCAAGAGAGGAGGTGTGGGTATTCAGATTCACTTCAAGAGGGTCACTTAGTCATATCTATAGAGGGGATGGGAAAAGTTGAGTGGCAGTAATCAAGGGACATTCTTGGAAGTGGTGGCTGATATGGATTTCTTGAGGTATTGTTTGGAGAAGGAGCTTCTGGTTCAAGACAGGTAAAATGTTTCTTCAGCACTTCCAATATGGCGAGCATGCTGCCATCCACTGAGAATACAAGTGCAAGAAAAGATGATTCCTACTTTCAAGGAGCTTCCATTCTAATAGGGGGAAAAAAAACACAAAAAGGATGTGGCAAAGATGGGGGAAGGAAGGACAGCACTCACTGGGGCAAGAGTGAGAAGGTGAAGCAGTCCAGAGTATAACTCGAGTTGGGAGGAAAGCAAGAAACATAGCTGGGATCCCTCCTGAAATAGTTATTCTGGTCAGAGACTGAAGACAGTAGAGAAGAAGAAAGAGGCAGTGGGTGTCCTGAAGATAATGCTTCAAGTTAGAGCCAGAGAGAGTTGCAATTAACAGGCATACCTGATTTTGAGGCAAGGAAGGATCAGAAACGACTTTTGGCCAATTCATGCTTGGGTAGAAGGAGAAGGATATGTATATTCATATTTAGGCTTCATATTTGGCTAAGAAAGATCACATTTAGCAGTACCTAGTGCATGCTTAGCACAAAAAAAGAGCTTTTATTTTTATTATTTTAAAGTTCAATTAAATTTTTAATAGTTACCTTTTCTTTTGCTATTTGGTTAAGATTTCTTTGACTGTTTAACAATCAAAAGTGTACTAATGTTCAATATATTTTCTTTTTTTGAAATATTTATTTTATTCTGAATTTAAGAAATAAAAAAATTTTTCCAGGACATAGTAGAAGAAATTTGACAAATCTATAAAATTACAAGTGATTCCCCAAATAATAAATGGTCAAAGGATATGAACAAGCAGTTTTCCAGTGAAGAAATAAAAATCATTTATAGTCATATGAAAAAATGTGCTAAATCATTATTGATTAGAGAAATGTCAAGTAAAACATTCTTGAGATATCATTTTACATCTGTCAGACTGGCTAAAATGATAGAAGGGGAAAACCACAAATGTTGGAGGGAATGTGAAAAAAGGGAATCATTAATTTATTGTTGATAGGATTGTGAAGTGACCCAACCATTTTGGAGAACCATTTTGAACTATGCCCAAAGAGTTATTAAATTGCCTGTAGCCTTTGACCCAGCAATTACACTACTAGGTGTGTTTCCAACTTTGGTTTGGGAAAAAGGAAAAGAGCCTATGTATTCTAAAATATTAATAGGAGCTCTCTTTGTGGTGGCAACAAACTGGCAATTGTGGGGATGCCTGTCAATTGGGGAATGGCTGAACAAGTTGTGGTATAACATTGTGATGGAATATTGCTGTTCTATAAGAAATGATGAGCTCAATGATCTCAGAAAAACATAGATAGACATGCAGGAAATAATAAAGTGTGAAATAAGCAACTCAAAAGAACATTGTATACAATAACAGCAATATTGTTTAAGAGCAACTTTCAGTGACTAAGACATTTTTGACTATTATAAATACCCAAGTTAACTACCAAGGTCCTATGAAGGAAGATGCTATCTGCATCCAGAGAAAGAACTCATAAACTGAAGTATATATAGATTGATTTTTCATATACATACATGTATATATTATGTATATATGACATATATACATATACATATATATATATTTATACACACCCATGAACACACACGTATTAGTGTCTAACGGTAGCTATCTGTCAGGCGGGATGGAGAGAAGGAAAAGAAGGAAAAAGAAGAAAGTTATACGATAACTTTCTTGGATATTTGAAAGGAATAGCAAGTTGTACATAAAAGATTTGCAGTTTCATAAACAATAGGAGTTTAATCAATACTTGTTCATTATTTTGCATATATCCTGCTATTTCTGCATATTGCATATTGCACTGAGGTTATTGCTGCTTTGATTTTGCTTCTATTCTTTGCTAGGAACAATTCAGGCCAGTCCAGTAATTCAGATCTGGAGTTAGAATACATTAGGTGATAAAATGCTACACATATAACTTTACTTATGATAAAATTAAAAAGGATACAATTCATAATTTAATTCCAATAAAACATTATTCTACTTCATATCCACATTCATCATTGCAATGGACAACACTCAGTTAGGAATGTGTTGTTCAAGCCAATTTACTTGTTTCTCTTCTAATGTTTACTACTTTGAATTTACTTGTATAAAACTTTTTAAGTTTTATATAATAAAATTTTATTTATTTTATCTTGTGGGATCCCATCTACGACTTACTAAATCATGAATTCTTCCTGAACCATTGCCAGAATTACTACTTCCTTTAACCATACTTCTGAGAGGTTATTTCTTCTTTTCTTCTCTAATTTGTTTATGATATGACTTTTCATATCTAGGTTATATATCCATTTGGAACTTACCTTGGTGTGTGGTGTAAGGTACTGGTCTAAATCTGATTTCTGCCAGACTGCTTTCTCAAAAGTTTTTCTATCGAATAGTGAATCCTTCTACTGGTAATTGAGATCTTTGGGTTTATGGAACATTATGCTACTTATGTTTCCTTGCTTTTATGTTATGTACGTAATCTGTTCCACTCCACAAAAAGTACAAAATAATTATGCAACTTCATGTGGATCTCAAATCCACTTGTAACCTGAAGCTGAAAGCTCATTTGTATGGGACTCTTTTTACTAGTAGAAAGGATTATTCAATACTTTGTGCCTGCATGAGAGGCAGAGATGGTGAGAGCTTGGGAGAAGAGAAATCTCTTTCTTCTGGCTTCTAGCTTTGAGAAAAAAAGACACATGGTTGTAGATTCTCTTCCAGACCCTCATTGGAAAGAAAGACTTTGGGAAGAAGTCAATATGTAGGGGAGCTGGGAGACTGATCATATCCCTATCCCCAGTTGACCACACCAGAGACATTGGAGTAATTCCCTGTGGGTGAGATTTGGAAATCTCTTGGTTGAACTGAGGTATCTCATTCTCCAAAGGAGAGCTCATTAACTCTGTATTTTCTGATTTATTCTTATCTATTCACCTTTCCTGATTTCTTTTTGCTATTAGCTTAGATAAATGGTCTATTTGCTATTTGCTATGTGTATGTGTCTTGTAAAATGGGCATTGATGTGAAGGGAGTCAAGTTTTAGATAGATAGCTTACAGTACTTCATTAAGTGATAACAACCAGGAGCTCAGCTTGAACCTAGTTTCTTTGAGGGGATTGATACATACAATTCAAGCGTGTTATCTTTTCTCTGAGAAGAGTGGAGCATCCAGCATTTGATGCCAATCTCCTGCCTCCCCTCTTGGAAGGAATACATTTTTTCCTTGGAGCAGGGTGGCTGGAAGAGACAGTAAACATATATATTTATGGCTCCCTCTGAACTAAATGTAGACAGGCCCATGTGAACACATCACTTATATGAGCAACAGACAAGACCCACCCCAAACCCCTTTCTTTCACACTTCACTTGTACTGCAGCCATTCTTTATTACTTCACAATCTTAACCCTATAAATTAATTAGTTCAGCTAAAAGTTATTCTCTATTCTCGCCTCATGATCCCATTACCACTCATGCCCTCGGAAAATCCAGTCTTGTATATCCTCATAATCTTCTTTCTCTGGTCTTTCTTGTATGCTGCTTCATGGTATTTCAAGTCCCACAACTGTACTCATGGAGGTCACTACAAATTTGTATTATCTTATGAATAGAGGGGTTTTCCAAACTTTTCTTCTCTCCTCAGGCCTCTTTTTCCATTTTCACATCTCCCTCTCAGCACAGGACCTGACTTCTTACTTTTCAAGAAAAATCAAGCACATCCTTTTGAGATCTCTTTTCTCTCCTCTTCTAAACTCAAACAGCCTTTGATATAATGTCGTTTTCTAAAGAAACACTTCCTTCCCAAAACTCCCCTACATGTCTTGTACTCCTTTCCATTCTAATGTAAAGTTCCTGATGACAGAGACTGCCCCATTTCAGGATTTTATTCCCTAGAATTTAACGCAGTTCTGGGCACATAGTAACCACTTCATAAATGATCTTTCCTTCCTTCTTCCTTCCTTCCTTCCTTGCTTGCTTTCTGCCTTCCTTCCTTCCTGTGGAAGAATGGGTCATTCTCATAATTCTATTTATAAAAGACTAGGTTACCCTGATGATTTGCCTTTGTATATGGTATACCTAATCCATTCTAATGATTGTTTTTTTCTTCTTCTTTGATGCTTACTTTCTTGGGTTATTGTTTGAGACCTGCTATTGTTATGCCTCTTTCCCCACTTTTTTCATCATTTCCCTTGAGACTTTGACTTTTTGTTTTGCCAGATGTTTTTTTTTATTATTATTATTGCTTTAAGGTTTATAAAGTAATCCTTGTGTAGCTTGATTGCTATGCAAATGAGTAAGTAAATTATTTTTGGAAGTGTTCTTGTTTTAATTATATTAGCACGACCCAAGCATCAGTGATGAATGTCTCTCCAACTATTTACATCAGTTTATTTTTGTGAAGACTATTTTTTGGTGTATTCACATAGTTAATTTGTCTTTTTAAAGATGGACTCTCAAATATGCCATCCATTCTGTGGATATTTTGAATATATTTTTTCTTTCTATCTCTTCATACTGCATTTTGTTATTATGTACAGAAAACCTGATGAATTGGTGAGTTCATTTTATTTATCCTACTTTGGTAAAGTTGTTGTTTTCACATGACTTTTTAGTTGAATTTCTAGCATTAGAGATAAGAGTTTAGTTGAATCACTAGCACTCAGGGTTGGGGAACCTGAGGCCTTGAGGCCACATGTGGCCTTACAGGTCCTTGGGTGTGACCTTTTGACTGAGTCCAAGTTTTACAGAACAACTCCTTTTTTTAAGGATCCACTCTTAAAACCCTCCAGAGCCACATGTGGCCTCGAGGCCACAGGTTCCCTACCCCTGAAGAGCACCATTACATCTGCAAAATGTGGCAATTTTGTTTGTACTTTATCATTATTCCTATTTCTTTTTCTTATATTGTTGAAGCTAAAATTTCTTCAAACAAATCAAATAATAGTAATAATAATGGAAACTTTTGCTTTATATCTGATCTTATTGGAAAGTCTAGCATTTTCTCTGTTCTTGTTCCTGGTTTCCATTTCCTTCCACATATCGATTCAGAAAGGACTGTCAGGTTTCAATACTATCATTCAATGCTCTGCAATTTGCTATCCCTGATTTTAGGGCACTGGATAGGATTCTGTTTACATTGAGTGAGGCTTCCATGATTAAGGCATCTTAAAGACTCTGTTCTTAGAGCTCTTTGATCAGTTATCAAAGTTCCTT
>NW_020944686.1:0-1464 GCF_900497805.2 Vombatus ursinus
ATTTTACCATTTCTTGAAGCTTCCAAGTAATTTTTGTCATTTTTTTTTACAATTCACAAGTGCCAGTGTAATGTTACTCCTCTGCTTAAATTTATTATTACCTTATTGCTTGCAGCGTTTCCATCTATCTATTGCAAAACTTCATCTGTGATACTCTCCCAATTTGTACTTAAGGTTGATGGAGGCAAGGGAGAGGAGAAAAAAGGATATAGAGTTCAGGTGGGAGCCTCCCAGTCTCACCTGTGGTGCCTGGTGGAAAGCCTTCCTGGCACTCACCCCACCCTTGGGGCAGGAGTAGCATTTTCCAATTTCTCTAAGATGAAGAGAGTCAGCTGACAAGAAGCTTAAGTCAAACCCTAGTCAACAGTCAATGGCCTAAGGCAAGTATTCCTGAAGCAACATTGAAAAATTTAGGTATGGGGTTGAGGAGAGGAGAGGAAGAAAAGCACACACCCAGAGGAGCAGGTTGTAAGTAACTACAGTGTTTATTAGCATACTTACAGGATAGGGAGTCATGAGGACCTGGTCATGGGGTCCTAGGACCTTTTTTTTTCCTGTCCTTTTTTTTTTTTTTAGTAAATTGAATTAAAGAAAATAAAATTACCACTTTTGCTTGCAATGATCTTTGTTTACCACCACACAGAATAAAAATAGGCCCAAAAGTAATATGAGAAAAAAAAAGATCCACACTATTGATGAATAAAACTTTCTTAATAATGGTTAACTTCACCATATTTAGAAAAAATTGCATTGCGAATTGCAAATCTTAAATACCTTGGAGCTGAAGGATCCTATTCCCCTTCCTGCCTCCTGCCTCCTGTTTCCTCCCCTCCCCCTTAAGATCCAGAAACTAAAAGGTTTTCAGTATACAAACTAATTTTTTTTTCCCCATGGCCGCATTTTAAATTTAGGAGGGAAAAACTGCAATAAAATGGGAGTGTGGAAGTGATGGTTCCTTAAAAATCTATCTAGAAGCAAATCTGGACCTAGGCTTGGGCAATGACTAACAAGTCCTTTCTTCCTTATAGGCTTTATTTTATCTAGGTCAAGCAAAACCTGGAGTTTATCTGGGGGTGGGGGAGAGACTGATGTGTCAGGGGACTGAAGGTGAAGCTCTTGCCTTTAGTCTCTTTATGGTGACTTGCTGAAGCCAGTTCCTATAAACTGGATCTCAATGATTGGACAATAGGTCCCAAGCCCAAGCACCACTTAATGGTTATTGTTTTGGGCCCTACAGGCTCAGAGTGAATGTAAATAGTAACTGTTTCTCTTCTAGCCAGCAACCTTGAGGGTCTCCTCCCAGTTTGATTTTTTTTTTTTTTAATTTAAAGAGGCCATCCCTTGACTCACTCCTGAATGACCATTGCCTCACTCAAAGTGAGAACCTGGAAAGACCTTAACTTAAAAGGGCCAGAGTCTCCCATTGCATCCTTGGCCATCTCCAGTCCTCCTGACTGATATCTG
>NW_020944687.1:0-1035 GCF_900497805.2 Vombatus ursinus
AATAGGTAGAGAACATGAAGCTGAGTGCATGAGATGAAAAACTCAGAGATATCTCTTGAGCAGCAGTGGAAAAGTGGAAATGTAGCTCCACAGTACTCCCTCTCCATTGAACTCTAGGGGCAGGCCAATGGGATCGAACGACTAGAATATTCTCTGAAGTGTTTCACAGTGACTAAACTCTGTCAATTCTAATATGTGGAGATTAGGAAACTCTACAGATGGGACCATTGAACTAAGACCTGTCTCTTTGGTAGATATGCAGATGTGGAAAAGTACCACTTTAAGTGAACCCTATTCTTTTTCCCATACGAAAGAAAGGATGTGGTTTGCTCCCAAGTTGTTTACATTAATTTTATTCTTTTGATTGCAATAGGTAGAGACCATGAAGCTGAGTGTATGAGATGAAGAACTCAGAGTTATCTCTTGAGCAGAAGTGGAAAAGGGGAAATGTAGCTCCAAAGTACTCCCCCTAAATTGAACTCTATGGGCAGGCCAATGGGATCGAAAGACTGGAATTTTCTCTGAAGTGTTTCACAGTGACTAAACCCTGTCAATTCTAATATGTGGAGATTAGGAAACTCTACAGATAGGATCATTGAACTAAGACCTGTCTTTTTTAGTAGAAGTGTAGAAGTGGAAATGTCCCATTGTAAGTGAAGCCTATTCTTTTTCCCTTGGGATGGAAAGGATGCGATTTTCTCCCAAGTTGTTTACATTACTTAGATTCTTTTGATTGCAATAGGTACAGACAATGAAGCTGAGTGGAGGAGATGAAGAACTCAGAGATATCTCTTGAGCAGAAGTGGAAAAGTGGAAATGTAGCTCTATAGTACTCCCTCTTCATTGAAATCTAAGGAGAGGTCAATGGGATCGAAAGACTGGAATTTTCTCTGAAGGGTTTCACAGTGACTAAACTCTGTCAATTCTAATATGTGCAGATTAGGAACTTCCACAGATAGGATCATTGAACTAATACCTGCCTCTTTATTAGAAGTGCAGAAGTGGAAATGTACCGTTGTAAGTGAACCCTATTCT
>NW_020944688.1:0-12251 GCF_900497805.2 Vombatus ursinus
AAAGTTGAGTTTTTATTTTAAAATATATTTCATTTTCTTTAACTCAATGAATAAAATTAATGTTCTTGTTGAATTCTAGAAATGAGCACCTGAAAAATTAAAAAAAAATTCCCAGGTGTCACAACTTAACAAAAGGCACTACACATACACATTTCAGTGACAAGTGTATTTTATTGTAATTCTTTGAATTTTTTTGGTAACCTATATAGGAACAGGTCTACTAAACAGCAACAACAAATAACTGTATGTTAACTCATAAAATCATTGCTTGTTAAAGCTGAAAAGTGTATCGTCACATAGTCCAGACCCCTCATTTTAAGAAACCCCTCCATGAAGAGGTTAAATGATTTAACAAGTCCACACACTTAGTTTTTCTCAGTTGACCAGAGTATCTCTTTCTTCGACTTTTTGGAATATCTGAGTTCAATTCCATCTTCTAACACTTAATAGCTGTGTGACCCTGGGCAAGTCACTTAACTTCTATCTGCCTCAATCACCTTAACTGTAAAATGGAAATAACAAAATCATCCACCTCCTAAGCTTGTTTTGAGGATCAAATGTAATAATATTTATAGCAGAGTGCCTGTCACAGAGTAGTTACTTAATAAATACTTATCCTCTCTCTTTTTTTCCAGTTATATTTTGCTGCCTATATCCTTAAGTCTTACCCTGTTAAGTTTTATAACAGGAAAGATGATTTCCCATTACTTATAATTTTAGCCCCACCTTTTTCTCTCTGTTTCTGGTGTGTGTTCCTTGTTTGATGTTGAAATTCATATATGGTTATGGCCACATCTGTTGAAACACCCATTTACATGCCCAGAATAGACTGCATCCAGGCATGCAGATGGTACACTAAATTAAAAACAACTTCGCTTTATGATGTATGTTTTTGATAAAGTCCCCCCCTTCCCCCAGTCCCCAGCCCACACGCAGGGCTATTCAGGAGGATGGAAGGAAACTCTGTAACCTTTGAAGACATCAACTCATTAACTTTCATAGACACCATGTGTGCATATCTGTCATAAAGAGAAAACTTCCTCCCAACTCTGTGAACTGCTTCAGTTTTAAAGGTGAGAGAAATTATCATTTCTCCATAAAAATGTAAACTAGGTTTAGGCTCGTGCATGATCTTTAACTAGCTCTATTAGTATAATCGAAATACAACCTAGATAGTGGATGCATCCGTGGCATTGTTCTATCTCCTTGTTGTCACAATGGAAAGTGGTTATTTTGGGTACTGATGACACCTTCTTAAGTTGTGAGGGTCCCTGGACAATAGTCAGTCCTCATAAGTTTGATACCACGTTGATTATGATAGAGCGGTCATAGCTAGTTCATACATCATTGACATGCTTCCTTGAGGTGTGGGATTAGAAAGAAGGCCGTAGACTAGAGCAGGGGTGGGGAGCTGGCAGCCCCAAGGCTACATGTGATCTCTTAGGTCTCCGAGTTTTACAGAACAAATTCTTTTATTGAGGGGATTTGTTCTGTGAAGTTTGGATTCAGTCAAAGGGCTGCACTTGAGGACCTAGAGGGCCACATATGGCCTTGAGGTCGCAAATTTTCCTCCCCTGGACTAGAGAAAAGAACAAGAGATGGTCAGATATATGTGAATTCTAGTATTCTGAGCAAAAATCTACTGTATCAGGAGGTACCTCCATTGAACTATTCATCCTCATGGATGACTGAAAGCAAGGAAATAGCTGAACAGTATGGTATTTCTAGGCCAAGTTAAGAGCTATAGGAACATGAGAAAGCAGCTGTGGAGACACTAAGGAGTTCCAGGGAAAAAAAAGGTGGAGGGTGGACCAAGCAGAGGACCCCCTCCCCCAGCCCCCCAAAATAAAGGTATTCTAAACACACACACACACAAACACATAAACACACACCCCAATAATCTAGATAGTTCAGGTGAAAGCCTTGGACTTCAACAGACGCTTGGATCCAGCCCTGGAGTCAGGAGGACTCAAGTTCAAATCCAGTCTCAGACACTTACTAGCTGTGTGACCCTGGGAAAGTCACTTAACACTGATTGCCTTAAAAAAAAAAAAGGTACTTGGATTAATCAATCAATCAATCAATCAGTCAGTCAACAAGCCAGGCATTTGGTGTCAGGCTCAGTGATGGGATACAAAGACAAATAAAAGTGAAAGTCGGGCTTACATTCCATTGATGGAGACAACATCCACATACTGTATATAGGTAAATACAAAATAGGTGATTTGATGAGGAAGGCATTAGCATCTGAGAGGGTAAGGAAGAGCCTTATGGAGTATAAAGTGAATCCATTAGAAATTCTGATGGAGCTCCGATGTACTACAGAGATGATTCGACTTGTCAAAACCTTTCAGAATCACTGGAAGAAAACAACAGTTGGTCCTTGCCTGATGACTTTGGGAGGACATTGGCTCTATGGGGTCCACTGTGTGGTGACCTACCAAGAAAAACAGCCTGCCAACTGAAGCCCAGATATTTGGAAATCAACTCATTTCTTTCAATGCCCAAATAAAGAAGGTGGCTGTCTTTCTCAACCCTGAAGCTTGTAAAGGAAAAATCAGAAATCTTCTTAAGAAGAATGCTGCCCTAATTTTACAATTATCTGGCATGGTTGGGACTGTATTTGAGACAGATCACAAGGGACAATCCAAGAAATTTCTAGAATTTGGGGAAGACTCGGGTGAGTGGAACGTGAACTGTGTCTTAAAGGAGAATAGGAATTCTGGGAGGCAGTGGTGAGAGGGAATACCTTCCAGGTAGAGGGGACAGCCAGTACAAAGACATAGAGTTGGGAATGGAACGGTGTATATGGGGAAGAGTAAGAAGGCCAGGTTGATGTTGGGACCATGGAAGGAAATAAAAGTCCCATAAGCCTGCTAAGATAGGTTGAGCTTAAGTATCTTAAGGCTTTAAAATAAGGAATTTATATTTTATCCTACAAGGCAATGAGGAATTAATGAGGTTTAATAAAAGGAAGAAGTGACATGGTCACTTGTGTTAGGTGACATGGTCAGGCCTGTGTTAGGACAATCACTATAGCAGCTATGTGGAGGATGGATTGGAGTGGGGATAAACCTGAGGCAGAGAGACAAATAAGGACGGCAGTACAGTAGTACATCTGTGAAGAGGTGAGGCCCTGAACTAAGAGCTTTTGTGGAAGAGGTCTAGGGGCAACTTAGATTAGAGATCCCGTGGCTATAAAATACAATATTATTTTGCACCTGCTTGGCTCTGTGGTGTGATTCAATGAGAAACTGAAGGTAACACTGAGGTTATGTGCCTGGGTGACTGGGAAGGATGGCAGTGCCCTCTACATTAATAAACTATGGAAGTTTATAAGAAGGGAAGTTATTGGCAGAAACATGACATTTTGAACATGTTGAGTTTGAAAATATCCAATAAGCAGTTGGCGATGTGGAGCTCAGGAGAGAGACTGAGGCTGGATATGTGGATGGGGAAGTAACATTCAGAGAGATGATAATTAAATTCTTTATTTCACTTTGCTAGAGTCAACCTTGCATCTGTTTTTTTTTTTAAACTAGCAGATTAGCTTTAAACATTTTGAAAAGCCGTTTCCCTAACTGCACATAAACCTTGCCCATAATATTTTTAAAAGCTCTAGCATATGTTTTAATGGTGGTGTAATCCCTGTGTCAGAGACATCTGGGACATAAAGGGGCAAGTTACCTTAAAAGTATTTCACTCACACCTGGAAAGCTGGGGAAAATAACTTTCCTGGACCAGGTAGCTTCTGCCTTCTTGGACAACATGCAAAGAAAAGTAATCAAAATCTGTTTTATCACAAATAGAGAAGAATCAGAGATGATAACAGTCCAATATCCCACCTACAAGATCCTGGAAATAACCTACAGCTCCTGAATCCAACAAGGCTTAGTTCTTAAAGAGATTGTTTGTTGTTAGATGCAGGCAAAACAGCTACTTCCACATGCCTCCAAGTCCTCTCCCCACCCCTTCCTGGCCAGATGTGCTAAGTCTTCCCATATAGTATATGTGTTACTGGCAGCAGTATCAGTCAGGTATAGGCACAGATTCTAACTCTTTCCTACTCTAAGTTAGCTCAGTGACCTTGGGTCAGTCACTTAAATGTTTTCTGTGGGCTTGGGTCCTCGTATATAAGATAATGGATGAGTTTGAGCTATATGGTTTCTAAGATGTGTGATTTTCTTTTTGCTAAAAAGGTACCATAGACAATGAAATAATATAAAATATTATGGCAAGTTTCTCTGATAAAGGGAGGAAGAAAGGAGGAAGGATAGGAAGGAAAGGAGGGAAGGAAGGAAAGAAAGAACAAAGTATTCATTAAATGCGTACCGTATGTTAGGTGCAGTACCAAATGTTTAAAATATTATTTCATTTGAACCTGCCAACAACTCTGGTAGGTAGGTGCTATTGTTATCCTCATTAAATGGCTGAGGAAACTGAGTTTAAATGATTTGCCCAGGGTCACACTGCAACCAAATTTCAGGGGCCAGATTTGAACTTAGGTCTTCTCAATTTCAGGCACAGGGCTCTATCCACTGTGCAACCCAGCTGTCTTAGCAACTACATTGTACAGTTGTCCAGGACTTGGGTGAAACTCCAAAACCTGGTGGTGTGGACAGGGCCTGCCTGGTCCTGAGAACAGAATCCCAGACTAGATTCCTCCCTGAAGGATGTGAAGTTTCTCCATCTGGGCTCTTCCTCTCTCTGAGACCTCCCCCTGAAATAGGTTCTCCTGGCATCCTATCCCCCTCCCCACCCACTCACCCCGACTCTAGCACTCAGCCCACCACAGGCCTCAGGAATTGTTTGGACTGAATTCTGCCCAGGGTCCCTCTCCTGCAGTTGGACTCTGGCCAGTAGCACTTTGCCGGACCCCACCTGGAATGCCCTGAGACTACTCTCCCTGCTAGACTAGGTCTGGGCTGGACCAGCTGGGAGCTGACTCAGGCTGGGAGAGCTGCCCTGAACCGACCCAGAATTCTACCAGACTGCTCCTCCTAGAACTGGGCCCAGGCAGCTGGCCAAGAGTCTGGGGAAGGCTCAGTCTGGGCTTGGGGCATTTAGGATGAGTTCTCCATGGAATTCCTTGCTCGAGTCAAATAGTCAAACACAGAGAATGCTGTGTCAGAATGCACCAGTCTCTCTCCACTAAAAAGGGGAAGAGAATTAGCATTTATGAAGTATCTGCTTTACAAATATTATCCAATTGGAACCTCACAACAGCCCTATGAAGCTGATGCTATTAAGATCTTCATTTTATGGTTGAGGAAACTGAAGCAAATGGAGGTTAAATGACTTGCCCAAGGTCATACTACTAGTAAGTGTCTGAGACTGGATTTGAACTGAAGTCTTCCCGACTCCAGGCTCAATACTTTATCCACTGTGCCACCAAGCTTCCTACTAAAACCATAATCTCATGAGCTCCCACCAATGTGTTTACCCATAATACTCAGTTGTTGTTCAGTCATGTGCAACACTTTGTGACCCTATTTGGTATCTTCTTGGCAAAGATACTGGAGTGGTTTGCCATTTCCTTCTCCAGCTCATTATGCAGATGAGGAAACTGAGGCAAACAGGGTTAAGTGACTTACCAGGGTCACAAGTGTCTGATGACAGATTTGAACTCAGGTTTCCCTGACTCCTGGCCCAGAGCTCTCTATCTGCTGTGCCACCAAGCTATAAGTAGGTGCTTACCAAATGTTTACTGTTTACTGTCTGACTGAATGATTAACTAGGTCCTTAGTAAACATGTGTTGACTTAACTTGATTTTCACCAGATGTTTGTGATCACCCTTTTCTATAATATGACTAGAGCAATATTGACCTGAATGACACTTGGAACATTTAGTTACTACAGACACTCAGGAAGTGACCATTTTTTCTTACTCCCAAGACAAGAAAGAAAGGCAGCCTGAAGAAGTGGACAGAGTATGAAAGACATAGATTTGTTCCAGCTTTCTTTTTTCCTTTTTTTTGGAGGTAATCAAAGTTAATTGACTTGCCTAGGGTTATACAACTAGTATGTATCTGAGGCTGGATTTGAACTCAGGTCCTCTTGACTCTAGGGTTGCTACTCTATCCACTGTGCCACCTAGATGCTCCAAGCCTGGCTTCTTTTAAGTGACCCTGAACAAGTCACTTATCCTAGAGGATGGGCAGGAATTTGCACATCAGGAACTCCATATATTCAGGAAGTCACGGATCTGGCCAAAAAAAGGGGGGGCCAAGATAAAACCCCTAATTTAGGTGGGGATTGTGTGATGACAGGGAAGAAACTGGAATTGAAGCAAGATTTCCAATGAAGGAGTTTTGACTCCCCACCCAGGTCATTCTTTTTCCTTCTCCGAAGAGGAAATCAAAGCTGTCAATTCTCCTTTACCTGACAGGTGAGAAAATTCAGTAGCAGGAGAACATGAGGACACAAATCTATTCTGTTTTACCCACAGTATCCTTGCTTTTTCTACCAGTCAGTAATAATCAACCACTTAGCTTTTAATATGAAGCAGACTCGGAGATGTTAAAATATTATGGCAGGATGGAAAGGGGCAGTAAAATGTGGAACTTCACAGGTTGTATGTCATTAAGTCCAACACTGAGTGGTTTAACAACATTTTTATAATTTTTAAAAATAAATTATTTCAGTCCTACCAACTTTATCTGAAAATGGAAAATGCAAAAAGAGTGTGTTTCAAAATGAAAGGTTAGAAAAATAAAGGAAGGAAAGCAGAAACTAAAAGTTTGCTAGTTTGCAGTTTATTTTTTGAACCTTTGAAGTTCTAGATTCTGGCTGATATACTCCATCTGTAAATAAGTGAAATGGAAAAAAAAAAGTTTGAATGCTGAGAAATTGAAAGACACTCATTTTTAAAGTTTTGCATCACACCGTGACTTTCATATTTAAGACTGATAGGTTTTGAATAGACTTTGAATGTCATCTTCTTTCTCTTCCAGGTAAAATGCCATTTTCTTGGATAATTCTCACAATGGAAAAATGTATAGAGAAACAGCAAACCCATGTATATTAAGCTACATAAACGTCAATGTTAAATATTAATAATATGAAAATATATAGAAAATACAGCAAATGCATATATATTAAGTTATATAAACTTCAATATTAAACATTAATAATATTAAAATATATAGAAAATATAGCAAACAAATCTATGTAAATTAAGTTACATAACCTTCAATATTCTTCTCTCCCTAAGTATTAATAATATAGTTGTATTTATCGAATGACAGCACTATGGTTGATAACTGTAGCTCTAGTAGACAGGCTGGTAGTCCAGTGGATTAATTAGAGTGCTGGATCTAGAGTCAGGAAGACCTGACTTCAACTTCTGACCTAAATACTTACAAGCTGTGTGACCTTGGGTACTTGACCCTCAGCCTCAATTTCCTCCTCTGTAAAATGGGCATATTAATAGCATATACTTCACAGAGTTGTTGTGAGGATGAAATGAGATAATACTTATAAAACTCTACAAAAACCTTAAAGCACTCTAAAATCCATTAAAGATTTGTCACCCACCTTTCTTAGTGAGTTGTAAGTATATTAGTTGCCTTTAAAATATTATTTTTCAGGTACAATTTGGGTTCTATTCCTTTATTTGTTCACTCAACAAAAATTCATGAGATACATATAGCACTAGATGCTTAGGGGGGCAGAAATTTTATATAAAATACAGCCTTTGCTCTCATGGAATTTACCCTCTAGTAGGAAGAGAAGACAAATCATAGATAACTATAGTGTCAAATACATAATAAGTGCATTAGAAAGTTGCAAAACTAAGTGGCATGTGAGAAGGTGGTTACCAATGAGGGAATCAGAGAAGTCTTCTTGGAGGAGAAGGCATTTGATCAGGGTTTTGAAGAATGGGAAAATATTCAACAAAAGGCAAAAAGGAACGGCACAAGCTGGTTTTTATTTGTGTGAGGAACTCTCTGGTGTGAAAGATAGAATAAAGTTTAGCCCAGTTTGGTTGTAATTTAGAGTGTATAGGAAGAAGAGGTGAGATGGAGAGAAGCACTAATTCACGTCTGCTCTCAAGTATCAGGATTTTAAACTTTATTTAGCAGGCAAAAGGGAGCCACTGAAGACTATTGAGCAGAAGAGTTACATGACCAGACTCAATCAAGCAAAAGGAGATTATCAATCACCTACTATGTTCAGGAATTGTGTCAAATCCTGGGGATACAAAAGCAAAAATGAAACAATCCTTGCCCTCAAGGAGCTTACATTCTGACAGAGGAAAGAACAGGTGCATATTCTACATACAAGGTAGATGGACAGATAGATCAGCTGGTAGTTGAGAGAGAGGCAGACAAATAGAGCATTGATTAAGTGCTTAACAACATGCCAAACTCTGTGCTAAGAACCTGGGATACAAATGAAAGAAAACAAGATAATTCCTGACTACTCTCAACCTGCATTTTATTTTATTTTTAATTTACAGAATAAAATAAGCATTTCTATAATATAGTATAATAAAAAATTGCACACAAAACTGCAAATCTATTAAGTACAACTTGTTATTCTTTTAAAATATAAAATAAAGTTATCATATAAATGTCTTTTTTTCCTTCCCCCTCCCAAGAGATGGCTACCACTAGACACAAATATGTGTGTGTATACACACACATACGTGTATATTTATACACATATGCATATGTGTATATATATATATATGTAGAATCATTCTATACATATTTCTATTTATCAGTTCTTTCTCTGGATGCAGATAGCGTCCTCCTTCATACGTCCTATGTAGTTAATTTGGGTATTTATAATAGTCAAAAC
Source organism: Vombatus ursinus (assembly GCF_900497805.2). Taxonomy (NCBI): domain Eukaryota; kingdom Metazoa; phylum Chordata; class Mammalia; order Diprotodontia; family Vombatidae; genus Vombatus; species Vombatus ursinus. The sequence goes on from NW_020944688.1 coordinate 8,807, forward strand.
GCCTTACTTGCTCAAAGTTGTCCTTAAAACAATATTGCTGCCACTGTATACAATGTTCTCTTGGTTCTGTTCATTTCACTCTTTATTATTTCATGCAACATGCATTTTAATGGAAGAAGATAGCACATAAAAAGGGAACTGGAAATTGGGAGCTACTTTCTTGGAGGCAAGGCTGATAAGGAGGTTGAACAGTCTGGGCAGTGAATGAGAAGGGGATTAAGTGAGTATAGCCAGGCATCCCTGAAAATGGCAACACTGGCCAGGGACTGGCACGTGGATGTAAGGTGACCCTGGTACTAACACCTGTGGGGATAAAGGGAAGGCTCCTGCAGAAGGTGATGCTTGAACCATGTAGCTACTAGATTGTAAGCTCCGTAAGGGTAGGGAATGTCTTTTGCCTCTTTTTGTAACTCCAGTGCTTAGCACAGTGCCTGGAACACAGTGAGTGATTAATAAATGTTTATTAATTTGATTGATTTGAGTATTGAAAAAAAGAGAGAGATTTCTAAAAACAAAAGTGAGGAAGAAAAGAATTCCAAGAATGGAAACAGTCAATGAAAAGCCATCAAGATGGAAGATGGAGTGTCACGTGTAAGGAACAGCAAGTTGGCCAATAGGCCTGGGTTGTACAGTGTGTAAGGGGTAATGGGGAGTAATGGGTAAGAATACCAGCGAGGTAGGGAGGGGACCTCTGAAGTCCCTTCTTGAAGCTTCCATCTTTTCCATAATGACCAAGGCCTTGGTGGAATGCATTGAGGCCACCCCACAGAATTGAACAACGTTGGCTGGAAGACGTGCAGCACAAGAAAGACCCCTGGTCAGCTTTGCACAGGGTGGCCCCAGTAGAGCCATTGGTGACCCATCGCACCTGGAGCAAAGACTCAGGACAAAAGGCCTGACCTTTCCAATATCACTGACAAGGGCTCAGCAATCCCATCTGTCAGTTCTTTCAGCACTGGATGTAGTTCATCTGGCCCAGGCGACTTGAATTCATTCAAGGCAGCTCATTGCTCTTTTATGGTTTCCTAAAATATGTCTAGGTTAAGGACAATTCTTTGCAGAGAAAAAAATAATTGAATAAATGTGGCTTTTCTGTGTTACCAGTTATCCCATCTGCCCCCAAGCAATGATACTGTCCCTTCTTTGATTCTTATTTTTCTTCCAGTATGGCAAAAAAAATAAATAAATAAATTTAAAAACTTTTTGACATCCTTTAGCTTTTCTCTCCCTGACCTAAGTTCATCCTGAGCTTTAGCATTCGTGGCACTAAATTTATAGATTTATGCTACACTCCTCTTTTCCTTTACCTGACTTTTTTTCATCTTCCACATATTGTGTATATTCTTTTTAAAATCTAAGTTGGTTGATGAGTTTTCTGTGCTTTCACATCAGTCTCTTCAAACAAATCCCACTCTTCCATCTTTCCTCTAAAGCCTTTGCAATATGGTTTTCTAGAATCTAGTGCACATGTCAAAATAGGCCCATACTCCCTTTCCTTTATTGCAAACGTGAGTCCATCATTTCCATCTCAGCAACCAATTCCTTCCAGATGGTTAGAATGAGATCCAGAATAGAATTTTTCCTTTGTTCCTTCTTGACCTTTTGAAGGATGAAATTATCACTAAAACAAAAAAAAAGTTATTAGCTGCTATGCTTTCAGCAAAGAGAGCTATCTGGGCAATTGAAGTCCTTCCCCCGTGTCTCTCCCCACCATCACTATTAAATATGCTTCCGTTTGGCTTATGAGCTGTTTCCCAAATTCCTCAACTCTTTCCTCCTTCCGTTCAAGTGGTCTGTAGTATATTCCAGTGACAAAATCACTTCTCTTTCTCCCTCCTTTAATCTTCACCCAGATAATCTCTGCCATGCTTTCCCTTCTCTGGTTCCTGTATTTAACATAAGCATACCAATGCTATTAGGTGGTGATGGATAGAACACTAGGCCTATAGTCTGGAAGACCAGAGTTCAAATCTAGCCTCGGACCTTTATTAGCTGTGTGACCCTGGCTAAGTCATTTAACCTCTGTTTGCCTCAGTTTCTCAACTGGAAAATGAGGATGATAACAGCACCTACCTTGCAGGATTATGTTGATGATCAAATGAGATATTTGTAAAGTGCTTAGTACCATGCCTGGTACATAGTAGGTACCATTTCAATGTTTATTTCCATTGCTTGCCTTCTTCCTTTTACCTATCCCGTTTCTTTTCAATAAGTTATACCCATCCAAAGACGTAGTTCACTCATAGCTTCTAGCTAATCAAGTGTCAGTGATGCCTATAAGCTCAAAAATGCCCCCTTTGGATTAGATCTCTAGTTCCACTACTTTGATGAATAAACTTTGTCGTTGTTGTTGGTTTTGGGTTTTTTTTTTTGGTTTGGTTTTTTTTTTAGGCAATGGAGTTAAGTGACTTGCCCAGGGTCACACAGCTAGTAAGTGTTATGTGTCTAAGGCCAGATTTGAACTCAGGTCCTCCTGAATCCAGGGCTGGTGCTCTATCCACTAGGCCACCTAGCTGCCCTGATGATAAACTTTGATCATTTGTCTATAAACCTTTGAGGTCATGGATGTTACTGCTGGCTTCTTTCTTGTATTTATCTCCTGTGAATTGTGGTGTCTTTCTGTTGATTCTGAGATATAAATATATATCTTTAGATATAGATGACAGAGATAAAAAATATATGGACATTTGTTATGATGGTTGCAGAGGTAATAAATGTATAGGTTGGAATCATCTCTTAATTCACTGGTTGGATATATGTATATGTAGTGAGAGAGCGACCAGAGGTCAGGACTCTTCATCGAGTTTTTCCTCTTTATTGTATTGTTTAATGGCCAGTCCACATTCACTATTCATACAAGAAGAAAGGTTTGGAAAACCAAGAAGAAATCATTTAGCAAAAAATACCCCATCTTTTTCCTGTCTTTTTCTGTCTCGGCCTTGTCCATCTGTCTCTTTTCCAGTAGCCCCAGTCCTGAGAATCCAGCTTCCCCTTCTCTGCCCCTTTATTGATGCATCTGTGTATGCTGGAGTCCAAAGCACACTTAAACAAATGGTTTGCCAAGGCAAACTTCTTTGCCATTAAAACAGTGCTGTTTACAACAAAATTAGCTTTTTGGTTGCCCAGAAAAACAACTTGACTTTTTATCTACCTCAAATGGTAATGTTATATAATGATGAAGACAAATAGGGTCTAGGGGAGAAAGGTGTTTCATAATAACTAGGACAAAAAGCAACAAGTCCCTTTATTTTTATGTCCAAATATATCCCTGTCTCATTTGATAATGTTTAGTAGAAATCAATTCCTGTTGAGGCCGAGTAGGAAGGTAAATCACTTGAGCACTGAACTGGAAGTCAGAAGGTTGGATTCAGGTATAGGTTCTGTTAACAAATAGCTGCATAAATTTGGAAAAGTCACTTCAGTCCTCTCTATCTTTTTCCTCATC
>NW_020944689.1:0-2840 GCF_900497805.2 Vombatus ursinus
GTGGGAAATCTGCAGCCATGAGGCCACATATGGCCCTGTAGGTCCTTAAGTGTGGTCTTTTGACTGAATCCAAACTTCACAGAACAAATCCTCTGAATAAAAGGATTTGTTCTGTAAAACTTGGACTCAATCAAAAGGCTGCACCCAAGGACCTAAAAGGCCACAGGTCCCCACCCCTGACCTAGGCACTCACGATTCAAATCTCTCATGAATAATAATAGTTCACAAATTTTCTTTTCTGGCAATAAGGTAGGGAGTTCATCTTTAGAATTCTTTCTTGGTTTTAGCAGATACCTAGCTGACTAATCTACAAACAATAATATAAGTCCCATTTTTTAAAAAAACTGGCATTTTCTGATGATATGGTGTTTTATGGGGACCATTTAGTTGTCTTTTGGGGGACAGGAAAGGAGTACTGTCGGCTAATGTTTTATTTTCTTGATATTTAATTTTCTACTTGTATGCTAAGGCAGTTCACACACAGGGCACAATTTTGATAATTAAGGAATACCACTGACCTGGATCCTCTGGAGAGTGGCATTAAGTTATAGAAGTAGTAAACTAAGGATGACATTAGGTTGCAGACAGCATCAGCCTCCTGGGGAGGGAAACAGAAACCCATGAACACCAAATACTGCATTGTAAAATAACTATCCATGAGGTGACAAGACATATACGAATTATTTCCATCAAGAAAAATGGTGGCTTATTCCTCCCTACAAGAAATGAAACTGTCTAACTTTTCATTTTATCGTATCCTTAGTAAATCCTAATGTATAGTCTATGCTGAACTATCTTCTTCTTTCTAGAGAAACTGAATGATTTCCATTTGAATGTTTTCCCTTTCCATAAAAGACAAGGTACGCAGGCAAACCCATACTAAATGGCTAAAGAAATTTAGTTTAATGTGAAACTCAGGTAAGTTTTAAGTCTTTTGCTAACATTACCTCATAAATCCTTACGATGACATATACAAACTGATAAACTGATGTCAGAGAGAGGAAGTGATTTTTCTGGGGTCATAAAGCAAATCAGTGATGAGACTGAATTAGAATCTAGACTAGGCAAGCAATCAAATAAAGTTAATAAAATAGGAAAGATCTGAAAAACACAAAGCACTAATAACCTGAAGTGCACTCTCATTATTATAAACAAATCGAAACCAAATATGTTATAGTTAATTTTAAAAGGGGGATTTTACATAAATAACTCATGAATCAATTTATGATAATTATTCATAGAAACCATAATGAAAGAAGAAAAATGACAGGGGAAGAGCTCATGCCATTTTCATTATAGAGCAGTTTCTCAAACAGTTCTAGCCATACCAAAAGTGTATTATACTGCAGTACCTTGCTTTAGTTGTATCATTCTGCTCCTAAAAATGGAAATCAATCACTTTGTTTCTTCAACCGAAGTTGCTAAGTTCTAGATTTTTATAGTTATGTTGTTGTTGTTGTTATGTGTATGTTTAAAGAATAATGTCAGAAAAGGAAGATAGATATTACACAAAGTAATTCAAGATTATTACATGGATAGTATATGTTTTCATAGTGGAAAAAGAATGTTAGCAGAGACATAAAAAAGAGATTTATATGAAAAATTAATCCCTTTCAGGAGAAAGTGGAAATAATAACCTACCCCAAGTTCTGATGAAAGAATTAATACTTTTCCTTTAGTTTTGAGATCTTTATACAGTGCGTCTATTTCAGCATGATATAACTGTGTTCTTTCTTCTGTGGTTTGAGTTTCCATAGAAAATAATATATTGCCAATTCTGAAAGCACAAGAATGAACAGAAATGGTATGGGTTACACAACTCGTTTAAAGATCCAGAAACTGAGGATAAGAAAAGAAGCAAAACCCGGAAAGTTTTCTTGATGTGGTAGGAAGACAAAGACAAATAGCTAAATATTTGTCTATCTTCTCTTTCACTGCATTTAGTTCCTACATATAACTTCCAAGGATTCCACTTTCATAAAATGCAACGTGAAAGCCAACCTGCTTTGACTAGTAGTCTCTATGAGCTCAGGTTAATAAAGGGGAACACAGCTCTACATCTTGAAGGCTCACTTAGAACTGCCAAAGAATACAGTTTTGGAACCATTCTTTGCCAGAGAGCTGCCACTGTTATGACTGAGAGATACAGGTTCTGAAAAATCAGCCAGTCAACAGTTAATAGGCATAATTGCACTTACCACTTACCCAACAGTAAAACCAAGTATGGAAGGCAACATGTTGTCTCTGGACCTCAGAGGAAATTACAAACTAGAATTCATACACTTTTATCTTGTTCATAGTCTTGCACATCTGGAATATCTAATACAAAACAACAGTCTTGATCCCAATGGAAGGAAACTAACCTTGGAAATCTCTTAGAGCTTGCCCAAAGGAGATTAGTTGAATAGTTTAAGCTGTATAAGTACTATATACCAAAAATCTTTTGAGTTCTCTGATAGTATCTTATAAGGTAGCTTTAGATAGGCAGTTTATATATGAGGGGTAATTTTATTCAAAGGGGAACAAGCTGACTGACTCAATGGGCTAAATATCCTTTTAACAAGTTACAAGAAATGAGGAGGTGAATACGAGGCAAAATCTGACAGGCACACTAGACTTTGGGGAGGCAAATTATTTTAAAATGTTAGAAAAAGATAAGACCTCAGTCTCATAGCCTGAGCCCTTAAAATGATTAACGAAATACAAAATAAACACAAAGGAAAATGGCACTTATAAATAAACATCTGTAAAAATGTGAACTTTACTAATAATAAAAGATGTAAATGAAAACAGCTTTGAGGCACCATCTCATATGCACGAAATTGGCAAAAACAAATCAA
>NW_020944689.1:2940-13348 GCF_900497805.2 Vombatus ursinus
CTTTACTAATAATAAAAGATGTAAATGAAAACAACTTTGAGGCACCACCTCATATGCACGAAATTGGCAAAAACAAATCAAAATGATAGCGGGCCTGTGAGGAAATAGGCACACGGTACTCGTAAAATTACAAATTAGTATAACCTTTTTCCAAAAAAGAGTCATAAAACTGTTTATATCCAGTAATCCCACTACTGGAAATACATAGCAAGGACAAAATTAAACAGAAGAGTGCTATTCTTATAAAGATGTAGCTGATCACCCAAATGTCTCATTTTATAGAGAGGGAAATGAGGGCTCCAGAGAATTGAATTGCCCGGTTACTCAAAAAGCCAAGTAAGGATTTGAACCCAGCTTTTCTGGCTCCAAATCGACAATGTATTAGTAAGTGCAGTGATCTCCTTCCTTTATACCATACCACCTCTTACTAGTAGCTGACCTATTATTATAGGTAAGCAAAAAAATGAAAACACCTCATATATCCAGTAGTTAGGGAACAAACAACAGTTAGGCTGAATGAACAACAATCAATGTAACAGAGTACATTTGCTATTCAGAACAACAAATGAGAGGACAGCATAGTATACAGAGAGCTGGAATCAAGTCACGAATAATAATAAATAATAATAGCTAATATTCTATGTACACGAATTTAAGGTTTATAATGCACTTTACATATATTATCATGTTTGATCTCTGACTTTTATCTAAGGCTGTGACAACCTGGGGAAGTCACTTAACTTCTCAATGCCCCAGATAACGCTGTGGCTGTCTGTACATACATCACATACTGATCTGAATGGGTGGAGGGAGTTTCTCATTGAGAGTTCCCTATATGTACCAATGTAATCTTATCTGCCCTCCCCCAAAGTACAAGTAAGGAGAACAGTAAGAAATTAGATCAGACGTGAAATAATGAAAAGACAAAAAAGAAAAACAAACTACCTAGAATAATATTGTTCATATTGCCACACGAATATATACGAAGAGACAATCAAAGATATTGGTAGGAGCAACTGATAGAGAAAGAATTAATTGTTGCTCTGAGCTTCAGTACTGCCATATGTAAGATGGGAATAGTACAAAGTACCTATCTCACAGAGGTGCTATGGTGCTAAGTAAAGTACATAAAAATTCCCAAAGGGGCAGGATTAGAGAGAAAATAGAAGCTTATTTTTCTTTTTAGAAATTACATACAAGTGTATTTTTCAAAAATATCCCCGATACAATTTTAGAATGGATTAACAAATTGATGATTTGTGAGCATTTAGAATACCTCTTACAAGCCACTAAATACAAGTCATGTCAGACTAATGTGACATCCCATTTTCTGACAGTTACTTCATTGGTAGGGGAATGCTAAAGAGCTAGTTTATCTGAACCTCAGCAAGGACAAAATTTCTAATGACTAACTTTATGGACAGGACGGACAGGCAGGGACTGGATGATGGTAGTTCTACCAAACTGTAACCAGTTGAATGGATAAAGAGTATTGGTTAAAGTAATAATGTAAACCCTGACAAAGGTTTGGTCTTCACTGTTATGTTCAAAAGACCTCATTCACGCTTATCAAATTCTCAGGTTGACATCTTTTATGCTATCTTTTATCTTTGATGCTATGTAAGAACTCAAGAACAAGGACTCTTACTTATTTGCGTATCCCTGAAGCCACAGTTGTCTACCATAATAGATGCTTAATAAATGCTGATGGTGACAATGATGTTTGTTTATCCAGTTTAGCAAGACTGTTGTTGAGCTACGTAACGCATACCAACACTGCTTCCTTCATCTACTTTATGAAGACTTTTTTTCCTAACAGTCTTTGGACATCATTATAGTGGAGCTTTACCCCCAAGAGATCCGTTTACTGGGGAATCACTGTATTTATTTAGGGATCCTATGCATGCATGTCAAAGCACTTCATCAAGCGGCATATTATCCACATGTTACACTAAGGAAGCAAAGATCTGTGACTGGTTCAAGATGACAGGATGCCTCATTTCCCTCCTGACCCTATCCCTGACTTCTGGACTTCAAAACCATGCCCCTGTGGCTATCTTCTCCAGGAACTTACAGAGCCTGGGGCCTCTGACTGGCATACCCAACCACCTCTGGGGCCTTCTCAACTTGGAATATTCCTCTACGACACCTGCCCTCTTCTAATGGCGAGTTCCTCCTGGAGCTTCCATGATCTGGAGAAGCCCAGGCTGGCCTGCCTTCATTCCCTTCCCAGCCCTAATCTTGGCTTCTGGACTTCAAAACCATGTCCCATGACAGGCCTTCATTACCCAACCTCCTTCACTTTTGTATGTCACATTTCCCCCATTAGAATGTAAGCTCTTAGAGGGCAAGGGCTGTCTTTCTTTTTGCTTGTATCTGTATCCCCAGCACTTGACACACAATAAACATTTAATACATGCTTGTTTCCTTCCTTCCCTCAGGACATACAAATTTAGACCAGAATTAATGAATGGGACCAACTGTGCTTGTCATTTAACTGACAACTGAACAAAACTGGCTTTGGAGTTGCCCTAAAACATAATGATTAAATAAAAAACAGTAAGTGCAGAAATTCTGTACTTGATTTCCCTTGGACTTCCCCATTCTTTATTTTATCCTCTCAATTTCCATGTTCCATTCCAAATCATTTGCCAATTACTTCTTCCGGCCCAAAATGGATCACACTTGATTTTGAACTCCAAATTCTTATTCCCATTTCAAGTGAGATTTGAGTTCACAGCTCTGCCAATCAATGCCTGAGAAGCATTCTGCTTAATCTTCCCTTGCTTTCTTAATCACAGGCAGACACAATTCTTCCCAACTTTCATAATCGTTCAAAATTCTAAAGGCAATTTTTGAGAGAGTTTCCTACAAGATCAACAATCCAAAATGAGCTTCCAAAGATATGGAAAAAACAGAGCTTTCTAAAAGGCTATCAGAAACTGCACTTCAAATATGGAAAACTGTTAGATTCGGGCTCATCAGAAAATTCAAACTGAAGACATGCAGCTATCACACCACCAAATTAAACCTTCAGACATCCCAAGTCAGAAGTCCCCCACAAAAGTCAAGGGTTCTGGCTATGTACCAGGTCTTGGTGTCTTTCATTCCAATATGAAAATGAAAATTAACCAGATTATCTCTGTATACCACCCTTTATGGTATACTTCTACTTAGGTATCACGAGTGCACGAGCACATGGGCATGCACGCACGCACGCACACGCACACACACACACACACACACACAGAGCCATATTTTATACTCACACTTTTTTAAAGCATACGGACTTGTCTCCTCTTATAGTAATTGTGAATCCATCATATTCCTTCCCTTGGTCTTTGAGGCTGGGAACTTTTGTATTCACAGTGAACCCATCTCTTGTTTTACTGTTAAACTGCTTTCGGGAAGAAAGAAGAGTAACATTACCAGTCTGTAACCTCATAGCCAGCCCTACTGTTACTTAGCAATACACATTTTTTACTTGGCTATTTTAAACAAGGTCAACCTGATACAATAAATGAACTGTTGTCTATAATATCAATCAGTTACTGGGGAATGGTTATCTCTTGCATGGTGTAACAGAAAGGGCTCAGGACGAGGAATCAGAAAAGTGGGCTATAGTTTCTGCTCTAGTATTTAGAAGCTGTGGGATTTGGGAAAACATTGAAAACTTCTCTACATCTCAGCCTTTTAAGAGTAGCTAAGTGGCACAGTGGAGAGACTGCTGGTCTGGAGTCTGAAAGACCTTAATTCAAATCCAGCCTCAGACACTTACCAGCTGAATGACCCTGGGCAACTCACTTTTCCGTCTGCCTCAGTTTCCTCAACTGTGAAATGGAGATCATGACATGATGGAGATCTTCCTTGAAGGGTTGTCAGGATCAAATGAGAAAAATATTTATAAAGTGCTTAGCCTGGTACCTGGCATATCATAAACACTTAATGAATGCTTTTCCCCCTCCCCCCACCTCATGTTAAATTAGGAGCCTGGACTAAAGATCCTTCCAACTATAGTATCAGATAATTTTAGCTTATTCCATGTAACAAAACAGATTCATTCTAATGATCCTAGATTCTCTGAATCCAACTTTTAGTTTATCCTTACACATAGCCCAGGGGACAAAAAAAAAAAAGCTTCCCTAATCAGCAGAGCAAATTCTCATTTTTCTCCTATGCCTTTGGGTTTCTATTTATGGCCACCCACATCTATCTGCCTTGAGGGGCAATAATAGTCATTCCCAAGATAAAATCAGTATCGTACAGTAATAAAGAGCAATGGATTCAGAGTCCAAGAATTCAAAGTAAATTCCATGCTCTGCCACATTATTACATGTCACCTTAGGTAAGTCACTTCACCTCTCTAAGATTCAGCTTCATCATCTGCAAAATGATAGGACTGAAGAATATGGCTCCTAAAGTCCTTTCCAGCTCTAAACCTATGATCCCAGCACATAGGAGGTGCTTAATAATGCTTGTTGACTGGTTGATTGGTGTGCAATCACCCTGTTTCCAAACAGAAAACATCCTGATGGCTTACACACATACTGTGTGTAACTACTGTCCTGCCATCTTTGTAATGGGGGTATTTTAACAGGAATGCCATGAAATGGGACCTTCAGTCTTTAGGTTGGGATATGCACACCATTACTTTGTGTTAACTTTGTACTTACTGCAGAATAGATTGAGCATAAATTGTTATTAAGAACTTAATAATTGTAAAACATGGTCTATTATGAAAAATAAGCTACCCTAATTTGAGTCAATGAACAAATGCCAACTGCTTTGTACTTGCTGGTCAGTAAGAGTAATAATGCTGGAGCCGGGTCACTTAATTTTTTAATGGTTATATTGCAATTCAAAGCTAAAAACTTTGTTGTTTGTCTACCATGGATATTCATGCATAAAATACTTTCCTTCAATTTAAATAAACATATGAAGGACTGTGTAAAATCACTCAATTTTTGGTTATTTTGGCTATAGCTTCAAATCTCTTACAAAGCACTCTATGTAACTGCAGAATAAAAATCCACCAAGTGAGTAACCTAGCTTATGATCTCATTAATGCCCCTTGAGGATATAGATGACCTCAATTTTATGTTCTTCCATAATGCTTGTTAGAATTATAAAAATGCTAAAAGGCATAGAGTTTGCCTGAGAGAGTTCAATAGATGGCAGTGAAAACAATAAATAAATGATCATATAAAAATGATACAAGGAGATTTCACAGATGTTAAGGCTAATCTAAACAAATTATCAGTGATAAATGAAGATTATTTCAGATATCAATTTAAAAAAATTAATGTAATGAGCACTCTCCATTCACAAAAGAATTAAAAATGAAGATACTGCATTTGTCTCTACTCCTCACAAAAGAGAAGCAAGTCCAACCTTGCTTGTTTCAAATTGCTAGTTTTCTAGGGAAGACGGGCCATGAAGAGAAACTAACAGAATAAATGAAGAAGTTACTTGCTACAACCCTTTTGTGGAATTTGGATAGAGAGCAATAGAATAAAATGGAAACTCACTCCACGCAAACTGGAGGGACCACCGAAGGCACTTGAAGGATAATAGACAAAGACCAAAAAGTCTTAAGTTGGGCAACAAAAATTACAAAGGTAAAAGTTTGGCACTGAGGCAGAGTTGAACATCTCACCACAGTTATCCAGCATAAAATGTAAAATGAAATGAAGAAAAAAGAATGGGCTCAAGTGTATCTTTAACTTAGGCTCCCACTGTAACCTCCTTAGTTGAGTTCCTTTATTACCTCTTGCCTGGACTATTGTAGAAGCCTCTTAACTGGTCTTCCAGTCTCCAGTCTAATTCTTCTCTAAATCCATTCTTCACACCGCTGACCAAGTAATCTTCCCAGCAACACTCCTCTGATCACATCAGGTCCTTTTAAAAAAAATTATTTAAAACCTTCAGTAGCTCCCCATGACCTTCCCCAATAAAGTATCAACCCCTGATCCTTGAATTCAAGGCTCTCTGAAATCTGTCTGCAACCTCCTTCCAGTCTTAGCTCAGACTACTCCTTTTCACATACTTTTTGTTCCAGCCAAGATGTACTACTTCTACTACTCTCCACCTCTTATTCTCACCTTGCCCTCTCTAGTTTTCTGTGCTTTTGCTCACGCTATCCAGCATGTCTACAACAGACATTCTTTTTTCCCTCTTCCCACCCCTATATATGTCTGCTGAAGTCCCACGATTCCTTCAAAGACAAATTAGGGGCTGTTTGCTCCACAGAACTCTCCCTAATACCCTCTACACCCAGCTGAATGTGATCATTTCCCTCCACAAATTTCTCACAGCATGCTGCTGAAACCTCTCCTTTGTGTTTCACACATATCTGTTTAAATGTCATTTTTGGACCATTCAACTGTGAATGCCTTGCAACTGTGTGACATATCTATCTTTGATATTAGGCACTTTATACCCAATTTTTTTGTTGTACTAAGCCTTCTAAAAGAAGCATATATTTACACTTCCAACGTTCTGTTATCTAAACACTTTATTTCATCCTTGAAAATTTAAAAAAATTGAAATGCCAAGTTAAGTGCTTTTAAAAACACGCACATATTCGTGATCCCTTTGTACTGAAGCCAGTCACAAAGTGTTGACAACTGTTCCCTTCCCACAGGACACCACCACCCCATAGTCCAACTGACAACAACATTAACAAACAGATATGAACAAAATAAACAGCAGTGAGTTCTTCGTTTTGAACAGTAAGCAGGCTGCCTTAAAGGCTCTACTTTCTTTATCAAATTTCTCTTTTGCTTTTAAAATAAAGATGTTCACAAAATATCTGCTTCCTTTTAAAAGTCTGTTCCTACTTAAAGAAGTTCCTTCTTATAATGAAGGTATTTGATATCTCAAAGGCAAAGGATTTGTTGCCATAATTCTATGGCAAGTCTAAGTGACTAAAATGATTCATATAAACTAACTATAAGGACCCTAATTAACAAAAGGAATTCAGGAGTTTCATCACATTAAATAATAACCTGAAAGACATTTTAAATGTATCTTTTATTCAGAAACTTCTACTTTCAAAACAATTTTTACATATATTAATCATCAAATGATCATCAACAACCACTTGAGGTAGATATAATTTAACGGATAAAGAAAGAAGCTCAGAGAGGTTAATATGACTTTTTTCAAAGTTAAGTGGCTTATCAACCAAATTAATTAATTAACCAATTAATTGACCAAACCAAAACTAGAACTCTGGTCTCTGGACACTTGGTCCAGCAGTTTTTTCCACTATACTATTCAGCTTATTCATTCACCTACTACGCCAGAAGTAAGTTATTTACCCTTACACAACACAGAATGAATAAAGTTCAGGAAATTCATGTCACATATTAGAATGATGATGAATTAATACATTTTGGTCTTCAATTAATACTAATAGCTAGCATTTTTAAGTTTGCAAATCATTTTACATATGCTATATATCATTTGGTCCTTAATTATAAAAAATTGTGAGATAGGTTCTATTATTATCCCTATGTTCCAGATGAGGGAACCAAGGCCATGTGAGGTAAAGTGACTTGCCTAAAGTCACAGCTACTCAGTGTCTGAGGGAGGATTTGAACTCAGGTCTTCCTGACTCCAAGTACAGCACTCTATCCACTGAGCTTCCCAGCAGCCTCTAAATTATGACTTATTTGATTAGATAAAATAGGTGATAACATCACCTTACTCCCTCTAAAACTTAAAACACACAAACACACACACACACACACACACAACCACCACCACCACCAATGGCACATGTTATTTGATCCAAGGAAAAGATCTGGCCATAATTAAATGATTTCACAACTATACTGATTAAAATCATAATCCTAGCAGTTTTTTCTTTAGTCAGTAGTTTTATTTCCAAAAGCATCAGATTCATGACAAATTTACCTTCATAATTGGAAGAAGATCTTCTACTTTGTGTACTTTTTCAAGAGCTTCTCGAACTTCTAACAGTCCTTTGGGATTATTAGCACTAAAAATACAGAGAGGTGGCAGTTAAGGATGCAGAAATGTAATAATTAGCCAAGCTATTTACAGCAATTTTCCATTTTCAATTTAAAAAACTTTTTCTTCGTCATGAGTTATTCAGAATGTGCAAAGTTAGTGATAAGCTATATAGGAATGTTCTGAACCATGAAATGGACTTGATGCTAATGGGCTTTGAGAAACAGATGAGAACTTAGGTAGATGAATTATGTTGTTGTTGTTTGTCCTTCTTTCTCAAAGAGGACCAGTGACATCAGGGAGGTGATGCCATGACATGCAAGTGAATTGGATTTAAGTGAGGGAGGGCTATGCAAAGTCACCAGCCTCACTTTCTCCTCTGGAGCCATCTGGGTCCAGTGGCAAGATACAGATCAGGATGACTGGAGATAGCTCTGGATGCAGTGGAAGATCTTGGCCTTTTTAAGCTAAGGTCTTTAACAGGTCTGTCTGACTGAGGCAATGCCCACTCAGTGATTAAGGCTAGGTAAGAAATGAGGCAGAGAATGAATGAGTCATCCTCACTGAATTGACAGCCTTGAAAGTAACAGTCAGTTCGTACAGTGTTTGTTTGTGAACTAGCACAAATCTTTGTTTGTCCTATGCTGAAAATAAAAATGGGATATAGATTTTTGTTTCTATTTTTTTCTTTCACAAACTTTATTTTAAGTTCAGTTATAGAACAAAAGCATCTCTTTTCTTGGGTGTTTTTATGACATTTCATATTTGCATAGCAATTTACAATCACTTTTATAGAAGAGTAAATGAGGTCCCTGGGCCACTGGATGAGCTGAAAAACAGAACTCAGACCTCTTTATTCCCAGTCTCGGGTTTACTTTAAATAAGCCATCAGTTTAGTCATGTTTTTCAGTCGTGTGCAACTCTTTGTGATCTCATTTGGGGTTTTCTTGGCAAAGATACTGGAGTGGTTTGCCATTTCCTTCTCCAGCTCATTTTACAGATGAGAAAACTAAGGCAAACAGGGTTAAGTGGCTTGCCCAGGGTCACACAGCTACTAAGTGTCTGAGGCTGGATTTGAACTCAGGAAGATGAGTCTTCTTGACTCCAAGCCTGGCACTCTATTCACTGTGCCACCTAGCTGCCACATTAGCCATACTGCCTTGAAATTCCTCCTCCTCGACACTCTCTGCCTTGAGTTTTGTCACATTGCTCTCTCCTGGCTCTCCTCAGGCCACCTGTTAGGGCATGTCTTTTTCAGTTCCTGGATTAACCATCTATGTCTTAATTACTTTGTGTGGAAATATGTCAGGATCCCTCCTGGGTTCTCTTTTTTTCTCTTTCTACATTCTTTCTCTTGGTGATTTCATTAGGTCTCATGGGTTCAACCATCTATGCCAATGATTCCTACATCTATATATCAGACCCTAATCTCGACTCTTACCTCTAGTCCCACATGACCAACTTCATGGACGTTCCGCACTAGATGTCCCACAGGCATCTCAAACTCACTATGTTCAAAACAGAATTCACAATCTTTTCTCCCAAACCCACCCCTCAATTCATAACTTCCTTATTTTCTGCTGGCAGTACCAACATTCTTTTGGTCATCCATACACACAATCTTAGCATCATTTAAACTTCTCACTCCCCTTCACCCTACACATACACTCTGCCATCAAGTCTCGTCAATTCTACTGCCACAATCACTGTCTCATCTGTCCCCTTCTCACAATTCACATAGCCCCTACCCTCATTCAGGACTTCATCATCTCTCACCTGGACTATGGCAACAGCCTTCTTCCCAATAGGCTTCCCATCCTCCCATATCTCCCCTATTCAATCCATCCAGACAGCTGTCAAGTTGATATTCCTAAAGCCTGGGTCTAATGATGACATTCCCTTGGCACAAGAATCTCCAGTGGTGCCCTATTGCCTCTAGGATAAGATACAAACTCTTCTGTCCTCACTTTTAAAGCCCTTTGCAATCTGGTTCCAGGCTTCTTTTACACTACTCATCCCCAGACAGTCCTGTGGTTTAGGCCAAATTGGCCTATTTATTATTTCCTGCAAGCAACATTCTACCTCCAATGTCCATACCTCTGCAAAGGCCATATGTGGAATGTACTCCCTCTGCACTGTGGCCAGCCACCCAAGATCCTTGATTCCTTCAAAGCTTAGCTCAAATGCTTCCAACACAAGAAGCAATTTCTGATTCTCCTACAGAAGCCAATGTCCTCCTCATCAAAAATTATTCTCTATCAATCTATCACACGCACATGAACACACATGAATTTTGTTGTTACTTTTTTTGGGTATGTGTTATTTTCTACCAAGAGGATGTAAACTCCTTGAAAGCAGTAACTATTACATTTTTGTCTTTGTCTCCCCAGAAACTAGCACAGTGCCTGGCAATTAGTAGATACCTAATACT
>NW_020944690.1:0-24509 GCF_900497805.2 Vombatus ursinus
AATAAGATTCACTCATTCCCTCTCACCTTCCCCCGTTTCCCCTCCACTGTAAGAGCCTTTTCTTTTCTGGTTTTTTTTTGGGGAGATAATTTACCCCATTCTACCTCTCCCTATCTCCTTCTCCTAGTATAATCCTCTCTCACCCCTTAATTTTATTCTCTAGATATGGCCCCTTCATTTTCAACTCACTCTGTGCCCTCTATCTATCTATCTATCTATCTATCTATCTATCTATCTATCTATCTATCTATCTATCTATCTATCTACTTATCTATCTATCTATCTATATCTATATATATGTACATATAATTTTTTCCCCTCCAACTACCCTAATACTGACAAGGGTCTCTTGAGTTACAAATATCATCTTTCCATGCAGGAATGTAAACAGTTCAACCATAATAACTCTCTTATGATTTTCTCTTTCCTGTTTACCTCTTCATGTTCCACTTGAGTCTTGTATTTGAAAATTAAATTTTCTATTCAGCTCTGGTCTTTTCATCAAGAATGCTTGAAAGTCCTCTATTTCACCTAATGACAATTTTTTCCCCTGCGGGATTATATTCAGTTTTGCTGGGTAGGTGATTCTTAGTTGTAATCCTATCTCCTTTGACCTCCAGAATATTATATTCCATGCCCTGCGGTCCCTTAACGTAGAAGCTGTTAAATCTTGTGTTATCCTGATTGTGTTTCCACAATATTGGAATTGTTTCTTTCTGGCTGCTTGTAATATTTTCTCTTTGACCTGGGAACTCTGAAATTTGGCTACAATATTCCTAGGAGTTTTCCTTTGGTGATCTCTTTCAGGAGGAGATCAGTGGATTCTTTCAATTTCTATTTTGCCCTCTGGTTCTCAAATATCAGAGCAGTTTTCCTAGATAATTTCCTGAAAGATGATGTCTAGGCTCTTTTTTTGATCATGGCTTTCAGATAGCCCAATAATTTTTAAATTCTCTCTCCTGGATCTATTTTCCAGGTCAGTTGTTTTTCCAATGAGATATTTCACAGTGTTTTCTAATTTTTCATTCTTTTGGGTTTGTTTTACAGTGTTTCGATTTCTCATAAAGTCACTAGCTTCTAATTGCTCTATTCTCATTTGTAAGGAAGTATTTTATTCAGAAAGCTTTTGGACTTCCTTTTCCATCCGTCCAATTTTGCTTTTTAGGGCATTCTTCTCCTCATTGGCTTTTTGGACCTCTTTTGCCATTTGGGTTAGGCTATTTTTTAAGGTGTTATTTTCTTCAGTATTTTTTTGGGTCTCCTTTAGCAAACTGTTGACTTGTTTTTCATGATTTTCTTGCATCACTCTCATTTCTCTTTCCAGTTTTTCCACTACTTCTCTTATTTGCTTCTCAAAATCCCTTTTGACTTCTTCCAAGGCTTGGGACTGATTCATATTTTTCTTGGAGGCTTTGGATGTAGGAGCTTTGACTTTGTTATCATCTTCTGGTTGTATGTTTTGATCTTCTTTGTCACCAAAGTAAGATAATATAGTCTGACTCTTTTTGCACTGCTTACTCATGATCCCGGCCAATAACCTGAGTTTTAAACTCTTTGCTAAGGTAAGTGTCTGCTTCCAATATGAAGAATGTACTGTCCCAAGCTTCAGGGGTTTGTACAGCTGTTTTCAGAGATGCTTCTAGGGACCTGTAAATTTTCAGTTCTTCCAAAGTGGTATGATAAGGGGCAAGGTGTTTCCTCTCCACCACCACAACAAGCTCCAGCACTCCTCCTCACCCCAGGACCGCCCCTCAGAACTGTGACCCAGAACCAGGCATGGGTAGAGCAAGAGATTCCTGCCTCAGCTCTGGCAAAGAGATCCCTGCAATCCCCCTCTGATCAGCCACTCAATTCCCCCTCAATCTGTGGGCCAAAAGCTCAGGAGGCAGTTGCTGCCCCAGAGGCCACACTCGGGACTTGCGACTGAGACATAGCTCCTTCTCTCACCGCACTCACAGACTTTTCCCACTGACCTTCTAAGTTGTCTTTGGTGTTCATGGGTTGAGAAGGCTGGAAACCACCGCAGCTGCCCGTGATTCAGTCCTCTGAGGCCTGCTTCAGGGTGTCTCCGCGAACTGAGCTCCTCTCCCCACCCGGCGCGATACACCTTTCCGATCAACCATCCAGGTTATCTAGGGCTGGAATTTTGTTTCACTGTCTTTTTGTGGATTCTGCTGCTTTAGAATTTGTTTAGAGCCATTTTTTATAGGTATTTGGAGGAGTTTGGGGGGAGAGCTCAAGAAAGTCACTGCTTTTACTCCACCATCTTGACTCTGCCCCTGATGTTCTCATTGTTTAAAGGAATTATGAGAGCAGTAGTATTTTTCTGTGATCAGTCTCTTACTGTTACCAATGTGAGATTAAATTCTTGTTATCTAGGATATGTGATTTTATGGGACAGCAATTTGCTATTGTTTTGAGCTTTGATTACCAGGATAATTGTCTGAATTGTCATGAAGCCAACAGTAGAATGGCAGGCTGAGAAATGCTAAAGGTGGATCTCTGTGCCTGGGAAAAGTTTTGAGGACTACCTGGGACACAGCCTAGGTAGGATCTTCCTGACTTTATTTCCCAATTGTGCTATTTCCTTTCTGAAAAGGAGAATTCCCCATCCGATTAATCCTGAGCCCTGCTTTTAACATCCAGTGACTACATGATTGGCTATCAGATATGACTCATGCCTGGAATCAAATAGAGCTAAGGAAGTTCTTTCCTTGTGATATGATATGACATTGTCCCTCTTTTTCTTTTATAGCAAATTTTTATAATCAAGAAGCTCTGTAAGTACAGTATGAACTTTATTAAATAATAGATGGATACTGGAACATCTCTGAGTTACCATAATAGGATGCAAACATGAATAGCTTACAATTTTAACTTACATTCATGGCCAAATAATAATAATATAGGGATAACATGCTCCTAAGGAGGAAATGTTTAGACAAAGCAATAAGACAAAGCTGTCTAATTAAATAGGATAGCAAATTTTGAGAAAAGCAACAGGATTAGACTGATTCTTCTAAGAATTATATACACATATATATCATTGGCTTCAAAAATGTGTCTGTCATGGAAATCCAAGCTTTAAGCATGTTTTTGTAAGAAGATTTCAGATTTGGATTTTTACACCAAAAATTGTATAGGTTAGTGCTAAAGGTAAGTGAAACTATTTCTCCCTTATTAAAATTCCTGTCTGATAATTTTAAAAGGCAGGAGAGCTCATTTTATGCTTGGACCCTCACATTTTAAAAGATTCTTATACCAGGTACAGGATGTAAGTAAGAACAGAAGCAGCAGATGATATATAAACTGTAGTTTCAAAAATGGAGAACCAAATTTAAATGATTATACTAATTTATACTAAATCAGAATTATCTGGGAACTTCTTGATCTAAATAAGAGAAACAGAACTCCCTTTTTGAACTGCCTAAGAATAAAACCTATTGTATATGAGCAATGAACTTAATGTTAGTTAACATTGGTAATAATGATTGTATTGATTTGTATGGTTCATGTTTAAGGTTTTCTTCGTTATCTTGGTGACATGTAAATCTCCCTTCTCAAAACTAGTCTATTGCGAGCCCTCTAAGTAGTTTAATCTGTACCTGACTTGATGTAATTATGAGATTTTGTGAATTATGAAAAAACTTTGTTGTATTGTTTGAACCTGGCCCTGTGTGGCTGGGAAAGTGAACCATCTCTATGTGCCTTTAACTAAGGACTTATGTTATGCTGTTTTCTCTCAATTATCAACTCACACATCTTCTAAGAGCCCCTATCAGGTCTAAGTGACTACTCCCATAGCTGCCAACTTCTGGATGTGGACTCCAGGATCATCTGAAGATACCTGCTCCAAGTGGACATCTCTTCCCACCCCCTGAGGAAGAAGAAGGTTTTCTCCACACCTTTCTTGGTCTACAGGTGAAGCCTTTGGCTTACCTTTGACCAAAAGGAGGAAATGATAATCATTTAAGGTCAATTGAGCCCCAGTAAGGGCCAAAAACCTGAATTAATCTTTTCTGAGTGAACTAAGAATGCCCCTTCCTGTGTCAGCAACTATAGGACCAGATGGAACTGACCAGCATTCTTCCTGTTTATGATCACTAAGGACAGGATATCTGGGACCAGGCACTCTCTTGAATAGTGGGACTTTTCTTATCTTGGTACCCTGTGGACATATGATATGTAGGGGAAACACAGATATCCTGGATCTATAATTTCAATTGACACTTTGACGTTCTCCTATTTTATTGTATTTACAACCTATTCAACTAAGAAACTTCCTTTCCCATACTATGTGTTAAAAAACATATGGAGGCTGTATTTTTTTTTTTTTTGAGTAACACAGACATCCTGAGTCAGGGTTTAAATGTCCTCCTAAAATTGCTTGAGTCAGTCAGAGTTAAAGCTCTGATTCCTTGTACATGAGCTAACTTAAGGGAATAAAACAATATGAGTTTACTTATCACCTAGCTTGTTGTCTTTTTAACCAACTTTCAGGTTGAGAAAGCATACTATTTTCTTTTTTTTTCCTTTCTCGTGGTTTTCCCCTTTTGTTCTGACTCTTTTTCCCACAACATGACTAATGGAGAAACATGTTTAATATGATTGTACATGCATGACCTATATCAGATTGCATGCTGTCTTGGGCAGGAGGGAAAGGAGGTAGGGAAGGAGAAAACAATTTGGAGCTCAAAATCTTATAAAAGTTCATGTTAAAAACAAAAAAAGAAAAATGATATTTAACTCCTGATCTGGATGCTATGAAAGTTTGAATTAAACTGTAAGAGAGTGTGGTTACAACGTGTAAAAACTGCTATATTTAATTGTTTATTTTGCTTTAAAATGAAAAATAAGAATAATTTAGTCTTTGAGAAAAGTTAAAAGGACCTCAGAAATTCTCCTTTTCTATGAAGTTCTTTGGGAACTTACCGGGTGAGTACCTTGGGACTTGTTCTTTAGGCAAAGTCACCAAATCTTATCGGCCCTGGGGAAGAAGTTGCTGAAAGAAGGCTGCCCAATTGAAAGTGATGAAGTGGTTTACTGAGTGACTGAGAACTGTACCAGCTGTAGTGGGGGGTGGGGGTAGAGAGGAAGGTCCAGTGGAAAGGGCAGAAGCCAGAAAGAAGCCAGGAGGCACTTGGGGGCCTGGCTCAGACCTGCCTGGGACCTGCACCCAGAAGACTTCTGGAAGGCAGAATGATCTTAGCTCCAGGGCAAAATGCTTTACATATTTTGTTATTAGCTTGTTTCTAATAGAGAAGTGCTTTTTATCTGATGAATTGTCTGAGCACTGATTATGAAAATCATAAAATCACACCTGGAATAATATGTATTGAAGTAACACCTTGGAGACAGCTTAGTCTCAGCAGACCCCAGCCTTGATTCAGAATGAGACTCCTGCCTTAACTCAAGTTGATATGGTCAGCTCTTGGAATGTAGAAAGAGAATGCCTCAAATTAAGGCACTTAATCAATTAAGAAGCACTTATCAATTAATCAGTAAACAATTATGAAGTACCTACTATGTGCCAGGCAGTAGATTAAGTGCTGCGATACACAGAAAGATTAAACAGTGCCTCTCCTCTGGGAGCTCACGTTCTAATGGATTAAGTCAAGTCACCAAGTCACCAGGCATTTATGAAGCATCCAGTACCCCCAGGGAACAGATAGGCTCTGGAGATACCAAGAATGGACCTAGAAAACAGGAGAGAACTAGCAAATTAGTTTATTAATTAATTAATTAAGTTAATTGAATTGAATTTAAATTAATTAATTAATTTATGTAATTAGTGAATTACACATACACATGTGTGTGTGCACATCTGCACACACACACACAAATACACGCATGTCTACAAACTTATTTCCATTTCTACTTTTGAGGGAATACCATTAAGTATAGGTTATCTGATGCAATATTTGTGCTCTGGGCCTCCCCATCTTCCTTCGATTTATTGTATTTTTTTTTTTAACGTATTTTGTCTTTATAGCAGAGAAGAGACAAACCTTTCTCCCTCCAGACTGAATTCTCTCTGGTGACAAAGTAAGATTTAGGATTCCCTGAAACAGGGATCCCACAGGCGTATTTGCTAGTGGCGATAACCTTCCACCCCGGTAGTGAGACCTCTGGGCCTCTCTGTGAAGAGGGAGATACCTTTCATCATCTGGTCTCAGAGACATCCATTATTTGATACAGTTACTCAAAGGTGGGAGTTTATTAATAATTTTTTTATTAATAATATGCTAGCAGTATTAATAAGATGATTAATTTCCCAGGAACTCTGTCTCTTGAACTTTATGTGTCACAGTATGGTGACCATGAAAGGATTATTATTTTGCATTCTAGGTTTTCAAAAATATTCATTTAGTATTATGCTTTGCCCCCATTACATGTAAAAAGAATTTTTAGCATTCTTTCTGTGTATGTGGCAACCAAGGTTAAGTGACTTGCTCAGGGTCCCACAGCTAGTAAGTGTCAAATGTCTGAGACCAGAGTTGAACTCAGGTCCTCCTGATGCTAGGGCTGGTGCTCTATCCACTGTACCATCCAGCTGCCCTAACATTTGTTTTTAAAACTTTGAGTTCCAAATTCTCTCTCTTCTTCCCACCTCACTGAGAAGGCAAGCAATTTGGTATGGTTTATGCATGCGTATTCATGCAAAACATTTCCATATTAGTCATGATGTAAAAGAAAACATAGACTAAAAACAAAAACCCTCAAGAAAAACAAAGCAAGTCAAAAAAGTCTGCTTCAATCTGTATTCAGACACCATCAGTTCTTTCTCTGGGGATGGATAACATTTTTCATCCTAAGTCCTTCAGAGTTGTCTTGGATTGTTGTATTGCTGAGAATAGCTAAGTTATTCACAGCTGATGACTGAAAAATATTGCTGTTGCTTTGAACGCAGTACATTTCCCTTTGCATCAGCCCATGCGAGTCTTTCCAGGTTTTTTCTGAGAATATCCTGCTCAACATTTCTTAGAACACAATAGTATTCCATCGTACTCACGTTGCACAGTTTGTTCAGCCATTCCCCGATTGATAGTCTTTCCTTGAGGGTTTCTTTGCTTCTGTAGCCTTCTCTGAAGATGAACTCCAGCCTTCTCTATTCCCATAGAAACTCTATGGTTGGATTCTTTCTCCTTTGGCTGGGCAATTTTTTTTTTTTGGTAATACTTTAATTTTTGTAATCACCTCTAGATCTGGGGTATGCAGGATGGTGCCTCTGGCCTCAGACCCTCCTTCAGTTCTCCCCTCTGACCTGGAACCCAAATCAAGACCTCCAGCCCCCTGTAAGTGTCCACAGCCAGCAGCATCCCCACCCCATGGCTTCTGCACTCACCAGGCATAGACTGGTTCCTTCTTGTCCCCTGCAGCATCTCCACAGCACAGCTGGATCTGGTGTTCCTTGTCAGCAGAGTTTCCCTCAATCTTTCCCAGCTCAAGACACCCAACTGCCCTTACTGTCCTGGGGGTAAAAGTTCCTGTGGCTGGGCTGAAGCAGCCTTCCACCCCAGCTTACCCCAGGGCTTGCCTGGAGGTGTTTACTTTTCACAGGGACCAAAATCCCTTCCTCCAGGGATTTTTTTTTCAGGTCTTCTCTGATTGTCCCAGGAGGACCCCTGTTCTGCCCCTACTCTTATTTATTTATACCACTCTATGTTCACCCTGAGTTGCTATTATTATCTCATTTGTGGGGAAAATTTGGAGAGTTTGGGATTTTCTGACCTACTCTGCCATCTTTCCAGAATTCTTTCTGCATATTTTGCTTAACTAGGTCTCTTAGATCCTTTTGGAAGCCATCAACCAAAACTGAATTATATGTTAAAAGGTTCCTAACTTACTATGATCCAGCCCTGAGATAGAATTGAAGACAAGGAGGAAGTGATTATAAAAGTCAAAGACTATCTTGCCAGAGTTCTGATAGCAACCCTTCATCTTACTCCAGTCTACAAGTTTTTGGGAAGTCTTTAGGAATGGCTTCCACAAGATTCTGACTAATCTTTTCTGCCTTGTCAAAGTGGTCCTATTAGGCAGGGCTTGATCAATATCTTCAGGGGATGTTTCTAATCAGCAACTCTACACCAATGTTCTGCCTCCCTGGGACCCACTAGAACCTGTATTAGGTGGTAAATGTTGGGGAGACTGGGCATATAAATAGACAAGGCAAATTGGAATTCTTGTGCAAAACCACTTGGGTCTTCCTGGACCTTTGGAAGCTCCCTGGCCATAGCTAGGAGTTCAAGGTGTAGAAGAGTCAGCCAATCTGGTGTCATCATCCTTCAGACCCTCTCTTTTTTTTATCTTAAAGGGAAGTTGGGGTACCAGGTCAAAGGCCTCAGGGGTCTACTCTTTGTAATCCTTTTTTCTGTTGCACCTGACTCTCAGAACAATTCTCCCCCCCCACCCCCACATTTGTCTGGAAGTCTCCTACATCCATCCTCTCCCACTCCTCCAGGTGCCAGTTGCCCCCAAGGGCTCCAACTCCCTCTTATCAGGACAAATAGGCTTTTCAGGCATCAAATCCCCTGGCCTTATCCAGTCTAAGGTCCTCGTTTCCCTTTACCCATAGAAGCTCTCATTAGTAGAAGCCTCTTCCACCTCCAAATTGAGAGGATGCCCATCCATTGGGGAATGGCTGAACAAGTTGTGGTATACGAATGTAATGGAATACTATTGTGCTATAAGAAATGATGAACAGGCTGACTTCAGAAAGTAAGGCCTTTTTCTTTCCCCACTTTGTTTGTTTCCCCCCTTCCTCCCACTCCCCTGTGGCTCTTCTCTGAGACCACAGAGATTACCTTCCCCTCATTGCTTGCACTTGATTTGATCCTAGGGCATCATTCCCTTCTTTCTCCCCCCCGTCTCCCCCCCCCCCCCCCCTTTTTTCTTTTTTCCCCCAAAAAAAGCCTTAAGGCCCCCCCCATCCCCCCCCCCCGCACAGATTCTGTCCATAATGCTTCTTGTCTATCTCTTCAATGTTACCTCTACCAGACTTTTTCCATCACCCCTCTCTCCTCTCCTCCTCTGCCCTTACCTGATGGTGTTCTGCCCAAAGAAGGGCAACTTTTGATGACCTAAAGTTACCTAGTTAATTTGGGGTTTACTGGTTAGATTTCTTTCTCAAAAACCAAGCCTTAAACCCAATTCACTCTGGTTCTCAAGGTTTGGCCCCTGCCTGAGCACCACTTAATGGTTATTTTTGGGGCCCTCCAGGCTCAGAGTGAATGTAAATAGTAACTGTTTCTCTTTTGGCCAGGAAATCTGAGAGTCTTCCCCTCCAAGTTTGATTTTTTTTTTTTAATTTAAGGGGCCATCCTTTGACTCACTTCTTAAAGAGGCCTATTCACTGAATGGGCATTGCCTCATTCAAAGTGAGAACCTGGAAAGGCCTTAGCTTAAAAAGGCCAAGGCCTTCCACTGCATCCAGGGCCATCTCCAGTAGTCATGATGATATCTGGCCACTGGACCCAGATGGCTCTGGAGGAGAAAGTCAGAATGGTGACTTTGCACAGCCCACCCTCTCTCAAATCAAAGTCAATTGCAAGTCATGTCATCATCTCCCCGATGTCATGGTCCTCTTTGGACAAACCATAACTCCTTGTGTACTTTCAGAAAGAGATCTCTTTTCTGGTCTCTCTGTTACCATTTCTATCCTTACCTGCCGCATTTATTCTTTCCGCCTTCATTTCTGTTGTTTGGGGGTATTCGAGAAGCAAATAATCTTTTCAGTTATGGTTTTATTTCTTTTTTTATTAATTTCTTTTGATTTATCAACAATCACTTCCATATGCTTTTGAGTTTAAAATTTTTCTCCCCCTTCCTCCCCACCACCCTCCCCAAGATGGTGCGCACTCTGATATAGGCTGTACATATACGTTCTTATTAAACATATTTTCACATTAGTGATATTGTAAGTAAGAGGAACCACCAGAAAGAGGAAACAAAACTCAACAGAAGAAAAAAAAATAGCAAATAGTATGCTTCGTTTTGCATTCAAACTCCATAGTTCTTTCTTTGGATGTGAATAGCATTTTCCATCTTGAGGCCTTTGAAGATATCTTAGATCCTTACGTTGCTGGGAAGGGTTAAGTTTATCAATATTAGTCATCACACAACATGGCTGTTATTGTGTACAACGTTCTCTTGGTTCTGCTCACTTCACTCAGCATCAGACCATACAAGTCTTTCCAGGTTTTTCTGGTCAGCCTGTTCATCATTTCTTATAGCACAATAGTATTCCATTACATTCATATACCACAACTTGTTCAATCATTCCCCAATAGATGGGCATCCTCTCAATTTCCAATTCTTTGCCACTACAAAAAGAGTTACTATAAATATTTTTGTACATGTGTGTCCTTTCCCCATTTGTATGATCTCTTTGGGATATAGCCCTAGAAGTGCTATTGCTGGGTCAAAGGGTATGCACATTTTTATAGCCCTTTGGGCATAGTTTATGGTTTTATTTCTTAAAAAATTATTCAAGCTCTTCTTTATCATTGAACATCCATTTTTTTTTTTTTGTCCTGTGAGGCTAAGCTTAGACTAGCAGGATAGGTCTCTCTGAGATGCAGGAATTTTCTTGCCTTTGTATGTGAAGATCTTTCTCTTGATGGCTGCAGAACTTGTAATTTCTGAATTGAATTGTTAAATTGAACTACTAGGTGTCTTGGCGTTTGTAGTCTTGGGTTTTTTTTTTTTCTGGAGGCAATCTGAATTCTTTGGATTGGAATTTCATTTTCTATTTTCAGAACTTCTGGGAAGTTCTCTCTTATTATTTACTTGATTGTGGTGTTAAGGTTTTTTTTTGTCCTGTCATGTTCTTCTGGGTGATGTTTAATCCCTATGTATCCTGTATTTCAGATCCATGTTTTTTGCTTTAATATTCTTATTTTTTGCTTTTTTCCCACTAGATTGTCCTTCCCAATTATGTATTTGCTTCCCCTATGGATGGTTCTCTCTTTTATTTCTTTGGTGAGGCTTACCATGGCAAATTCAAGTGTTTCTGTTCTGCTCATTATTTTTGCTTTGCAGGACATAAATTCTTCTCTCATATTTCTCATTTCTCTTTTAAACCACTCAGGAGCCATGTTCTCTTTAAATTCCACAAGGTCTTTTTTCTCATCAAGGGATAGACTGTTTTAATTCATTTTGCTCTGTTTCTGCAGCTTATGATGTCTTTCTTTCCAGAGGCGACAACAACTCAAGAAATAAACTGTGTGGGCTTACATCTTCCTCTCTTTCGAGTGAGAGAAATGATTACTTCTCTCATATTAATACCAATTAATATGGGGGTGGGAATCCAGGTTTTTCCTATTTCCTCATTCAGAAATAAACCCCTGTAGGTTATTAAGTCAGTCTCTGAAGGATATTGCTGATAGAAGAAATGCCCTAATCCTTAGGGTATATACTTGGGTGGTACCCCATACAACTAGAAAACCTTACAAAGAGAATCTAATCTAGGTGAATTCCAGTCCATTGTGTTCCACTCAGGAAGGCTTGGGTTGGAGGTAGATCTCTTTGTCTAGATTGCCCTAGGCAGGGGTGGTCTGGGTAGAGATAAGTAAGAATGACATAATCAAAGTCTTGTCCCCTAGCCCCTCTAGAATAGTCCCACCTTTCATTATAATATTCATTCTCTCATTAATTGTTAACCAGTCAGAGTTGATGTCTGCCTGTTAGGAATACCCACTCTTCCAAGGGTATGTAAGCATGGGCAGCCTCCATAATTGCTCTTTGGTTTATGAAAGAAATCTAATGGTAATTTTATTAATTATCTGCTAATCATTAATTACCAGAAACTATGTCCCTTGCACTTTTCATTTGCCACACTAGGCTAAGGAAACCAACTTGCTTTTGGCTCAGGGCTTAGTGTTAGCTACTGAGCACTGGTTGAGCAGATCTCCCCACTGGGCTTCCTTCATTTGATTGTTGTTGCTGTTTGTCCTTCATTCTTGAAGAGAACCATGACATCATGGAGGTGATGCCATGACATGCAAGTGAACTGGATGTAAGTGAGGGAGGGCTGTGCAAAGTCATCAGCCTCACTCTCTCCTCCGAAGCCATCTGGGTCTAGTGGCCAAATACACACCAGGATGATTGGACATGACCCTGCAACTAGAAAAGGGGGTTGGAAAAAGGCAAATCATGAGTTCACTTGAATTAACTTGGTGGTAGTGTTGAAGTTTAGAGTTGGGAGAGCTGGTTCAGGTGTGAAAGAATTCACTTAGACCTTCTCTGTAACCATTGGGAGCTTTATGGGCGCAAAAGCAGCGGGCTAGCTCTGGAGAGAGAACTAGCAACTTACAGAGGGATAGGGGTCTTTTTTATCTTACAAGATAAGGGGAGGGGTTGTCATGACACAGGATGAGGAAGATGGAGGGCAGAATAGGGACTCAGGATAAGGAAGATGGGGAAATTTTATGACTCAGGATGAGGGAGACAAGGAATTTTTATGATCCAGGATAGGGGGGAAGTTTTATGGTATCCCAAGATAAGGTAAAGAGACTCTATGACACCCTCAAGTTCAGGAGGGGCCTCACAAGGAACTGGAAAAACAACTCTTAATTAAAATTTGTTTCTTTAAAAAGCTTTTAGCTTTTAGGGCACTGTATGTCTTCTGCTTCATTAGTAGCTAAATTCTACACCACCTGGCCATAATGCGTAAGTGCGCATTATGGGCCTGTTCATCATTATTACTCCTTTCATTTGCTTCTTTTTCTTCTCCTTTTCTTCCTTGCTTTTAAACTCCTAGTGAAGCTACTCTAGTCTTGGTCTTCATCACCTTATCTTTATAATATTGTAGTAGCATCCTAACTCGTTTTCCTGCCGTTAGCTTATAGCCTGTCATACATCCTGCACATCCCACCAGATTCATTTTTCTCTAAGTTGACTTGTAGAGGCAACATGTATTAGTGGGTAGTCAATCAGCTTTGGAGTCAGGAAAAGAAAAAAAACAAACACTAAGTGCCTACTATGTGCCAGATACTGTGATAATGCCAGGGGGTACAAAGAAAGACAAAATGCAGTGCCTGATTCAAAGGAGCTCACAGTCTAATGGGGGAAGACAACATATAAAAAAAAGTTTAAATATGATGAAGTCTCCCAAGATATTTGGAGATACCTTGTTTCCTAGAGCTAAGACCCAGCAAGCAGGTTATGCCCTGAGCTTGGAATAACAACAATCCTTTGAGCTCTGGATAATCTTACCCACTGGCAAAATGTATTGCTTTGACCAGTACCAGGTGTTCCCTGAGGGATTTATGATTTTCATATTAATCAATAACTGTTTAAATTTATTGGAGTTCTCCCTTTTCCCCAGGGTCAGGGACCCTGAAAGCCAGAAGCAGCTGATAAGCTTTGGCTTAAAGCCATCCATCAAAATCTCCAGATATGCTAACAATTCCTGATTTCCTGTACTTGTGTAACTGAGCCAGACACTGCACTCCTGTTCCCACCCCACTAACTTTGGTTCTGTACCCCGCTGAACAATCACAAGGCTCAACAACCCTTATGCAACTCAGAGATTGTTCCCATGGGACCCAAGAATACCTGCATTGTCCCTAGAAATGCCAACCATGAGAACTGCTACACAAGACCAAAGAAGGATTGTGTTGTGGTCCAGCCTACTGGTGGTTTTCATGTATATAAGCCCTACTCCTGCCCCAGCAAGTTAAGTCCTCCTACTCAGCAGTGGGTGTTTTCCTCACTCCTGACACACCTGCTTCTGGCCTGCTTTGTCTGGCTCTGGCCGTTCAAAGGCTGGAGGCTAGTTCTGGTCTGGTTGACAAGTCCAAAGGAGGGCATCTGGGAGGGAAATGGAGAGATGGCTGTGCCTACCAGTTGCACCACAGAGGCAGATCTGCATTGATAGAGGGTGTTTCCTCACCAGAAGTTCACAATCTGCTCCCAAGCACAGAAGACAAGGCTTTCACTTCAACGCTCCCCTACTCACAATTGCATTTTGCAGGATTCCTCTTCCCAGGTGTGACTTTTGCCGCCTCTCTTTGCTAGTTTCCTTCATAGGTTGTGTCTTCTTTTACCAACTAACCTGTAAGTTGTTTTAGGCAGGGCTTCTTTACCGAAGGTCCATGAATTTGTTTCAGTTAAATAATTTGATGACTATATTTCAGTATAATTGGTTTCCTTTGCAATCCTACTATTTTAGTTTTGCTTTAAAAACTATATTCTCAGGAGGGGTCCATATGCTTCCCAAGACTGTCAGACGGTCCAAGACACACAAAAAAGGTTAAGAACCTCTGTTCTTAAACCCTGTTTGAAAAATTGGGAAAAGGAGGAAGAAACAAGGTTAACACTCTTACTGATACAATTGTGCTCTGGAAGCAAAAAATCTGGGCTCAAATTCCAGATAGGCTATATCCTGCCTGTGTGACCTTGGGCAAGTCACTTCCTTTCTCTAGGTTCCAATTTCCTCTCCTCATCTGTAAAACAAAGGGGTTGGGGTCAGATGATCTCTAAGGTCCCTTTTAACTTTTAACCCAGAAAATGTGTTGTTTTTAATGTTGACTTGTGCTCACTTTCCCTGAAATTCTTACTCTGGCACCCTTGAGGCCTTTAGTTTACACAGTACCGGTCCTCCCAACTGCTTCCCTCCCAACTAAGTGCTGATTAAATCAGGGTACCTTTGAGAGATAGTGGGTAATCTGGCTTCAAGTCCCTTCTCTGATACATATTGATTGTGATCCGGGTCAAGCCACTTAAACCTCTCCTGGTGCTTCAGGCAGTTCCATGGTTCTCAGCTGTAGAGAGCGCGCTGACCTGCTCTGGCAAAGGGACTCCTCTCATCTAAGAATTCCCTATACAACTGAAGTCATGGAGAAAAGTCCCTATTCCCCTCTTCTATCCAGTTTATTATAAAAGACTATCTCTTTGAAATCATAAGTCCTGCACCTGAACAGGACTGATAGCCAAAGACTACTAACCTTTGAGCTCTGCTCTGTAGCAGACCCTTTTCTACCCTAGGTTTCAATCTCTATGGTAGGTCCAATGAGGGGGAAAATAGCTATGTGAGAGAAGCCAACTGATAGATGAAATGTTTACTTAACAATCAGGTTAATGTAGCAATACATGTGACTGACCAGGCTTCTGAGAGCAATAAAATAGCCCATGCCTTAAATGTTGTGTGTCTTTCATTTTGAAGAGGACCAATGACATCACAGGTGATGTTTGACTTGTGTGTGAACTGGATTTAAGCGAGGCAGAGTTACACAAAGTGATTAGCCCCTCTCTTCCAGTCATCAGGATCCAGTGGCAAGACAAAAGTCAGGATGACTGATAATGGCCCGGGATGAAGTGGATGATCTTGGTATCTCTGATGTCTGATCAAGCTCTAAGCACACATTTAGGTTTCCACAGAGTCTGCCCTAATCTACTGATGGCTTTGTGGCCTGTTGATTACCCTCAACTTCATTTAGTCTCTCTGCTGAGACAGTTTTACTAAGGTGTGGCCACTGTGCATGCTACAGCTTCTTGGAGCTACAGGTGAGAGCTGTGTAAAGGTGGACTTGCAAAGTGGATGAGCAACCCTGAAAAGGGCTCAGCAAGCCCTCTCATCAGACATACTAGTCCACCTTAAATACCCCATATACTCCTTCATGCTCCAAGTACCATGAACTTAAATAATGTAAACCAACAAACTTGGAGTGGCCAGTCTTTTTCTCCATCACTTGATCTCAGTCAATCCTTTGGAGTTGAACATATCAAAAGTGCCCTCTAGTGGTGAAATACTAGGGAACACCAGCGAATGCTTATTAAACGTGTGAGCTTTGGAAACAGTTACATTCTTAGGCTCCTTTGACCTAGTTTTGATTCTGTTGTTACCAGTTGTAAGAGGAAAAAGGCATAGTATAGTGTAGTGGAGAGTGTTGCAGAGGACCAGGGTTCAAATCTAGACCTTGCCACTTGCCTGTGTCATTTTTGGCAAGCATGATTCAGCCACCTTCATGGCCATTGAAACAAATTGTTCTCATTCACCCATTCCTCTGGGGGATGTCTTCACATGATTGGGGTAGACATCCCTCTGATTCACTGGTGGGTTTATAGCCTGTTGGTTATGCTCAACTTGGTTTGGTCCATCTGGTGAGATGACCTGTTTCCTTATCTGTAAAATGAGGGGTTGAACTGGATGACCTCTGAGATCCCTTCCAGATCTAGGTCTGTGACCTTTTTCAAAATTATTTTTATTTCATTAAATATTTCCCAATTAATTGGAAAAAAATTTTCAGCAATCATTTAAAAATTTTTTGAGTTCCAGATTGTCTCCTTCCCTCCTGCCCCTCCCCTGTCCTTGAGAAGGCAACCAATTTGACTACAAATATAAAAGAAAACACAAACAAAATAAAACAATGAAAAGAGTTAAAAAGAGTATGCTTCAACCTGCATTTAGAGTGCACCAGTTCTCTCTCTGGAAGTGGAGAGTATTTTTCAGCATGGGTCCTTTAGAGTTGTCTTGGATCATTGTCTTGATCTGAGTAGCTAAGTCTTTCACAGCTGATCATCTTTACAATATTCCTGTTACTATGTACAATGTTCTCCTGTTTCTGCTCACTTCACTTTGCATCAATTCATATAAATCTTCCCAGGTGTTTCTGAAACTATCTGACTCATTATTATTTTTTTTTTTTACAACATAATAGTTTTCCATCACAATCATATACCACAATTTGTTCAGCCATTCCCCAATTGATGGGCATCCCCTTGATTTCCAATTCTTTGCCACACAAAATGCTGCTATAAATATTTTTGTACAAGAAGGTCCTTTCCTTTTTCCTTTCGTCTCTTTGGGATACAGACCTAGTAGTGGTAATGCCAGGTTAAAGGGTGTGTAGTTTTAGAGCGCGTTAGGTATAGTTCCAAATCCTTCTTCAGAATGGTTAGATCAGTTCACAGCTCCAACAACAGTGCATTAGCTTCCCAATTTTTCCTCATCTCTTCCAGCATTTGTCATTTTCATTTTCTGTCACATTAGCCTGATAGGTGTGAGGTGCTATCTCAGAGTTGCTTTAATTTGCATTTCCCTAATGAGTAGTAATTTAGAACATTTTTTTGTGTGACTAGCTTTGATTTCTTCTTCCAAAGACTTTCTGGTCATATCTGTTGACTGGGGAATAGCTTATTTTTATGAATTTGGCTCAGTTCCCTATATATTTGAAAAATGATCTCTATCAGGGAAACTTGTTATGTGTTTTTTTTTCCTGTTTCCCTTCTAATTTTGGTTGCATTCATTTTGTTTGTGCAAAAGCTTTTTAATTTCATATAATCAAAATCATCTATTTTACTTCCCATAATCCCCTCTATCTCTTGTTTGGTCACAAACTCTTTCTTTATCCTTAGGCCTGACAATTTTTCCATGCTTCCCTAATTAACTTGTGGTAACACCCTTCGTGTCTAAATCACTTATCTATTTTGACCTTATCTTGGTTAATGGCATGAGGTGCTGGTCTATACCTAGTTACTGCCAAACCGTTTTCCCAGGAGGCTGGAGACAAGCTGGCAGAATAAGGCAGGAACTTGGCTGAACTGAATTCACCTCCAAACAATTATAAAATAACAGCTCAAGATGAATTCTGGAGTGGCAGAATCAACAGAAAGACAGGGTGAAACAATATTCCAACCCAAGACAACTAGAGGGTCAAAAGGAAAAGTCTGCCTCATTTAGGTAAAAGGGGAGCTCAGTCCAGAGCAGTCTGGGTAAGGCAGGAGCAAGCCAAATCCCAGCAAACTGGTATCACAGCCTTGAGCCCCAGCACAGGTCAGCAGCAAGGCCCCATATCCCTAGGGCACAGGCCATTGAGCCCAAAAAACTTGAAACAGTGCTCTCACCATCCCAAGAGCCCAACTTTAACATAAAATTGAAAGTCATGAAATAGGCTGGAAAAATGAGAAAAAAGAACCAGACCATAGAGTTACTATGGTGACAGGGATAATCAAAACAAACTCAGAAGACAATAATATCAAAACTGCTTGTGTGCAAAGTCTCAAAAAAAAAATGTGAATTGGTCTCAGGCCCAAAAAGAACTCCTAGTAGAGCTCAAAAAAGATTTTAAAAACAAGTGAAAGAGGTAGGAGAAAAATTTGGAAAACAAATTAGAGTGATGCAAGAGAATCATGCAAAAACATCCAACAACTTGGTAAAGGAAGCACAAAAATGGAAAACGATGTATAAAAATTCACTGAGGAAAACAACTCCTTAAAAAGTCATTAAAATTAGAACTAGACAAGTGGAAGCCTATGATTCCATGAGATATCAAGAAATAATCACACAAAACCAAAAGAATGAAAAAAAAAATAGAAGAAAATGTGAAAAATCTCCTTGGAAAAACAACTAGCCTGGAAAACAGATTGAGGAGAGATAATTTAAGAATTATTGGACTACCTGAAAGCCACAATTAAAAAAGCTTGGACATCATATTTCAAGAAACTATGAAGGAAAACTGCTCTGATAGCCTAGAACCAGAGGGTATACCAAAATGAAAACCCCCTGGAAGATTATAGCCAAATTCCAGAGTTCCCAGGTCAAGGAGAAAATATTGCAAGCAGTTATACAGACTTCAAATATCATGGAGCCCCAGTCAGGATAACACAAGATTTAGCAGCTTCCCCATGAAAGTACTGGAAAGCTTGGAATATGATTATCCAGAAGGCAAAGAAGCCAGGATTGTAGCCAAGAATTACCTACCCTGTGAAACTAAGTGTACTGTTTCAGAGGAAAAACGGATATTCAGTGAAACAGAGGATTTTCAAGCATTACTGACGAAACAACCAGAGCTGAATAGAATTTGATTCTCTCAAAAATAGATAAACCTAACCAAAAATTAAAACAATAAAGAAGCGAAGGAGGTGAATAGAATTGCTCTTTATTTTATTGATGTAGGCATTTAGAGATATAAAATTCCCCATAAGTACTGTTTGGCGGCATCCCATACACTTTTGGTATGTTGTCATTGTCATTCTCTTAATGAAGTTATTGATTGTTTCTATAATTTTGACTGAGTTGTTCTTTGATCCACTCATTCTTTAGGATTAAATTATTTATTTTCCAATTTTTCATCTATACAGTCCTTTACTGAATGTAATTTTTATTTCATTATAGTCTGAAAAGGGTGCATTTAATATTTCTACCTTTCTGCATTTGATTGTGAGGTTTTTATGCCCTAATATATGGTCAATTTTTGTGCAAGTGCCATATACCACTGAGAAAAAGGTAAATTCCTTTGTATTCCCATTCAATTTTCTACAGAGGTCTACCATATCTAACTAAATTGCTATTTATTGCAATGCTGTTTTTTTTTCTGATATGAATTTATTCTCTGCTTATGTTACTATTCTTCTATCTGGCAGCTTCTCAAAGGAACTGGTTGGCCACTACTGTCATTGTGTAGTTTCAGTGAGAGTATTACTGGTTTGTCAGCAGTAGAGAAAAGAAAGTTATGTCTGAAGAAATTCTATCCTTACATAGACCATTTTATACATAGATGATGTGTTTACAAAACCCAAAGCAGTATGTGCAATTGACCTTCAAACACATTTATCATTACACACATTACTTATCATGAACCAATAGAAAAGTAAATATTTTATATAGTAACTAGCAATTCATTTTAGTGACTGGTTAAGGAGCTAAAACCAAAAAAAAAAAAAGTGAAATTCCATTCCTTAGCAAGAGAGCTTGTCCATTTCTCCTCCTCATACATGTATGAGCATTTTCATGATATTCTATTAAAAAACCAGAATATAGCTGGTTGTGCAGCCTTTAGTCAGGAAGACCTGAGTTCTAAACCTACATCAGAAACATGAGTACAGTGACCCTGGACAATTCACATGATTTCCATTTGCCTCACTTTCTTCATAGGCATAATAATAATAGCATCTAACTCATATGAACTAGGGTTCATATGAGAATCAAATGCAATAATATTTCTGCAGCACATAGCACATAGTAGGTGCTATATAAATTCTAGCTATTATTTTTTCATTACTATTTTGACCTTGACTATTTGCTCTCCTTCTTAAACTGTTATTATCCTCACTCTTCATATTCCCTTATTTCTCTGTTGAACTAAATTTGTTTTTATTCTAAAACACTCTTTTCAAGTAGATCAGCTAAGAGTGAGGTTCGTGATTTGTTGCTCCTTCTGTGTTGCATGACAGCAGGGACTGTCTTTTGCCTTCCTTTGTAACCTCAGGGCTTGGCACAGTATCTAAAACATGGATAGTACTTAATCAATGTCTACTGACTGATTGAGCCCCAGCCTCTACCTCAATCCCTCCATTCTGGTCTCTCTCCTAGTTGTCAAATGCATGTTTTGGCCTCAGTCATGATTCTGTCTCTTTCTTGCACCTACTCACCTCTAACCAGTCACCTTTGTCAGTTCTGATGCTGATGGAACCTGACCACATCCAATACTGAAGATCACAGAGGCTTCTTTTTAGGCTCCTGAAGGGTCTCCCACTATGGTATACCTAGGAGTCTCTACCTCTCAACTCCTTGAACTGAGGTGGTGGTTACCTACATCAACTGGGTCAACGATTCTCCAAGAATGGAACAGAGATTAAGCCATAGAGATCAGGAAGAGGACTTTGGCTGATGATTTATGCAAAACTTTGCCTTGGATTACTTTCAAATAAGGCAATAGCCTTTACTGCTACTCATGCTGCTGAATGAAGAGAGAGAAAATCATGAAACCAGGCTGCTGGGTCCACTACAAATTTAGGCTACATAATCCAGCTGGCCCCCACTGTGGCAAGGCAATTCTTTGAAATCTCCCTAATTCCCTATACCACTCACCACAATAGTTTTTCCAAATCTTTTCTTTCTTCCCCAATCCTCCCTTCTACTTGTTCTCTGCCCCCTGCTCCCATCCACATCATTTTCCACTAATTTTCAGTCTCTCCCACACTAATGACTCCTTTCTTATGGCCACAAAAAAAACCCTCTCAAAATAAACCAATTTCTCTCTAATCCCAAAAACACCCTCAACAATCCATGCATCCCCATTAAATGTTATTAAATATCTTTCTTCCTTTTCAGGGCTAAACAGCTAGAGGTGGCCATTTACAACTGGTGTTTCAACTCCTTTTCCTTGCTTTCTTTGAAACTCTCTGCAGCCTGGCTCCCAACATCATTGTTCAACTGAAACTTCTTTCTCCAAAATGACCAATAATCTTGAAACTGTTAAATTTGATGGCCACTAATCCTCATCCCTCTTGACTTCTCTACAAACTTTGACACTGTCAATCACCCCTCTTTCTTGATACTCTCCTCTAGGATTTAGTGACACTACTGTCTCCTCGTTCTCCTTTTGCTATATACAAAATGAAACTCATTCTCTTTCCCCCAATCCTTTCATCTTCCTGCTTTCCTAATGCTATCCAAGGCATTCTCCAAGAGTGTAGGCTCAGAGGCGAAGTGTCATACACTCCTCGACTCTCACATACTCCTGATCCGATATTCAATCTGTTGCAGAGTCCTGTTGATTCCACTTTTGCAACATCTCTCCCATATAACCCCTTCTCTCCCAGCACTACCACTTTCTTCATTCAGGTCCCAATCACCTCACACCTGAGATACAGTAAGAGCCTGCTGGTTGGTATAACTGCTTCAAATGTCCCCCTCAGTTCAGTCAATCCTCTCTCCAGTTGTTAAGTTTGTCTTCCTAAAGCTCCAGCCTGATTGAGTCACCACCTACTCAACAACCTCCTGTGGTTCCCCAGCAAAAGGATCAAATATAAAATCGTCCTTGGGGCTGCTAAAGCATTTCATCACCTTCCCCTTTCCTACTCCTCCTGTCTTCTTTCACCTTATTTCCCTCGATACATGCTATAATTCAGGGGCATGGGCTTCCTTTTTTGTTCTGTGAACAGGATACTCTACCTCCTAACTCTGTGGGTTTTTCTCACTATCCCTTTTGCTTAGAATGCTCTCCCTGGCTTCCCTGAAGCCTCAGCTAGAGTCCACCTTTTACTATAAATCATTTTCAATCCTTCTTAACTTTAGTGCCTTCCGTCTCTTGACCAGCTCCAATTTAACCTGTACATAATGGGTTTCTACATAGTTGTTGGAGTGTTGTCTGCCCCAACAAACTGTGAGCTCCATGAGAGCACAATTAGGGTTAGGGCATCTCTTTATGTTCCCAGTGCTCACCACAGGGAGTCGCATGTAGCAGGTGTTTAAATGTCTGTTAACTTGAAGGTCTAAGAAAGAACTCAAATTGGAAAGCCTAACTTCTTTGCACTTTCATGAGAATTCCATGCAATTCCAAGCAATGACTTCTTAAAAGACCACAGATTTATCCCTAGATGGGAGCTGAAAAATCATGGAGTCCAACCCCATTTTACAGATGGGGAAACTGAGGATCCATGGTTCAGGGATTTGCTCAGGAAGTCACTGCTAAAAATATCTGAAAAAGAATTCCACGGCAGGTCTTCCTGCTCCCAAATCTAGCACTTGCTTCACCACAACACTTAGAAGCCTCTTATCACAGCTATAAATCAACACCTGCTTTCACCTCACTCACCTGGACAGCGGCTCCTCAGGCCTTCTTGCTCCAACATCCGTGGTGCTTCCCTTTGCTCAAAATAGGAGATCACATCTTTTCTGGGAACTGGAAGCCCTAGGCATGGGAATCAGTTAGGGATGAGCATGGAGAGAAACTTGTAATTTAGAGTGTGGAGTGTGGACATAGAGCTGCTCCATTTAGAGAATCACTCCATTACATTCACACATGAGTCTGTACTCATCCATTAGGGCTTGTAATGTAAGTAACCCAAAAGAGGATGTGTTGTACATAATATTCACGAGGTTTTCCTTCAGCACGAATTCTTTGATGTTAGGTACGCTCTTTGCTCAGATGGAAGACCTTCCCACATTGTTTATATTTGTAAGATTTCTCTCTAGCATGAATTCTCTGATGAAGGGTAAGCTGTCTTCACAGAGAACATTTTCCCATATTGATTACACTCCTAAGGCTTTTCTCCATTATGAATTCTTTGATGTTAGGTATATTCTTTACTCAGGAGGAAACCTGGCTCACATTCATTATATTCACATTTTCTCTCTATGAACTCTCCGATGTTAAGTGTGTGCTCTAGCTGAAGACCTTCCTACACTGATTACATTCATAAGGGTTCTCTCCAGTGTGAATCCTATGATGCTGAATAAGTGTTCTTTTCAGGCAGAAGGCCTTCCCTCCTTCATAAGGTTCCTCTCCAATATGAATTTTCTGGTTTTGAGGGAGCAATCCTTTTAGGTGGAAGTCCTTCCCACATGTCCTTAAGGTTTGTCTCCAGTATGAACTCTCTAATGGAGAATAAGTTCCGTCTCCCCACAGAAGACATTCCCAAATTGGTTAGATAAGGTTTTTCTTTTTCCCTAATATAAATTAAGTCAAATAATATCTTTGTTCACATGGAAGGCATTCCTTCATTCAATATTTTCATAAGGTTCTCTCCAGTATGAAGCCTGTGATATAAAATAAGATCTCACAGACCAAAGGCCTTTCCACTTTTATAAGCTAACTCTAACCTTCCCAAATTAATTGTATTTATGAGGTTTACTACCAGTACGAATTTTCTGATACTGAGTAAGAACTCTGCTCATAGAGAATGCCTTCCCACATTCTTTACATTTATTTTCTCCAGTTTGAATTGCTTAATGTTGAATGTGGTCTTTACACAGGCAGGCCTTCCAAAATTGATTACACTTAAAAGGTTTCTTTCCAGAATGGAGTCTTTAATGTTGGGGAAGCTGTGTGTTCACAAAGAAAGCCTTGCCATAATGCTTACACTCATGAAGTTTTCTCTCCAGTATGAACAATCTGATGGTAGCTAAACTATCCATTAACAGAGGCCTTCTCATAACCATTATATTTATGGAATTTCTCAAATTTGAATTTTTAAATGTTTAATAAGCTGTCCTCTCTTGCTGAAGGCCTTCACACATTCATAACTTTTCACTCAAGTATGCATTTTCTGATATTGAGTAAGATATTGTTTGCTCTTTGCTCTTGAAGAGGACCACAACATCAAGAATGTGATGCCATGACTTGCAAGTGAATTGGATTTAAGTGAGGGAGGGCCGTGCAAATCCACCAGCCTCACTTTCTCCTCTGGGGTCATCTGGGTCCAGCAGCAATACATCAGGATGACTGGAGATGGCCCCTGAGTAATGTGTACAGCCCGGTTGAAGACCATCCCAAATCCATTACATTCATAAAGCCTCTCTCCATTATGAATTTTCTAGTGAAGAAAAAACTATAAACTCTGGAGTAAAGCCTTTCTATGTTCATTACATTAATAAGGTTTCCTCCCAGGTTGAATCCTATTATAAGGAATGAGTTGTGGTTGAAAGGTTCTAGTGTGAACTTGTTGATTTTCATTTAATTCTATGGTTTTGGAGGAAGCTTTCCCAGATTGATTACATTTACGAGTTTCCTCCCTGTTGGGCTTAGAAAGACAGGTTTCCCACATTCATTAGGCTCACTAGG
>NW_020944691.1:0-8374 GCF_900497805.2 Vombatus ursinus
CATTGGTCTTCCCTGCTACTGTAGTAACTTTTTAGCAGTCAAATTCATTTTTATTGTTGTTGTTTGCTCATTTGTCAAGATTTATTTTTTTTTACTTTGAACTTTATATTAAAGTTGGTTTCTGCTCACCTAGGAATGGGGAGGTACTGCCTCAAGCTTCAGGCTTTTTTGTGTTTGTGCAGTTGTTTTCAGATCTAGTTCTAGGGATTTAATTGGGAAATAGCTAATAAAATGAATACTATATGTATTGAAAAGCAGTGATATATGAAATGAGTATGGAGAAGCATGGAAAGATCTACATTAAATGATGCAGACTGAAGTAACCAGAGCCAAGAAAACAATATACATAATGACTACTACAATGTGAATGAAAAGAACAATGACACAACCAAAAAATCAAAAGTGAACAAAACATTATAAATTTCAAAAAGGATTCAAATAAAGAGTTAACAGAAGATACCCTTAACCCACCTCTTCATGGAGGTGGAAGTCAACATATATAACACATTGTACATATTTTCTTGTACTTTTCTAGTGTAGCAGTAAGTTGTGTGGCCTTTTTTTCTTCTCTAAAATATTCTTTGTCAGTGGGGATGGCTCTGTTGAAAGGAAAGAGAATACATATGGTAGACTATTGTGAAGTAAAAAAAAAATTAAACATTTTAAATATGTCTCAGAAACAAATTTTACTGTCATCCTTCAGAACCCAGAATGAGGATGGATTAAATTTTACTATTAAACTGTTTAATTGACTCAAATTTGGTACTTCAATCTATTACACAAAAATGGAGCAGAAGACAATATGACAGAGATACACAATGTCATATAAAGCAAAATGGTTTGGAATCAGGAGACCTGGTTTAAAACAACTTCTCTGTTATTTATTTCCTGTGAGAGTTTGAAAAATCACATAAACTTTTCTGGAATATTTCCTTAAATGTGAA
The DNA here is from genome assembly GCF_900497805.2 of Vombatus ursinus. Classification (NCBI taxonomy): domain Eukaryota; kingdom Metazoa; phylum Chordata; class Mammalia; order Diprotodontia; family Vombatidae; genus Vombatus; species Vombatus ursinus. Next base: position 945 of record NW_020944691.1, read on the forward strand.
ATACAAACTTTCCTTATCACCCAAGCTGGCAACCTTGGTGTTATCCTTGATTTTTCACTCCTCCCCCCACTCCCACCACTGCCCTTATCTAATTGTATATTAAGTTCTCTTGCTTCTATCTTTGTAGCATCCCTTCTATATGTACCCTTCTTTCCCCTGCCACTTTCCTGATATAGGCCCTCACACCTCACACCTGGGTTATTGCCATAGCCTCCTGAATGTACTTCCTGCCATCAGTCTTTTCCCCTTCCATCCCACCCTCTGCTCAGCTATCAAAGTGATCTTCCTAAAGCATAAGACTGACCATGTCCCCACACCTAAACTCAATAACTTCTAGTAGTTATTTATCAACCACACAATCATATGTAAATTCCTTTCTCAGTCTTCCTCCCACAATCTCTTTACTATTATTATATTTTGTCCCTTCTAAGTAATCTATGATCTAGTGACACTGACAAACTTGCTATTACTTGGATGTCATCCCATTGGGTTGTGCCCCATACATGATGTCATCTCCTTCCATTTCTCTGCCTCTTTGCTTCCTTGGCTTGCTTCATAACACAGTTAAAACCCCAGTCTTCAAAAAGTCTTTCCCTATTACTGCTATTATTACTATTATTCATAGTATTTCTTTTCCCCTATTGGCTATCTCCAATTTGCTTTGAATATATTTTATTTGTGCATAGATTTTTGCATCTTGTACAACTAGATTTTTTGGGGGGACCAGAGACTGTCTTTTAACTTTATTTAAATTCATAGCACTTGGCCCAGTACCTGGCACACAGTACACACTTAATAAATGTATATTGACTATTTAAGAATGGCGGAATTGGAAAATATTTTTGGTTGAAAGATCAAGTATGATTAACATCCATCTCATCATTTCAAGAGTTACACCTCTCCCCCAACCTGTGACTTAACAACTTTGAAAGTTGGTCACCTTCAGTTAAAACTATTCTTCCAGGTTCAAAGGACATTCTGGGATTATATACTACTAAAACTGTAGGACATGAGAATCCAGTTTTGTTTTTATTTTTAATAGTCAGCAAGTAAACCCACTTAACTAAATGCAAAGTCACTCATTAAGATTGAATATTAAGATCAATAACTTGGTAAGATCAACACCCTCACCCCATCACAATGAACATGGATAATATTCTCCCATAGATTCCATACTGAGAACAAATTTAGACTATATTGTCTTCTAGGTTTTCCCTTTGCATTTTCTAACTTTAAATGTTCTTTAGGTAAAGTGCACCTTATTTAAGTATCCTGGCAAATTTTCCATGAATTTAAAAAAAGTCTATGCAATGTTTCTACTTAAAAAATTATTGCTTATTTTCACCACTAGGACAATTGTATCTCTGCTTGACAAAAAAGATATCCATTTGGTAGATAGAAGGATCAATAGATCAATCTATAGATAAATATGAATACATAAATTGACATATTGATTGCTAGAATATCTATTACATGATTACTATATGCTGAGATATGTACTAAATACTAGAGATAAAAATAAAAGCAATCACAATGTCCCATACCCTGAATGAGTTTACATTATAATGGGGGAAGATAATAAAAAGGGAAACTTGAAAGTTGGGCACTGAGAGATTATTATATTTGTATGCTAGTAGTTAGGTGGCACAGTGAATAGAGTGCTGGGCCTGAAGCCAGGAAGACTCATTTTCATGAGTTCGAATCTGGCCTTAGACACTTACTAGTTATGTGTGACCATGGACAGATTATTTAACCCTTTTTGCCTCAGTTCCTCATCTATAAAATGAGCTGGAGAAGGAAATGGCAAACCAGTGCAGTATCTTTGCCAAGAAAACCACAGTTGGGGTCATAAAGAATCAGATGTGATGGAAATGACCAAAGAAAAAAAGGCATATATATGTCTATGCATACATATATGTATGTGTGTATTATTTGTGTATAAGTATACAAATTCATTATGTATTTAAATATATTTATGTGGATTTTTATGCATGCACATTCATACACATAAGTATTTATTCTGTCTATTTATCGATCTACTTTTTCTTTCCATAATATTGAGAATGTTATCAGTACCATCAATATTTCAATGCTCTGAAATAAACCTAGTAAATCCACTTATTTTGTTTCTCTGATTGTAAAGAAGATTTTATTTTCCCTGGTGCATTTTAGTTTAGAGAGCATCTGATTATCCTTCAAGTATAAGTGCCTTTGAATTGTTGTGTTATAAGTGAGGAACAATAATAATTTAACTACCATCTTGTACATTATTCAATTTATTTTTTTTTCTTCAGTTAGTACAGAACGGGGTTTCTTCACTTCACTTTATGGTTTTCTCATTTTACAAGGTGTCCCAGACCACTAAGGGGACACACAATGCTGCTAAAAGTGGATGTCAGTTTGATTCTTCTAAATATTTAGAACTTTTTCAACAGAATATGTTTTAAATTTGACAGATATTTCTCATGTATAAGTGTAATTGATCAAAATTCCTTGTTGATATTATTGTCCTAAGATTTTAAATAGGTAAAAGAAAATCAAGTTTTCTTCACTTAGCATAAAGCAAAGATAAAAACAACAACACAAACATATATGTGTGTTTGTGTATATATATATATATATAATATTTTGAGTACTTCTTTACTAAATAAGTCTGTAATCTTCAAGGAAGTTAATAAGTCTATATGAATAATAGAAATATCAGGGATATTCAAGAGTATTTTGAAAATAGTCCTCATTTAGGATACTTTTATGCCATTTCTCAAAGTCTAGCCTGGATCTGGCAATAAAAGTGGAAATTTTTGGCATTTGTCCAGTACATTTAATCATATATGATAATTTTCCAGAAAATAGACAGATCTTTAGTAGTAGAGCTTTAAAGGCAGTCTGAACTATTTTATTTTTTTTAGGCAATTTGGGTCAAGTGACTTGCGCATGGTCACGTAGCTAGTAAGTGTCAAGTGTTTAGTCTGAGACCACATTTGAACTCAGGTCCTTCTTACTTCAGGGGTGGTGCTCTATCCACTGTGCCACCTAGCTACCCTTTCTGAACTATTTCTAAAATAATTACAGTCAAGTTTGATATTAAATATATAATGTGGAGAGATATCCAAAAGTCTTAAGATTACTAGGAAAGGAAAGTTTCAGAGGCAGGTGATATCTGAAGGAACTTTGGGGCAAATATAAGTAAGCCCACTCCAGCCATTTTCTCTATGATCCCAGTCACTTATGTAGTAATTTCTTTAATGCAAACACAACATCTTTGTTGCGCAGACTGTATATGATGGGGTTAAACATTGGGGTTACAGTAGTGTAGATGATAGAGAACACTTTGTCTAATCCTACTGAGTGGCTAGAACTGGGTCGCAAATATGTAATGATGCCACACCCCAAGTATAGGAGCACAACGATGAGGTGAGAGGAACAAGTGGAAAAGGCTTTAGATCTCCCTTTGGTTCCTGGAACCTTCAGGATAGTTGTTATGATTTTCACATATGAACACATTATCAACAGAAATGGAAGCACACCAACTATCAAGACAATAACATAAAAAGAGAACTCATTCACAGAGGTGTCCCCACAGGCCAACTTCAGTAAAGGGCGAATGTCACAAAAAATATGATCAAGCTTTTTGGAACCACAGAAAGGCAAAGAGAAAATCAAGTATGTAAGTAATATATGGAATGGGATCCCACTGACCCAAGAGCCAGCCACCAGACAGACACACACCCTGTGGTTCATGATGAGAGGGTAATTCAGAGGCTTACAAATGGCAACATAGCGATCATAGGCCATTACGGTCAGGAGGAAGTTTTCAGTGATTGCCATCACAAAAAAAGCAAAAAATTGTGCTGCACAGGCTGTAAAAGAGATATTTATCTTCTTGGTCCATAGATTAACCAGTATCCTTGGAAGAATGACTGAAGTATAACAGATTTCCAGAAAGGAAAAATTCCTAAGGAAAAAATACATAGGGGTTTGGAGCACAGGCTCAACTTTAGTAATTACAATGATAAGTCCATTTCCTATCAGGATACCAGTGTAGATGATCAAGAACAGTCCAAAGAGAAAACCTTGAAGGTTGGGAAGGTCTGAAAATCCCAGGAGCATGAATTCCATTATGAGAGAGATATTTCCTTCTGCCATTTGTTCTGAGTATCAAATATATGGAAACTGTAAATTCATATAGGCAAGATATCTTCTCTCTTTCTGGACTTCAGGACTCCCTATAAAAGAAAAAAAAGATTGCAATAGATCATTTATGAGTTTTATTTTTCCCCCACTTAATAGTATTTTATCCTTTCTAATTACATGTAAAGATAGTTTCAACATTGACTTTTATAAGATTTTGAGTTGCAAATGTTTTTTTTTTTCTCCTTCCCTCCCTTCCTCCCTCCCCAGGATGGAAGCAATTTGATATAAGATATACATGTACAATCATATTAAACATATTTCCACATTACTCATGTCATGAAAGAAGAATCAGAGTTCATAATCCATTGCTTTTCCGTGGATGTGGATAGCATTTTCCATCAAGAGTTTTTTGGAATTGTCTTAGATGATTGAATTGCTGAAAAGACCTAAGTCTATCATAGTTTATTATTGCACAATGTTGCTGTTACTATGTACAATGTTCTCCTGTTTCTATTCATTTCACTCAGCTTCATGTAAGTCTTTCCAGGTTTTTCCTTTCTTTCTGAAATCTGCCTGCTTATCATTTTTTTAACAGCACAATGGTATTCCATTATATGCATATACCACAACTTGTTCAGCCATTCCCCAATTGATGGTCAACCCCTCAATTTCCAATTTTTTGCCACAACCAAAAAGCTGCTATAAATATCTTTGTAGATGTGAGTCCTTTTCCCATTTTTATGAACTTTTTGGGATTCAGCCCTAGAAGTGGTATTGCCAGATCAAAGAATATACACAGTTTTATAGCCCTTTGGACATAGTTCCAAATTGCTTTCCAGAATTGTTGGATGAGTACACAACCCCACCAACGATGCATTAGTGTTCCAATTTTCACACATTTTTCTCCAACATTTAGCATTTTCCTGTTTTGTCATGTTAGCCGATCAGATAGGTTGTCAGGTGGTATATCAGAGGTGTTTTAGTTTGCATTTCTCTAATTAATAGTGATTTAGAGCATGTTTTCATGATTATAAATAGCTTTATTTTTTTATTTGAAAACTGCTTGTTCATATCCTTTAACCATTTATCAATTCAGGAATGACTTGTATTATTATAAATTTGACTCAATTCTCTATATATTTGAAAAATGAAGACTTTATCAGACATACCATTGGGAAAAAGTTGTTTCCCAGCTTTCAGTTTTCCTTTTAATCTTGGTTGCATTTAGTAATATTCTGTATCTCTTGTTTTGTCATAAATTCTTCCCTAATCTATATATATAATCTAACAAATAATCTATTCCTTGCTCTCCTAATTTGCTTATGCTATCACCATTTATGTATAAAACATGTACCCATTGTGACATTATCTTGGTAAATGGTGTAAGATGTTGGTTTATTTCTAGTTTCTGCCATCCTATTTTCCAATTTCCCCAGCAGTTTTTGTCAAATAGTGAGTTCTTATCCCAGAAGATGGAGTCGTTGGGTTTATCAAACAGTAGGTTACTATAGTCATTGACTCCTGTGCCTTGTTTACCTAACCCATTCCCCTAACCCACCACTCTATTTCTTAGAGAGTACCAAATAGCTTTGATGATTGCTGCTTTATAATACAGTTTTAGATGGAGTATGGCTAGGTCACCTTACCTTGCATTTCATTTCATGAATCCCCTTGATATTCTTGACCTTTTGTTCTTCTAGATGATTTTAAATATTTTTCTAAATCTATAATTTTTGATACTTTGGTATGATACTGAATAAGTAAATTAATTTATGTGGAATTATCCTTTTTATTATATTAGCTCAGCCTACCCATGAGCAACTGATATTTTTCAATTATTTAGATCTGACTTAATTTGTGTGAAAAGTGTTATGTAATTGTGTTCATATAGTTCCTGGATTTGTCTTGACAGTTAGACTCCCATATATTTTATATTGTCTAGAGTTATTTTAAATGGAATTTCTCTGTCTCTTGCCTCTGGCCTTTGTTAGAAATATATAGAAATGCCAATGATTTATGAAGATTTATTTTATATCTTGCAACTTTGCTAAAGTTCTTAATTATTTCAAGTAGTTATTTTAGTTGATTCCCTAGGAATCTCTAAGTATATCATTTGCACAGAGTGATACTTTTGTTTCTTCTTTGCCTTTTCTAATTCCTTCAATTTCTTTTTCTTCTCATAGCTAGAGCTAACATTTCTAGTACAACATTCAGTAACAGTAGTGATGATGGACATCCTTGTTTCATAACTGATCTTATTGGAAATGCTTCTAGCTTATCCCCATTACATACAATGCTTGCTGATGGTTTTAGATGGATGGTACTTACCATTTTAAGGAAAACTCCATTGATTCCAAAGGTCTTTAGTCTTTTTAGAAGGAATGGGTTCCATATTTTGTCAAAAGCTTATTCTCATCTATGATTTTTCTTACAGCTCTAATTTTCATAGTTCTGTTTACCAAGACATCTTCTAATTCTAAGATTCCATTTTCTCTGTGCTAAGGCCTTTTTTGGATTTAATAAGCAACATGCATGTTCTAAGCCTTTTTATGTCTTCTAATATTCTTACTTATAGTTTGTTCTAAAGTTTCTTCCACTTCAAATATTCTAGATTTCTGTGATTTTGGGATATCTACATTAAAATTTAGAACTAAAGGAAAATAAATTTTCTCAAACTTTAATAAATACAAATTGGTATTTATTCATTATTTGAAATGTATGTTTTCATAATAGGATTACAGACTTCATAAAAAGATGGAAATTTAAAGCCACCTATTACAACCCACTTGTTTTATAGATATATAAATTAAGGGTTAATTCAAATATGCATTCTTCATGATCCCAGAGGAAGCAAGTGGCAGAGATAGGGTTTAAACTTGGATTCATTAACTACAAATCTGGGCTCCTTTTAATATAGCACACTGGGGGCAGCTAGGTGGCACAGTGGATAGAGCACCGGCCCTGAAGTCAGGAGGACCTGAGTTCAAATCTAGCTTCAGACCAAACACTTGACACTTACTAACTATGTGACCCTGTGCAAATCACTTAATGCCAGTTGCCTAAAAAATAAAATAAAAATAAAATATAGCACACTGCCCCCAGTATCGATAAATGTTAATAAGAGTAAAAAGAAAGTATAAAGACGATGATAACATATCCTTACCAAGTTTAACTTTTTAAATCATGATTTTTTCTGCCTATCTGATTTCATATTTGCTATATTCTTCAAATTTGAAATTTTTCCCAATCCTGGTTTATTTATCAAGTGCCCATATTCTGTAACACACATATAAGGA
>NW_020944692.1:0-7852 GCF_900497805.2 Vombatus ursinus
TGATTGAAAGGGGCAAGGATTAAAGCAAACCTGAGATTGGCCTATGAAGAATACTATGTGCACAAACAAAGCCAATGCATCCAAAATTAGAATGAATACAAGAAACTGAGGGGGAAATTTTTTTTACAGAAAATTTTTTCGATAAAGGTCTGATTTCTCAAATATATAGGGAACTAAGCCAAATTTGTTAAAGTAAGAGCCATTCCCCAGTTGATAAATGATCAAAAGATACAAACAAGCAGTTTTCAGAAGAGATCACAGCTATTAATAGCTATATGAAAAAATGCTCTAAATGACAGTGATTAGGAAAAAAACCAACTCTGAAGTATCACCTCACACTTTTGAGAAATGACAGATGCTGCGGGGGATAGCTATTGGTGGAGTCATGAACTGGTCCAACCAATTTGGCAAACAATTTGGAACTATGCCTCACTGCTAGGTCTGTGTCCCAAAGAAATCAAAAGAGAGAGAAAAGAACTTACTTGTACAAAAATATTTGTAACAGCTCTTTTTGTGGTTGCAAAGAATTGGAAATTGAGGGGATGCCCATCATTTGGATCATGGCAGAATAAGTTGTAGTTTTTGATTGTGATGGCATACTGTTGTGCTATATAAGAAATGACAAGCAGGATGGTTTCAGAAAAACCTGGGAAGACTTGTACCATCTGATGCAGAGTGAAGTGAGCAGAACCAGTGCAGTGTACTGCAGTACACAGTAACAGCAACATTGTAACAATGATTAATTGTGAAAGACCTGACTCTTCTGAGGGATCCAGTGATTCCAAGGAGTCAGTTTGAAAATGCTCCCTGCCTCCAGGAAGAGAAAGAAGTGATGGAATCTGAGGGCAGGTGGAAGCAGGCTCTTTCTCTGGAGATACAACTAATACAGAAATCCATTTTGCATGATTTCACATGTGTGATGGGTATCCTATTGCTTGCCTTTCTTTATTATCTGAAATAGAGTTTGAGGCTCAAAATTCTGAGTGTAATGACTTATTTATTTGCAAGGCAAAAGTTGCCAACAAGTCCAGAGCTTATTTTTATAGTAGAAAAAGAGAATCACAAGTTACAGGTGTCTTGAGAAATTTGCTTTGAACATAATTCAATTGGACGACGTAAGTCACTTGACCTGTGACTGGGCCGAGCACTTCCAGGAGCAGTCTGGGTGTAACTTGTTCTTATTGCCAGCATTTGGGGCATGGACATAACAGGGCTTCTTGGGCGGGGTGGGAGGGGGCGGGACACTCTCTAGATTCATTATTCTATTGGGCAGGAGTCTCCCATCCATCATCCTGTTCCTCGGGGGTGATTGCTCTAGCTGGAAAGTTATGGCTGAGGTACAGGTGGTCTGGAGTGTGGGAAAGTGAGGATGGGTCTGTGCCAACCTCAGCTCTGCAAAAGCAGGAGTTTACCCTGGCTGACAAAAAGAGGGACGCAGTTCCTGACAGAAATTCTCTTTATAACTAGCTTAATAATACTGTGATTGCATATCTCTTCATCTAAAAACTGTCTGAATTAGACCTTACAAACCAAAATAAATCAGCAGGATAATCAAGATTAACTTGATTAGGAATTATTTCTTTCACCTTCTCCGTGGGTGGAGGAGGGAGAGAATTTGGAACTCAAAATAAATTTTTTTTAAAAAAGAATACTTATAAAGGTAGCCGTAGAAGTGAATAACTCATCCAGGGCAAACTAGGCTTCCTAATTCTACGTTCCAGGTGCTCGTTTGCATGTGTCGAATTGGAGAACTTTGGAGTTAATTGGGGAGCCCTGAAACAGAGTAGTGTTTTATGATGTTTGGGCCAATGTGCATTACCTGTTTAGGGCTTAATGTTGGAGTTGAGGATTCAGTTACTTACCCTAAGTTAGAGGGAAGTTTTTCGCTTTGAGGTCCTGTTCTTAAATCAGGAAGCAGGGGAGCACCTCCAGAGAAAAAGAGAGGAGCTCAGTCTCTCTGTGGAGTGTGTCCTGTTGCTTGGAGACTCAAGTCTGCCTGGAAGCAAAAGGAAAAGCGGAGAGGATCTGGTTCTCTGAGGTGCCTGAACAACTTGGGAGAGATTTCTGCCAGTCTCAGGACATTGATACGTCAGCCTGCTTATGCACCCACTGGGCTAAGTCCAATCTGGGAGTGCCAGAGCCCCAACCCCGCAGATTGACCAGTCCAGCTCAGATACCCAGGACCAGGGAAGGAATGGTCCCTGGGGCTCCCATCACATTTGGATTGAGGGAGCCCCCTTTTCAGAAGGATATTGACAAGTAGTTGTTTGTCAGTTCCAAAAGATATAATTGCCTTGATAGAGCTAAGCCCTGCGTGAAGTGCTCTCCTCCCAAAAGGAGGGCCTCCTGCCTATGCTTGGGCTATGTACATTCTTTGATCTGTCTGGCCTCAAAGAAAATCCTGTTCTTCTGTGACTGTTAATGCCAGGTGAGCCATAGGAAAGGACCTGTTTTGGCTACTCAGGAGAATTTCCTGCATGAGGGATTTTCTGGTGCTGGTGGGCTCCTGCGGAGGCCCCTGGTGGCCCCTGGTGATGTGCTGAGCCTCAGGTGACTCCAGAAATGGGCTCTATAGCTAAAGGGGAGAAGACAGTAGAGTCTTGGAAGTGGGGCTGGGGAACAGCCTCTGAACAAGTCCCTCAGCAAGATTCTCAGAGACTGGCCTTGACTGTCGGTCCTAGAATTGAGGGGAAGGGAATGAGCTGGAGGGGAGTTGGAAGGTTATACGTGTTTGTCATGAGATTAAGCAAAGATCCCTCTATTTCTATATGCTTTGTTGTTGTTGTTGTTGTTGTTGTTTTTTCATTTTTAGGCAATTGGGGTTAAGTGACTTGCCCAGGGTCACGCAGCTAGTAAGTGTCAAGTGTTTGTTCTGAGGCCAGATTTGAACTCGGGTCCTCCTGACTTCAGGGCCGGTGCTCTATCCACTGTGCCACCTAGCTGCCCCCTTCTATATGCTTTTTTTAAATAATTTATTTTTTCCCAATTAATGTAAAAACAATTAATCTTTTTATTTAAGATAAATTTACTTATTATAGCTTAGTCATTGATAAATGCAAACATAACAAAATACAAAGAACAATCAGAAAAAGGATTTACATGAAACTGAATTTTTTTTGGGAAGTTTGTATTGAATTTCACACCGTGTCGGGTTTACTTCTTTTTGCTTTCAAAGACACATCTTTTCACAAACTATGTGGTCACACACCTTGTTCTGAGTTGTGGGTTACCCAGGGCAGCAGTAGAAAGACTCCTAGTTCAGTGGTGACCCACATAGCTTAAGGGGTGTCAGGAAAGACCCGTAGAACCCCCAAAGATTGTGGGCAGAATGAGGGATGGGGGATGGACAGCCTGAGAGCCTGACGTAGAAGAAGAGTTGGAGGAGCCTCCTTCCCATGCCTTGGTTGGATGCTCTGGATGGGGGTGGACGGGAGAAGGCCGGGAGGGGAAGGTGCTGAGGGAGGGGATCAGTCCCCAAACCAGTGAGGTCCCAGGCCCAGCAAAGGGTGGAGCAGCAGGCAGGTGTCCAGTGGAGGAGACCAGGGAGGGAAAGGGCCTGGGGCTCATGTCATGGGGGAGCTTCGAAGGAGTGTGCTTTTCCTGGAGACGCGGACTTGGGGAGGCCACATTAACTTAATATGTAGGGTCTGACGGATTCTCTGTGGGCTTGGTGTCAGGAACAGCTCCCCAGCATTGGAGCATCCAGAAGAGCTGCAGGCTCTATTAGGTAGTGAGTTCCCCAGCCCTGGTGGGTTTCCCCTGGAGCCCGGCCGACCCCTTGTTAGGGAAGCTGTAGAGTTTGCAGCCCTAGGACCTAGATCTCCCCCTGGAAGGGACCTCCAAGGCCATCTAGTCCATCTCCCTCATTTTACAGGTGAGGAAATGGGGCCAGAGAGGTGAGGAGTTACCCAAGGTGACACTAGTTGGAAGTATCAAATGCCAGACTTGAACTCGGGCCCCGTTCCTTTGATTGAACCCTCTTGCCACTGCACCGAGCTCCCTCCCATTGTCTCTGGTGCCTCCTTCCAAGCTCTGAGGTTCTGGATTCTTGGTAGAACAAGCTCTGGGCTTCTTCCTGCCTCCAGGTCCTTCCCATTCCAAGCAGAGACGAGGAAACCAAGAATAAATGAAGGCTGAATATTTGTATCTTGTGTTTGCCTGTGTTGTGTCAGCTGGGGTAGGTGAGAGGTCTGGGGAGCCTCCAGAAAAGGGAGACAAGTGTCCCCTGTAGGGTGCTGGGGCTGGGCCTGTGAGTGTGACATTCCCGGACCACACAGCAGGGGTCCTCGAAGGACTTCGAAGGGCTTAGGGACAGCCAAGCTGTCCAGCTCTGTCTTGGCTCTTGCAGCTACTAGCTGCTACTAGCTGTGGTCGCCGACCACATCTGAGCCTTTCTCCTACTTCAGTCCAGCAGTGTCTGCCCTGCCTGGTTGTTAGGCAGACAATAAAGGATAAAGACAGCTGAATGGTTTTCAGTGGAAGAGCGCTGGCCCTGGATTCAGGAAGATCTGAGTTCTAATGTGGCCCAAACACTTGACACTTAGTAGCTGTGTGACCCTGGACAAGCTTCACCCCATTGCCTCGAAAAAAAGTGAAAATGAAAAAAAAATAATAGCACCAAGCTTCCAGGATTGTGGTAAGGATCAAGTTAGACACCATAGGTAAAGCCTGAAGCTTGCAAATGAGTGGTAGCTGTTGTCATTATTATTGTATGAAAGAGCTTTGGGTATCACAGGAATGTTAATATGGCTCATGATTAGGAACAATGGCTTAATTTCTGAGACTTTTTCCAACATCTGACCAAACTATGTGTTTAGAAGTTCCCACTTTAGGGTAAAAGGAGATTTGCCCTGTGCGAGTTGCTGCAGAAAATCCATTTTAATGAGCCTGTTTGCACTAATTATTCAATTAAGAAGAATGGAAAGGCATCACCTTGATTACTTAGTAGAAATATTTGGAATTAGCTGGAGAGTCATTGCCACATTGCTTCTACGCTGAGTACCCCAGTGGATTTATTTGTCATTGATATGAGGGGGCAGAAAGGAGCATTCCATTCACTGATAGATTGCAGCCCATCCCTGCTCGCCTCTCCCATAAGTTTTCCCCACAAGGTCCACCCCTTGTTCTGGAAGCCTTCCGTGAGCCTGTCAGGGGTGTGCCCAGATAGGCATAACTTCTTCCCTCTCACCATGTGACTAGCCATCAGTTTCTAGCACACATTTGTCTGAAGACACCCTCCACCTCTGTTTATGCCCATCCCATGCCCTTCCGTCTCACCTTCAGCCCTGGATGTCATTCGGCCCTCCCCCCACCACAAGAATACCACTATTTAAGAAGATGGGCCAGTGTTGAATTGAGAGCTTGGGTCTGACTGCAGGACAGCAATGTCAATGGGCCTGACCTGTGTGGCCGGGGAGGCTTTTCCATGGCCTAAGCCTCAGTGCCATCTGCAAACCAGTGTCAGGGACCTCGCCCTGCAGGGAATCCCTCCTAGGAGGGTGACAGCTGATAATGAGTAACGTTGTGCCTCATCGTGAGGTGGGATTTGGTGAAAGCCAGCATAGAGAGTGTCAGAATGAAGGGCAGAACTTGACCTTTGGCACAAAAGGCAAAATGGAGCAGTGGAAAGAGCAAAGAACTGGATGTAAGCCTTTGCTCAGGTGCTACTTGCTTGACAGTGAGTCTTTCCTAAACTCAGTTTTCCTGTCTGTATAATGGTGATATTAAATACCTGTAAGGCAAGGTCAGGGTTAGCAAAATGTGAAGTGTGATATGGGGATCACAGGACTCCAGGGATTAAAAAAGGCCTTAAACATTGTCTAGTTTAACCTACTATTCTTAAAATTAGTATTAAGCACCTACTCTGTGCCAGACACTAGGCTAAGCACTTTTTTTTAATCCATTCATTTTTAAAATTTTGAGCTTCAAATTCTCTCCTTCCCTCCCCCACTCCTTGAGAAGCCAAGCAGTGTGATACCCATTATACATGTGAAGTCATGCGAGATATTTCCACGTTAGCCATGTTGCAAAAATAAAAAAAAAGGAAACAAAAGGCAAGACAGTTTTAAAAAATCTGCTTCCATCTGCGCTCGGTGCATCAGTTCTCTCTCTGGAGCTGGAGAACATTTTTCATCAAGAGGCCTTTGCAATTGTCTTGGATCATTGTCTTGGCCACAGTAGGTAAGTCATTCATCTTCGATCATTGTTACAATGTTGCCGTTAGTGTGTACAATGTTCTTCTGGTTCTGCTCACTTCACTTTGCATCAGTTCATATAAGGTTTCACAGTTTTTCTGAGAGCATCTTGCTCATCATTTCTTATAATGCAATAGTACTCCATCCCAATCATATACCACAACCTGTTCAGCCATTCCCCAGTTGATGGGCATCCCCTCAATCCCCCTCATTTCTTAGATGAGGAAACTGGAGCATCCATTTGTCCAAGGTCAAGATTTGTTCAAATAAGTAGATTTGAACCCAGGTCTTGTGACCTCCAATCCAGCCTGCTTCTTCCCTCACAAGGATAATTCTTTAACTATGATTCAGAAGTTTTTACCAACCAAAGAATTGATAGATATTTGGGTGGATCTCAGTGAGGCCAGAACCCCAAGAACTACACCTCCTCTCCCCTACCTTCTGGGCGCTTTACTCCCAGGTCCATTTGAGGACTGGACCCTGGACAAGCACAAAGGCATTTGTTGTTTCAGGAGCCAGTGACCTTCCAAGATGTGGCGGTGGTCTTCACAAGGGAGCAGTGGGCTTACCTGGACCCTTCCCAGAAGGAGCTGTACCTAGACGTGATGCTGGAGACCTACCAGAATCTGCTCTGCCTGGGTGAGCACGGCCTCCCCCTGGGACTCCGGCTCTGCCTCCCCCTCCCAGCCCCCAGAGGGTTCTTTGAGTCCTTCCTCGGGAAAACGCTTAGAGGAGACTGTTTGGCCTTCAGAGACCAGGAAGTCCTCATCCTCTTGGATGTGTGCCAGGCCCTGTGCCGGGCACAGAGACAAAAGCAACAGTCCCTGCCCTGCCCCCCACGGGAGCTTATATCCTATTGGGGTTGGAAGATGGAGGGAAACACATGAACACAGTTAAGTCAACATCAGTAGTTTCTGGTGGGCTGGGTAAGGGCACCAGCACCTTTGAGGGGATTGTGTTGGCCCTTGCGTAGGATGAGGATTGAGCTGAGGATCCTGCCACTTGGGACACTTGGCGCCAGACCAGGAAGGGGGTTTGTATTTCTTGCCAGATCTCCTTGAGCAGGGAAGTGCAGTGGTCAGAGCAGTGCAGTAGGAATGTCACTTGGAGAGCTGTGTGGAGGGAGAGAGATCAGCCTGAAGCTGTGGCAGCCACAGCGCAAGTGGAGATGAGGTAGAATCAGAAAGGCTTGGAAAGAATCAGCCGGAGAAGGAGAGGGAAGGACACCTGTGAGGAGGAGAGTCTGAGGAGAGGGGAGGGTTTTGGGGGAAAGATAGTGTGTTCCATTCAGGCCAACAGGACATCCACCGGGGAATAGCTAGGCGTAGCGTGGTGGTGTAGGGGAAGAGATCAGTCAAGAGGAAAAGCGTCTGTCATGAAAGGAGCAGGGTCATGGACACGCCCAGAAAGAGAGGGGATTCAGGGGGAATTAGGGTCCATGTTGGATGAGGGCAGAGAAAGGCCATCTGAGCATGTTCAGGAGAGAGTGGCTTCAGTCTCAGGTCAAGTTGCAAAGGGCTGACTGAAAAGGAGCACGTGTCGATAGCAGATGATAGTTGGAAGTGGTAGGGGGTCAAGTGGAGGGACACCTGGGCATGAATGGGGTACACTTGGGCTTCCTCTTCCCAGGGAACGATTCAGCAAGTCTTGATGAAAGT
>NW_020944693.1:0-9007 GCF_900497805.2 Vombatus ursinus
ACTAAAAGTGGAAGAGAAGGCAGAAGACTGTGTTGTTGGAGGCAGTTGTTTTTACCCACCAGTTTCCTACATTAATAAAAAAAATCCCTTAAATATCAGCACTTTTGCCTCAGACAGAGGATAATTCAGGGCCAGTAGTATGTTTGGCATTCTGATCTAACAGTAGGTTTGGGTACTACTGTACCCTTTAATATATCTTCGTTCCATATGAAAACTGAGCTTATGAAGGAAGTGGCTATACAGCATTACGGACAAATGATCAGCACATTTTTTGTAACAATTTTGGAAAGCATATTTGATGAATGGCAAAATTGTCTCTTAATTTTGGGTCATAATCATAAAAGGTTTCAAGCCTTCAAGAAGTCAATCTTCTTTCAATGTTGGAAAGGGAGGATTTCCAAGACTTAGAAAGATGAGAAGGTTCTAAGAAGTTATTACATGGAGTTGACTAATGGACTAGAAAGATCTCCCTTAAAACCAAATAAAGGTTGGCAGATTTTTGGTAAGATCCCATCCCGTTTCCCAGTGGTTTTTGTCCAATGGTCAATTACCTATATTGTTAATATACTTTTTCTTAGATCAAATGTGTCCTCTTGATATAATTTAAGCCCATTCACATTATTCTTTGGTTTTCATGAAAAATAAAAAAAAATTGTGCCTTCTTTAAACTAACCATTTACTAGGGGATAGTTTGTATAGAAGCTCTATCGCCATGATGTCAGGACAGGTCATTGAAATGTGAACATTTCATGTATGATGGGGTCCATTATGCAATAGCTTCATCTTATGCTTAATTAATATCATGTCAGACACTGAGCATATCACCAAGAAAAACAGGAAGAAAGGAAAACTAATCAACCTGAGCCAAAATGACTTAACAAAAAGCCTTGGGGGTAAAATTGAATTTAGTAATTTAAATCACATTATATTTTATTATATATTAAATTATATTTTAAAGATTCCTTTCTGTTATGCATATTGATCAGAGACAATGCAAATTTCTGCCACTCCAAGGGACCATTGACATGAAGAGTGACAAATGCTTTAAAAGCACCTGTCCAGCTACGGTAAAATGAGAGAAAACTGGATAACAGGGCTGGTCACATGTAGGCCAGTATGAGAATAGAAATACTTGAGTAGAATTCTTTGTTGCATTCTGTTTTGAAATTACATCTTATCTATATATTGAATTGAGAAGAGGAAAGGGAATAATATTGATGAAGAAACTTAGTCTTTAAATGACACTGAAGATCATGATAGCAATCAGAGATTAAGTGACTTTCCAAGTCATATGTATAAGTTTACGATGCTAGATTTGAACTTAGGTATTACTAACTCTTAGTTCAAAACTTTATACACTGAACCATCTAACTACTTAACAAATCGCTTTGTATGACTCTTGGATTCTGTTTCTGAACTCGGTTCTGACCCAGTTTCCATTACAGATACAGCACTACTTGCCACTACTTTCCAGTAATGTACCTCCACTCTTTATATCCTGCATGTCAGTTTTGTTTCTGGCCTGTAAATAGTTCAGAGAATTCCCAATCATGGCCATCCCTCACACCCCAGACTCAGAGAAATTAATTATAACATGGAACTTACTTGGTCTCACCACATGACTGGGGCAGTAAAGAGAACTTTCAACCAAAGAACTGAAGGTAGTATAAAATGTCAGATGAAAAAGCGCATGATTTCGCTGAAGGAAGATTGTGTGTGTCTCTGTGTGTGCATGCATGTGTTTTGTGTGTGTGTGTGATTTAACTCTGCAGACAGAAAGAATTCATTGAGAAGAGATCTGACTAACCAAATCACATGTCTCTATTTTGGGTCTGTGTTATAATACAGTTTGATGACTTTGTCAAAATTTAATTTTGGAATATCAAAGTATTTTTAATTTGCCTCATTTTAATTCAGATCTTTGTTTTTCTTTTTTCTTTAGTGAACAAAACAATCTATTGTTGTTTGGTTTTTGTGCGCATACCCTAACAAAAGAAATCCTAACCACCTACTCATATGGCATCAAGCAATCATTCATCAGTGACTGAGTTCGCCATACAAAGTTTCTCTGAAAATCCTCAGGTTCAGATCTTCCTCTTCAGCCTCTTCTTAGGACTTTTCATAGTGGCTTTCACAGGTAACTCCCTCATTGTCATTGTGATCAGTCTAAATCCAGGCCTCCATATACCCACGTACCTTTTCCTTATAAATTTGGCCTTGATGGATGTTCTCTCTCCCTCCACTGTGGTGCCCAAGTTGCTGCAGAACCTAATGACCAAGAACACCATTTCCTATGGTGGCTGCATAGCTCAGATCTATCTCCTAAGCTGGTGTTTGGGGGCAGAGCTCTTGCTTTCCACAGCCATGGCCTATGATCAGTATGTAGCCATCTGCCAGCCCCTCCACTACAGCACTATTATGAGCAAGGCAGCTTGCTGCCTCATAGCATCTGCAGTTTGGGCTATCAGTGGGACCAATACAACAATACACATTATATTGACTGTTCGCTTGTCTTTTTGTGGTCCTGATTTCATGGATCAATTCTTTTATGAGATTCCTCCACTATTGCCTCTCTCCAGCTCCTTAACCTATATCAACAATGTCATGGCACTTGAGGCAGACATGTTCTATGCTATTTTCAATTTTCTGCTCATTCTGGTGTCCTATGGTTTCATCATCTCCAGCATCTTGAAAATCCGGACCAAGGAAGGGACAACTGATTATTACATCCTATGAATAAAATGGACTTTGAATGAAGTAGATTTTCAAATATTCTTGATAAAAACTGAATTGAAAAAAGAGCTTTGAAATACACATATAGAACTATTTATATTCTAATGGAGATAGAAAAGAATGTTAAAAGATTTCCTTTGGAACCCTATTATCAAAGGGATCATAGAGGAAGTCAACTGAAACACAGACTGATAAAGAGTTTTGTTTTGAAGATGTAAGAAAAGAGTCCATTGGAGAATATACATTAAGGAGAGATGGGAGAAAAATGGGAGCTTTGTGAAGACATAATCAGCTTTTATCCATAGGCATATATCCAAACACAGTTAAAATGAAGAAAGTGAATGTCTCTTTAATTAGGTTTTAATCTAAATTGGTCAAAAGATGCCAGAACACAGAGAGTTTGGTATATAAATATATTCAACTGAACAAGGAAAAAATAAGAAAAAGGAAGAGGGAAAGGGGAAATATAAGTGGAAAGGTGTATTTAGGAAGCTATTGGTGTTTTTCAATATAACAAATACTACACTTGGACAGGGGATAGTAAGGAAATGGTTAAAAGTGGGGAAAAGAACAATAACTTTAAATAAACAGGAACAAAGGGCTATACAGAAGGAAAACCACAAGAGAATTAAATGGACGGGAGTAAACAATTATCACAGCTGTGAGTGTTCTTTCGATGAACTTTTCTATAAGAATTTAGAAGAATTTCAAAGTACCAAAAATTATTGTATAGAGCTTGAAAAAATAACAGCAAAATTCATTTGGAATAACAAGATGTCTAGAATATCAAGGGAGCTAATGAAAAGAAATGTAGGGGAAGGTGGCCCAGTCATTCCAAAAACATTTATAGCAGCTATTTTTGTGGTGGCAAAGAATTGGAAATTGAGGGACTGCTCATCAACTGGGGAATAGCTGAACAGGTTGTGGCATATGAATGTGATTGAATACTATTGTACTACAAGAAATGATGAGCAGGCAGACTTCAGAAAAACCTGCAAAGTATTGTATGGACTGATGCTGAGTGAAGTGAGCAGAACAAGGAGAACGTTGTACACAGAAACAGCCATGTTGTGCGATGACTAACTTTGAGAGGCTTAACCCTTCTCAGCAATGCAAGGATCTCAGACGTCTCCAAAGGTCTCATGATGGAAAATACTATCCCCTTCCAAAGAAAGAACTATGGAATTTGAATGTAGATGGAAGCATACTATTAGGTACATTTTGTCTTTTGTGTTTTGTTTCCTCTTTTTGGTTGTTCCTCCTATTAATTCTAATTCTTCCTTACAATATCACTAATGTGAAAATATGTTTAATAGGATGCATATGTAAAGCCTACTTCAGATTGCATGCAATGTTGGAGAGGGAGGTAAGGAAGGAGGGGGAGAAAAATTTAAAATTCAAATGCTTATGGAAGTGATTGTTGAAAAATTAAAATAAATTAATAAAAAATCCCTTTATTCCTGGTATAAATCCCACTTAATCTTTTAGCTAGTATTTTATTTAGAATTTTTGCATCCATATTCATTAAGGAATTTGGTCTATAATTTTCTTTTTCTGTTTTGCTGTTTCCTTGTTTAGGTATCAATATCATATTTATTTCATAAAAATAATTTGGTAGGATCCCTTCTTTACCTAATATTCCAAATATTTTATTTAATATTGAAATTAGTTGATCTTTAAATGTTTCATCGTATTCACTGGTAAATCTATCTGGTCCTGGTCTTTTTTACTTTTGAAGCTCATTTCTGGCTTTTTCAATTTCTTTTTCTAAAATAATCTGTTTAGATATTCTATTTCCTCTTCTGCTAATCTAGGCCATTTATATTTTTGTAAATATTCTTCCATTTCACTTAAATTGTTAAATTTATTGGCATATAATTGGGCAAAGCAACTCATAATTCCTATAATTTCTTCTTTGTTAGTGTTATATTCACCCTTTTTATTTTTGATACTAGTGATTTGGTTTTCTTCTCTCTTTTTGAAATATATTTATATCTAAATATAGTCTTATTTTTTATGAAAAAACAAAAGTTACCCAGCAAATATAATACCAAAGTTGAAAAAGTTGGATTTTAATGAATTAGAAGACTAACATACATTCCTGATGAAAAGAACAGCTATGGAAAAACATTGAAGGTCAAATACAGGAGTTAAAAATCATAAAAAGATAAACATAAGGGAAAAATAATAAACTACTTGAATTCAAATATGGGGGAATAATACATGTATTTCTTCTGTACCTTCTCATCATCAGTGCTCATGGAGGGAGTCTAGATTAAAAGCTTGAGAGAGATTTTGTTATGTGTTGATGGTCTTAGAAGAATGGAAAGAGAAGGGGAAACTAATACATTGGAAAAGATGTAGAGGGCAAGAAAGGTTAAAGAAAAGTATCTTACCTAATCAGGGTACACAAGTACGCTTCTATTCAAACAAGAAGCATGGGAGCTGATATTTTAACCTGACTCTCATCTGAACTGGTCACAAGAGGAGAGACAAGCATGCACACACACACACACACACACACACACACACACACACACACACACGCAATTGAGCTTCACATAGTAAAGTGTACATGCCCCTTTTCTACTTCTTCACATAGGCTTCATCATCTGAACTACTTCTTTTCCCAGTCATGGAAAAGCAGGATTGCTAAAAACGTTCTGTATTGTCTTGATGTCTAGAGTGTGCTACATCTGTGATGTTATTTAGTCATTAAACACTATTCTTCTAATTCAACTTTCCTGTTGGGAACCCAATTCCATTACTCATGTCTTCTGTGAAATTTCACTTCCCCATCTCTTATTGTCCTCATGTACTTCCACCTGTACAAATAATACTATAACTCTCCTGGCAGATGCGTTCTATGTATGTCATTGTACATTTTCTGTTTACTTTGATGTTCTCTGTGTTCATTATGTATAGTATAATTAAAATCCAGACAGCAATGAGGAAGAAGATTGCATTCTATCCTTCCCATCTCATTGTCTTGTCCATATATTACTAATACATTTTAATTATACTATACATATAGAAGTCTTAGGCAGATAGGTGGCACAGTGGATAGAACAGTAGACTTAGAATCAGGAACACTCATCTTCCTGAGTTCCAATACATCCTCAGACAATGACTAGCTTTGTGACCCTGGGAAAGTCACTTAACCCTGTTTGACTCAGTCCCTCATCTGTAAAATGCATTGGAGAAGGAAATGGTGAACTATTCCATTATCTTTGCAAGGAAAACACCAAATAGGGTTACAAAGAGTTGAAAACAGTTGAAAAATGATTAAACAAAATAGAATGATTACATAAGGCTTGCATCTAACCAAAAATTGTTATCACCATTATCATAATCATCTTCATCACTTCATTATCTTTCTTGATGGAATACAAATAGAAAAGCCCAAGTCCTTGTGCTACTATTATTCTTTCATATTTAATATATTATGGAGCTTTGTGCAGGCAGATAAAATGAATGCTTGCTGTAATTGAATAATTCTACTGGAATATATTCTGTACTTCTGATGATTCAGTTAAATTAACCTTAGGACATCTCCAGGAAAAGATAGGATGATATAGGTGACATGTACGTAATCTTTTTGCCATAGGGTTTTAATCTCTTCCAAGTCTCCATGTTTTGAAAGGTTTTTTTTTCAAATAAATTGGCAGTTTTGAATACTTGAGGTGGCCGCACCTATTAAGAATCTTGTTCTTCAGAAAGTCCAGAATATCAAGGAAATCAATGAAAAGAAATGCAGGGGAAGGTCACCTAGCTATTCCAGATCTAACATTTTATTATAAAGCAGCAATCATCAAAACTCCTTGGTAGTGGCTAAGAAATAGAGTGTTGGATCAGTGGAATAGGTTAAATATCTAAGACACCGTGGTCAATGATTTCAGCAATATATCATTTGATAAACCCAAAGACCCCAGCTTCTGGGAAAAGAACCCACTCTTTGAAATAAACTGCTGGGAAAACTGAAAAGAGTATGGCAGAAACTAGGCATAGACTAAAATCTCACACCATATACCAAAATAAAGTCAAAATGGGTTCATGCTTTAGATATAAAGGCAGATACTATAGGCAAACTGGGAGAGCAAGGAATAGTTTACCTATCACATCTCTGGAGAACAGAAGAATTCATGACCAAACAGGAGATAGAGAACATTAGGAAAAGCAAAATGGGGTTGGAGTAAAAGCAGTGACTTCCTGAGCTCTCCCACAAGCCCGTCCAAATACCTATAAAAATGGCTCTAAAGAAATTCTAAAGCAGCAAAACCCACAAAAAGACAGAGTGAAACAAATTTCCAGCCTATGACAACCTGAATGGTTGATCAGAAAGGTATATCACGCCAGGCTGGGACAGGAGCACAGTTCGTCCAGGGTGCACAGGCCGCAGGGAACCTGGAACAGGCTTCATGGGACTGAATCACAGACTGCTGTGGCAGTTTCCAGACTTCTCAGCCCATGAATGCCCAAGACAACTTAGAAGGTCAGTGGGAAAAGTCTGTTTCTGTGGTGAGAGAGAAATTAGGTCTCAGCCCTAGTCCCTGAGTGCCGCATGGGGTGGTGGCTGCCTCCTGAGCTTCTGGCCCACAGACTGAGGGGGAATTGAGTGGCATATTAGAGGGGCATTGCAGGAATCTCTTTGCCAGTGCTGAGGTAGGAATCTCTTGCTTTCCCCAATCTTGGATCCGGGTCACAGTTCTGAGGGGTGGTCCTGGGGTGAGGAGGAGCAGTGCTGGCGTGGTGGAGCTTGTAGTGGTGGTGGAGAGGAAATTCTCCTCACAGTTCCAAGACAGAAGAGAGGGCCTTGTGGTCACTCATAGACGAGAGCACAGGCCAGGAAAGGAATAAACACCTCACCCCTATTCATACCACCTTGGAAGAACTTAAAATTTATATGTCCCTAGAAGTAGCTCTGAAAATAGCTGGACAAACCCCTGAAGCTTGGGACAGTACATTCTCCATATTGGAAGCAGACCTCTACCTTAATAAAGAGTTTATAACTCAAGTAATTGGCTGGGATCGTGAGCAAACCTCGCAAGAAGTGTCAAACCATATAATCGTTTTCTGGTAACAAAGAAGATCAAAACATAAAACCAGAAGAAGACAACAAAGTCAAAGCTCTTATATACAAACCCTCCAAGAAAAATATGAATCAGTCCCAGGCCTTGGAACAGCTCAAAAGGGATTTTGAGAAGCAAGTAAGAGAAGTAGAGGAAAAACCGAGAGTGATGCAAGAAAATCATGAAAAACAAGTCAACAGCTTGCTAAAGAAGACCCAAAAAAATACTGAAGAAAATAACACCTTAAAAAATAGCCTAACCCAAATGGCAAAAGAGGTCCAAAAAGGCAATGAGAAGAAGTATGTTCTAAAAAGCAAAATTGACCAAATGAGAAAGGAAGTCCAAAAGCTTACTGAAGAAAATACTTCCTTAAAAATTAGAATAGAGCAATTGGAAGCTAGTGACTTTATGAGAAATCAAGACACTGTAAAACAAATCCAACAGAATGAAAAATTAGAAAACAATGTGAAATATCTCACTGAAAAACAACTGACCTAGAAAATAGATCCAGGAGAGAGAATTCAAAAACTATTGGACTATCTGAAAGCCATGATCAAAAAAAGTGCCTAGACATCATCTCTCAAGAAATTATCCAGGAAAACTGCCCTGATATTTTAGAACCAGAGGGCAAAATAGAAATTGTAAGAATCCACCAATCTCCTCCTGAAACTGATCCCCAAAAGAAAACTCCTAGGAATGTTGTAGCCAAATTCCAGAGTTCCCAGGTCAAGGAGAAAATATTACAAGCAGCCAGAAAGAAACAATTCAAGTATTGTGGAAACACAATCAGCATAACACAAGATATAGAAGTTTCTACATTAAGGGACCAGAGGACATGGAATATACTATTCCAGAGGGCAAACAAAATAGGATTACAACCAAGAATCACCTACCCAGCAAAACTGAGCATAATCCTTCAGGGGAAAAAATGGTCATTCTGTGAAATAGAGGATTTACAACATTCTTGATCAAATGACCAGAGCTGAATAGAAAATTTGACTTTGCAATACAAGACTCAAGTGGAACATGAAGAGGTAAACAGGAAAGAGAAATCATAAGAGACTTATTAAGATTGAACCATTTACATTCATGCATTAAAAGATGATATTTGTAACTCATGAGACCTTTGTCAGTATTAGGGCAGTTTGAGGGAAAAATTAGATAGATAGATAGATAGATAGATAGATAGATAGATAGATAGATAG